>NC_064922.1:838198665-838528665 GCF_023897955.1 Schistocerca gregaria
TAGATTGAATTATTAAACTTAATACAATAAAAAATTTATTTAGCTGAAAGTAATTGGTTGATCAGGTATTCAGTGGTTTTTTTAGGTAAAAATAAAGGAGTTACATTTGCACCCCATCCCGCCACCACCAAAATAGGGACCTAGGGACATGGCTTCTCATTTTTGTTTGGTGCTCAAATTACATGCAACTTATTTTTTTATGTAACAAAAGGAATTAGAATGTTGGTATATGTTATTTGATGAGGAAATTAAGACTTCAAGTTAAGGGATGAGATCTGTGAACACCTGTGGAATTGAGTGAATTATCATTTAGGGTTCAACCCCCTGTGTTTATCTTGCTGGCCAATTTTGCATAGTTTCTTAGTTGATTAGTTGTTTATATTTGTGCTAGTGTTCATGTTGCACATTTAATTCCTCTTGCAGATATGTAAGTACTTCATAGATGCCCTGGAGAAGAGCAAATATGGATGGTTTTGGCAGTGTCCAAATGGCACAGGCTGCATTTATAGACATGCACTGCCACCAGGTTTTGTATTGAAGAAAGATAAAAAGAAAGAAGACAAAAAAGACGAGATTTCATTAGAAGATCTGATAGAACGAGAGAGAGCAGCACTTGGTGCAACTTTAACAAAAATAACTTTACAAACCTTTACTACTTGGAAGAAACGTAAACTGAAGGAAAAGAAGGAAGCTGCATTGAAAGAGGAAGAGAAGAAAAGAATAGACTTCAAAGCTGGACGCCAGATTGGTGTAAGTTGTTATTTCAATCTTTTGTTACTGTACTTCAGTTATCAAAGCATTAGCGCTTTGCTCCATTTTAAATTCGAAATGAAAATACACTGTGACAGCAGTAGGGTTTTATTGTAGTTCATACCTATAGAATTTGTTTTCATACATTCTTTGGATCATTTTACATGGCTGATAACACTGCTGCTTATCTAGATTTGCACACATAATTTGACAATGTGACAAGCTCTTTGGTATTTGCTAATACGAAAAATTATATTAAAATATAGTCAGTAATAGGTTGTCCTAAAACTGAATTAAAGGGCATTTTTAATGTGACTTTACCCAACATTCAACTCCAGTCTTGAAACAGTTTTGTAGGAAAGTAGGTAAAGTTGTGATGGACACCGTACACTAGTATGAATCGCTTTGTTACAGATGTTAGTGATGATTATAGCAAAGATGGCTGCCTTCACTGATTAGATCGTGCTTGCTACATGCTTTGGTTTGAAAAATCAAAGGCTGTGACAACTGTGCAATATAGTACACCAAAGATCATCCCAATAGGACTACCATTAAGGTAGTGTTTTATTGAAACTGATTGATTGCTCGATAAGCTTTTTTTTTTTTTAATATGTCCGCAGTATGGCCACCGAATTGTAGAGCAAGTGAGTTAGAATATTGTTAACCAACTTACGAAATCAACTTGCCAAGTTTCTCATACACTGAGTGTCCCACATGTGGCTGCTGTGCGTTAAAAAGACATTTGTGTCTCAAACTGTACAAATTAACAGCGCTGCAAGAGCTGAAAGATATTGATAGGATTCCTTGGACAGGCTTTTATGGGGAAATGTTACATTGGACGATTGGATGAAGATAAAGGTTTCATTGGAAACACCGTTAGTGATGAGCCAACTTTTCACTTAAATGCTAAAGTTAATAACACATGTGTAGGATTTGGGTCAATGAAAACCCATGACAAACTTGGGAACATCTTCATGATAGCCCAAAAGTTACCGCCTTTTGTGCATTGAGCAAGAACAAAATTTACAGCACTTTCTTTTCCCAAGGAAATGCAATCAACAGAGTAGTGACTGAACAAGGTAGTAAAATGGTTTTTATTCCAGTCTTTGATCACAATATCAATTCTTTTGACGATGACCGGTTTCAGTCCGTAATGACCATCCTCAGATCAACAATATACAAATATATACACCTTGTGAGCAGTGTGTCTTTTAACACAATACAGCAATACGTATCACAAAATACTATCATACAACCAGGGAAATGTACAGATAAAATACGGTAAAATGTACCTTTTCTAACCATGTCCTAAAGTGATAAGGCCATAATGGCATCGTCAAAACGTATAAATATAGTCAGCACAGCATTGTCACATAGTTCTAACATAAGGTGTAGAATAGGCCACAAGTCATTATTGCAACTTAAGCACAGTAGCTACCAGAAATCTGTTTGCCTACATCCTACCTAGATGTTGCTACTGTGCACTTAGATGTAATCATCAATTACGCAAAAAACATAATCTTATAAAACACATTAGGTAAAATACATGTAACAGACTCTTAAATATTGATAACTATCATAGAAACTAAGTGTGATGCAGTAAAAGACGAATACAGTTACCCTTATAAAATTATTAAATGTATATATATGAAGGCAATAGGTCCAACCCTTTTATGGTGAATTTATGGTCAAAAATTGATATACGTAATGTATTGCCTGTAGCAACCTATAAAAATAAATGTCTATATGACAGCTGAAAAAAGACAGATCAATGATCAGCACCCTCTATTGGATCAGCCGCCAGGATGTTATGTTAGCATGCACCGATCAGAACAACTTAACCACTAGAGGGCTTTACATACATTATGATATGTCTCCCACAAAAAAGTTTAAACAACATATTACCGGTCAATAAATAAAATTATATAGTCTGGCCATACATTCCATGAATAGATAGGACATAGTCAGTTACAGAATTAGAATGAGTAATGTATGGAAGTAAAGCAAATGTCTACTGTTCGCAACATCAAGGAAAAGGAAAACATAGATTGCTACTTACGGTAGAGAAGACATGTTATGTTGCATACAGGCACAAATGAAAAGAACTTGCACAAAGCTTTCAGCCACAGCCTTCATCAGCAAAAGAGAAACACACACCATTCATACACACAGGCAAGCACACCACACACACAAATGACCACCAACTCCTGCAGCTCAGGCCAGAATGTGTATTTAGATATGTTGGATCACTTTTTAATTCCACTGATTGATGAGGCTAACCAAGAATACAGCATCCATTTACTCCAGTTTGGTAACCCCACTGCACTGTCTCACCAACATCTGGGATTTCCTCAATGACCACTTTCCAGATAAATTTATTGGTCTAGATGAACCAACTGAATGGCCTCCACATTCATTGAACCTGATGTTAAACAGGGTACAGTTTATGAGACTGAAGTCAAATAACGAATTGAATGCATGTGTTAAGTTCCTTAAAATTCACAGATTTTGGTCATAATTAAATACAGTTCACTGGTGCTATCTTCCAAATAGTTAGGTGCCATTTTAATTATTGCTCGAGCCCCCAGTAGCGAAACTGAACACGCAATAAATTTTATTAAAAGTTGTTGAAGGCTGCAGGATATAGATTGATATTTAGCAAATCGATCAGAAACTAAGTCCCATTTGCTCCCAAAAACAGTCACCAAAAGACACAAGACATGAAAAAATAAAAGTTTCTACTGTGTTCCACACTGAAAGTATCCTAAGTCCGGATTATTCATGAAAAAATTTATCTTCCATTTGCACACACATGCGGAATTCAGTGAAGTAAAACACTTCTGGAGCCACATAATTATCACCAAAGTGTCACATTGATAACACAAGTCCAGCGTCAGCAAAGGTGCACAGAACTCTTTTGGAGCTCTGTTTCAGCTACACTTAAATACTCTCAATCTGAAATTCTCCAAGCTGTGTTATGTAACTGCTTTCCATTGATATCCACTTCGTTGCACAACTTTTACATAGAAGGGCAATCTTAATTCTGTTTGTACCATTATATGCACACTCAGATTCTCACCAAAAAACATACATTACACAAATTTGTAGGTGCAATAGTTCATCCAGGATTAATATTTTAATGTTTAGCAAATAGCTTTGTAGAGTGTGCAAATAGCTTTTGTCCACTTGTGCCGCAAAGTAATATTACAGTTCTCTTTAAGGCACACTTTCCATACACATTTGAAGTGCTCTTTCTGATGCACTGATCAGAATTTACATATATGTACAAAGATTAAACAAATACAGGGAAAACTATGAAAAGTTATTAATAAAGAGAGACAACATATCATAATAATTACTAGTATTGAAAACTAATCATGGTGAAATGTGTATAATGACACCCACTATCATACATTGCGTTGCTGACCGTGTATCTGTCTTGTATTACTTGTTTAATTCATTATTAGCAAATAATTAATGAAATTGGTGTTTCACCAGTGCGATAGTAATGCTGCAAATTATACAAGTATGTCAGTCATTGCATTTCGATGTGACCTTTAAAATAAGCACTCGCCCTGCTCTGTATCTGCATTAGTTCAAAAGTTATGAATTATTCAGTAAATTGCGCATGTTGCAGATTTGTTCATTTAATCTTATGATGTAAAATTCATATAAATCGTATCAAAATCTTGACTAATTCATCTCAAACTCCTCTTTCATTTGCTGCATCATATTTTGTTGTAATAATCTGTGCTTGCATGTAGTCAATACAAACTTGCATAAAACAGTGTTTTAAAGCTGTGTGCTGGGACTGGATAAACCCTTGTGGCATCTCGTAACTGCCAGCCGCTTGAAACTGACAGGTCCATGTAGAGTGATCTGCCGCTGACCACTCGCGCCCTGCCGTCTTGCCTCACCGGCTGCCATGCGCACACCCTCTAAGTGTGACCCACGAACAAACTTATCTCTCCAAATGACACAGAACCATGTTTGCACCGTGCTTACCAGCTACTCTAGTAGAGTGTAAAGCAATAATCTACGGTGCTATTGAACAAGTTACTCTTCAAAGTGAGTAATAAGAAAGTGTAGTACATTAATTAAGAAACACAAAATTCAGGAACCTGAGGCCTTCAGTAGCATCTAATGTTTTGAAGCTCAGAGAAAGTACCATTGTGTATATTATGTTCGAATTATATCAGTTATGCCACTACTCTGGCCAGGCCATTGAGTGCTGTGTCCCTCCATTCCGTCCCTGCACCTGGCTGGAAAAGCAGATCCCCCTGTCGTCCACCGATGACAGGGCTCCGTCTCGCTAGAAATCTGCAGACGACTGACTCAACACCACCCAGTGGCTGGAGGAACCTCAAACTGCAAGTCCCAGGGCTACTCGCTCACCTTCTGTTCCACAATCAATTGCTGTCCAAGGAATCCGAACCATTCTCCAAAACTTATGTTAGTTTACCGTGCCCAGGCGCAGCACAATTTAATGATGTTGAAGAGTAGACTGAAGTTTAAGAGAATTGCCCTGGAGAATCTTTGTGGAACAAAGGGGCATACTGAAGCACTGAGCAATGATGAGATTAATTTGAAATTTTCTAAGGGTGTAAATACTGCAGTACTGAATACCGCATTGGACAGTTTAGTTGAAGAGGAATAGATATCTTTTGAAAGGGAAATCACAAAGGAGAAACAAACATAGGTACTGCTATGCCTATGTGGTGTTCATCACAACATTCCGATATTTACCGAGCCTTTGTCTGATCCCAACTGGACTAAGTTTGCCAGGTTTACAGCTCAGTGTTCTTTCAGCTTTGAAATTATTGGACCCAGTACATCAGCATGGAGTAAGTGTATGTTTCCAGGGACTTTTCATATTAGTCCCCTATGCAGATCTTATCTCTTCAATTCCAACAGTATCAGGTCTTGCTCACTTATGCATTCACCATGCGACAGTTTACTAATTGTATGACCTATTTGACTCCTTTTTCATACAGTGGATTTTGACCCTCTGGCACTTACCCTAGAACAAATTAGGACCAATCTGCTTCAAACACTTTGTTTCAGTTGCCCCCATGGCCTTTTGGCTCTGTTCTTCTCAGTTTTTCAAGAGTATCAGAGTGCTGCTATCATTTACACTGATGTCCTAAGTCCATTGGTAGGACAGGATATCTCCCAACAGTCAGGAGTAACATTGTTGCTGGGAATGTGAAGTATTTTTACAACAAAGTTGATAGGTATTAACAGAGCTCTATGTTCTATTAAAAAGGCTGCCCTCGACCTCATTTTAATTGGCAGTAATGCAATGAGCAGTCTTTGAGCTAATATTGTTGTCACTCTTTTCACCCTAAGATATATGGTGTTCACGAGCTTGGCTCTGACAGTTGTATTGCCTGCTGAACTGTCTTTCTCTGGTTCTCACATGGATATCCTGGAGAAGGAACTGGCTAGCCTTTGGCTAAATAGCTGACTAATCACTAATCACCATATCCTTTGATGGTCCTGGCTGTGGTTTCTCTGGCGTAGAGATGAAGAGTCTAGTGAGTTACTGCCCCTGCCTCCCATTCCTCCCAGATTAAATTCGTCAGTACAGACAGTAGCTCAGATCCTAGTGGACTGGTCTCCCCTTCTGGCTCCAAACATATAACAATGGCCTTCCGAATTGTTTGCCTCTGATGATCAGACACCACATGTGGACAATTTAACTCTTTCTTTGCCCCTCAGAAAGTTCTTTCTATTCTCAAATCTAACATTTTTAAACTGTTTTTGGGTTGAGGTTAAACTGGTTGGCATCGGAGTGTCTGCTGTATGTTGGGCCTGGGGTGGGGGGCTGATCGACCCTATCTCCTCCACCAGCCGTCCTGATCACCTGTTTTTGCTCTTTCTTTGATTACTGTTTGATACAGTTAGACAAAGTGGACGGCAACCATCCACTTTGTCGGTTGAGATTTGTTCAGTGTGTACAGGCAACAAATCGGAGCCAACGAAGTGACCTTCTGGTCTTGGTTGCAATCCCGATTGCCAGCAGTAACATCAGAGCTTTGGTGGTGGGTTGACCATGGGACCTCTGCTAGTATGGCCACCAGGTTGAATGTTCATTGGTTCGTCAGTGTTTTTTATGTCTGATTGGTGTGTATTAATTGTGTTTAAAAATATTGGAGGATAGAGTAGAATATGGACAGCATTAAAGCTGATAGTTTTGACATGAACAGGAAATGTTTATGGGACCCTAAGATATGGGATTATAAAAACAAACTGAAAAGGTTAGACTCTTGCAGGGAAATAAGTGAGCTGTTATAAAGTAATCTCCACAATGTGAAAAGGATATCTAATTTTTATTGAAATTTTTTTTGCCGTGTAATGGCAAAGGGAAACAAACAAAAATGAGAGTGCCCATTAATTTTTCTGGTGTAGGTACAGCTCCCCTAAAAGAGATGTCATCGTAGGAAACTTAAGGTGTACAGTTCAATAATAATTTGCTATTTGTAGCTTTCGTTCAGAAAAAAATATGAAATAGTCCATATTCGAAGTCGGCTTTAAGGTCAGTCAGTTTTGTCCCTCCACACTGCTTCTACTCTTTGAGAGGGGTCATGGATTAGCATTGTTTCTTCTTCTTCTTCTCCTCCTCCTCCTTCTTCTCCTCCTCCTCCTCCTTTTCCTAATGATCAGATTGTTGCTGTAAAATAAATGTTGCAAATGTGACAACTGCTAAACCCCCCTCTTCTCTCATAACGTCTGCCAGTAAAATTGTAATTAGAATGCTAGTTTAAAATGATAACAAAATGGAAGCACTGTTGACAAGTTATCAGAGCCAACTATGATTCCACATGGTCAAATTACTTTTTTCACAGCCCCTTGCTCTGGTGAGGATGAGAGGCCAAACACGAATGCATTGACAACAAACATTTGCCCAGATCCAATGGCTTTTGTTTCTTGGTCTAGTGTGTGTGTGCTGCTTAACACTCCAGTGAAGGCAGTACCTTAAAGATTATGTATCCTTTACACTATCTGATTATGAAAGGACAGTTAAATAAGTTTTTAATGCTTTCTCTGAGAGAGTGGATTCTGTTCCCAACTTGAACCCTTTGACTATACAGGGACGGGTGTGATAACATTGGGACAAGATCACTTCTTGCCACATGCTGAGCTAGGAGGTGCTGAGGGAGGGAGGGGGGGGGGGGGGGAATCTCAGCTGTCAACTGTGCATACCCACCTTCTGATGTGATCATTTCTCTCACCTTGGTTTACTCTTGCTGGTCCTACTGGTGTTCATTATGTTTTCAGTCTTTTCCCCTTCACTATTACAGATCTTGTCTCCATCCAGCTAGAAGGATTTTTTATTCCCTAACTGTCTTACCCCTGTGTTGGCAGAGGGGCATATGTGGGGGAGTTGCCTCTCACTGTAGTTGAGTCCTCATCTGCTCTGTGCCCTAAAGACCATCCTGACCTGTATACTTTTGTCTCTTATGCAATTATTTCTCATCATTGGTATCAATACTCCTTTCAGGGCCTTGATTTTTACCACTTGTACATACTATCACAGTTTTATCAAATTTCAAGCTTACGACACTAAGGCTGGTATTACAGTGTCAAATTTCTTTGGCAAAAAAATTTGATGATATATTCATCTTATTTCTTTAACGTGGTGCAACAAGGGTTATCACAATGTCATCAAATATTTCATCATAATTCCTTCAGAATCGCTGGTGTGTAGTAACAGGAGAACTGCATGATGTCAACTGAGAAGTTGCTATTTTAAATGCTGTTAGTTTCACACTTGCCAGTCACTAAACAGGGCAGTGATTTTCCCCTATACAAATATGAATTGCAGTTAAACTAAGATCCCCCTCCTGCTAATGTTAACCCATAATAATAATAACTGATTATGAGTACATCTACTTGCTTGCTAAGTAATAGTAATTTTTTTATATTGATTGTAGTTTTTCTCAAATTTCTTTACAGATTTCAGACTCATTGTAGTAAACTCAAAATTAGGCATGATTTTTACATTCTTGGACATGAGCTGCTGGATATTCGTTATAAAAGACCTTTAGGTTTTGTTCTTGCTTGTATGCATTGCATGTACCTATAAAGTTTGTCTTTCCAGGCTCCAACATGTAGTCCTATAGCATGCCCACCTGTGAAAGTTTCTTTTTTTATCTAAATTTCTTAACCTACAGCTAGTACTTATCCCATTACAGTTACCAAAAAACTCAATTCCTGTTCACTCTCGGCTACTACTGCTGCATCATCAATGAATTGTATGCAGCTGATTTTCTGTTCTTGGCAAGTAACAATAATTCTTTGCTTGAGTATTATGAAAAGGAAAGTTGCCACTCACCATGTAGCAGAGATGCTGAGCCGCAGACAGGCACAGCAGAAAGAGTGCATATCTGTGACTCAGTATCTCTGGTATATGGTTAGTGGCAATTTCCTTTTCATAATATTGTTACATTCCATCCTGGATTTCCCACTGTTTAATTCTTTGCTTCCCTACTCAATGAACAAATGAACATACGAACATCAGTGGTGGCAATGAACTTGCCTACATCTTTTCTGGTTTTGACTTTATATATGAGTTGCCAGTGCGGACTATTTTAATTTGTTTTGGGGGGGGAGAGAGAGAGAGAGAGAGAGAGAGAGAGAGAGAGAGAGAGAGAGAGAGAGAGAGAGAGAGAGAGAGAGGATTTCCACTCCCTGCCTAAAAAGAAAAATTATTCCAGATTGTAAAACACTTTTCCATAATTATTGCACCACTATAAAAAAAAAATGTGATCACCTTTACATGTTCACCAGGCTTCTCCATAACACACATGCATCACACAGTCATTTCGCAATATGTTTATACATCCCAGCCACTTGCAGTAAACAAATACTGTCACTTTCTATGACAAAATCTAAGGCGATGTAGTAGATTTGATCAAATAAATTTTATGAAAGGCAACATTTGACAAAATCCTGTCGTAGTGACAGGCAGTTTAAAAACTGCTTGCAACAAAGTTTCTGAGGATTGGTTTTGACCATGACTTTAAAGTCCACTGCATTTGATACAGTGAGTAATTCTTTATAACACAGAATTTATACAATTAAAAAAAAATTAAAGGTATTTTTTCCCTCCTGCTCATAGAGCTGTGTTACCTTTACTGTAGAACATTTACTTCATGTCAGTGGCATTTAAGTGCAGCTAATACTGTTGTATTAATACAGTGGAAAAAAATTGTGATTGTGCTTTCTGTTGCATGTCACATAAAATGTTTTTATTTTATAGATGTCGGGAAGAGAGATGTTTTATTTCAACCCTGAGCTCGCAGCGGCTGATCAATGTGAAGAAGGTGATGAAGCATTTGACAGCTATAATTTGCAAGAGGAGGATGAACAGAGAAATATTGAGGTAAGAATAATTAGTTTGTGTAATGTAGCTTAAGTTGTCCCATATTTTTCTCATACCCCTTTCCTTTACCACAGAATCTGTTTGGATTAAGTATGATCCAATAATAATACAAATTGAAAGGAAATTGTACTACTTACACTGTGTGGAGGAAAAGGAAACTTCCACATGGGAAAAATACATTAAAAACAAAGCTTCCAAGACCTACCAAGCGGGAAAGCGCCGGTAGATAGGCACAATAAATAAAATGCACAAACACACACACACAATTTCGAGCTTTCGCAACCGGCGGCTGCTTTGTCAGGAAAGAGGGAAGGAAAATAAAAGATGAAAGGATGTGGGTTTTAAGGGAGAGGGTAAGGAGTCATTCCAATCCCGGGAGTGGAAAGACTTACCTTAGGGGGAATCTCACATTAGCCAAGTTGTTTACTTAAAGGAAATGTAGAGAAAAACTTGGCCCATTTTTCTGGATGTCAGGATGAAGATTTATCAGGAAGGGTTTCAGTCACTCTAGCTGTTAATTACTAAATTGATGATAGGTGAAGTTCTTGGTAGCTTATCCAACCATTAATTTGTAAGTTTACATGCCTATGTCATAATTTTATGTTGGGAAGTATAAATTATGCCTAATACGATCAGAGAATAACTGAAAGTGAAGTGAGATCACAAGTTAATAGTGAATGGAATGTTATAGTATGGTCAGAAAGGAAGGCAGAATATCTGGTAGCTATCACATTCAATGGCAGCTGGTACAGTAACATACAACAAAGAGGAAGTTGTAGAAGCATTTGAATATTTCTTTAACTGTTTGTGTGATTTTGGATAAATCAAAAATACAAACTTCATAACTGAAAAGAATGTCATTCTGAAAGTAAGGTTGGATCAGGTTATAAAGATTTTAAGTGTGTAAAGAAACGAAAGATGCCTATACATCATGATGTTTCGGTAAAAATGATTAAAGCTAGAAGCAAGTAATACAAAAGGAACAATCCAAATAATTTACAGATCAGAGAAGAAAATTTTCCAAAACTGGAACAATACTGTAATTACTCTACATCAGTGGTCATTAAAATTACAACACTGGGAAGCTAGCAAATAATGAAATTTTACATATTGGAGTATACAGGAGATCGAATACATGGGTTAAATTTGCTGATTATTTAGAGGTTTACGGGTTGTTGTGGTCTTCAGTCCTGAGACTGGTTTGATGCAGCTCTCCATGCTACTCTGTCTTGTGCAAGCTTCTTCATCTCCCAGTACCTACTGCAATCTACATCCTTCTGAATCTGCTTAGTGTATCCATCCCTTGTCTCCCTCTACGATTTTTACCCTCCACGCTGCCCTCCAATGCAAAATTGGTGATCCCTTGATGCCTCAGAACATGTCCTACCAACCGATCCCTTCTTCTGGTCAAGTTGTGCCACAAACTTCTCTTCTCCCCAATCCTATTCAATACTTCCTCATTAGTTATGTGATATACCCATTTAATCTTCGGCATTCTTCTGTAGCACCACATTTCGAAAGCTTCTATTCTCTTCTTGTCCAAACTATTTATCGTCCATGTTTCACTTCCATACATGGCTACACTCCATACAAATACTTTCAGAAAAGACTTCCTGACACTTAATCTATACTCGATGTTAACAAATTTCTCTTCTTCAGAAACACTTTCTTTGCCATTGCCAGTCTACATTTGATATCCATTCTACTTCGACCATCACCAGTTATTTTGCTCCCCAAATTGCAAAACTCCTTTACTACTTTAAGTGTCTCATTTCCTAATCTAATTCCTTCAGCATCACCCGACTTAATTCGACTACATTCCATTACCCTCGTTTTGCTTTTGTTGACGTTCATTTTATATCCTCCTCTCAAGACACTATCCATTCCGTTCAACTGCTCCTCCAAGTCCTTTGCTGTCTCTGACAGAATTACGATGTCATCGGCGAACCTCAAAGTTTTTATTTCTTCTCCATGGATTTTAATACCTACTCTGAATTTTTCTTTTGTTTCCTTTACTGGTTCCTCAATATACAGATTGAATAACATCGGGGAGAGGCTACAACCCTGTCTCACTCCCTTCCCAACCCCTGCTTCCCTTTCATGTCCCTCGACTCTAATAACTGCCATCTGGTTTATGTACAAATTGTAAATAGCCTTTCGCTCCCTGTATTTTACCCCTGCCACCTTCAGAATTTGAAAGAGAGTATTCCAGTCAACATTGTCAAAAGCTTTCTCTAAGTCTACAAATGCTAGAAACGTAGGTTTGCCTTTTCTTAATCTTTCTTATAAGATAAGTCGTAAGGTCAGTATTGCCTCACGTGTTCCAACATTTCGACGGAAGCCAAACTGATCTTCCCCGAGGTCAGCTTCTACTATTTTTTACATTCGTCTGTAAAGAATTCGTGTTAGTATTTTGCAGCTGTGACTTATTAAACTGATAGTTTGGTAATTTTCACATCTGTCAACACCTGCTTTCTTTGGAATCGGAATTATTATATTCTTCTTGAAGTCTGAGGGTATTTCGCCTGTCTCATACATCTTGCTCACCAGATGGTAAAGTTTTGTCAGGACTGGCTCTCCCAAGGCTGTCAGTAGTTCTAATGAAATGTTATCTACTCCTGGGGCCTTGTTTCGACTCAGGTCTTTCAGTGCTCTGTCAAACTCTTCACGCAGTATCTTATCTCCCATTTCATCTTCATCTACATCCTCTTCCATTTCCATAATATTGTCGTCAAGTACGTCACCCTCGTATTGACCCTCTATATACTCCTTCCACCTTTCTGCTTTCCCTTCTTTGCTTAGAACTGGGTTGCCATCTGAGTTCTTGATATTCGTACACGTGGTTTTCTTCTCTCCAAAGGTCTCTCTAATTTTCCTGTAGGCAGTATCTATCTTACCCCTAGTGAGATAAGCTTCTACATCCTTACATTTGTCCTCTAGCCATCCCTGCTTAGCCATTTTGCACTTCCTGTCGATCTCATTTTTGAGACGTCTGTATTCCTTTTTGCCTGCTTCATTTACTGCATTTTTATATTTTCTCCTTTCATCAAATAAATTCAATATTTCTTCTGTTACCCAAGGATTTCTACTAGCCCTTGTCTTTTTACCTACTTGATCCTCTGCTGCCTTCACTACTTCATCCCTCAAAGCTACCCATTCTTCTTCTACTGTATTTCTTTCCCGTATTCCTGTCAATTGCTCCCTTATGCTCTCCCTGAAACTCTGTACAACCTCTGGTTCTTTCAGTTTATCCAGGTCCCATCTCCTTAAATTCCCAACTTTTTGCAGTTTCTTCAGTTTTAATCTAAAGGTCATAACCAATAGATCGTGGTTAGAGTCCACATCTGCCCCTGGAAATGTCTTAAAATTTAAAACCTGGTTCCTAAATCTCTGTCTTACCATTATATAATCTATTTGATACCTTTTAGTATCTCCAGGGTTCTTCCACGTATACAACCTTCTTTCATGATTCTTAAACCAAGTGTTAGCTATGATTAAGTTGTGCTCTGTGCAAAATTCTACCAGGCGGCTTCCTTTTTCATTTCTTTGCCCCAGTCCATATTCACCTACTACGTTTCCTTCTCTCCCTTTTCCTACTACCGAATTCCAGTCACCCATGACTATTAAATTTTCATCTCCCTTCACTATCTGAATAATTTCTTTTATTTCATCATACATTTCTTCAATTTCTTCGTCATCTGCAGAGCTAGTTGGCATATAAAGTTGTACTACTGTAATAGGTGTGGGCTTCGTATCTATCTTGGCCACAATAATGCATTCACTATGCTGTTTGTAGTAGCTTACCCGCATTCCTATTTTCCTGTTCATTATTAAACCTACTCCTGCATTACCCCTATTTGATTTTGTGTTTATAACCCTGTAGTCACCTGACCAGAAGTCTTGTTCCTCCTGCCACCGAACTTCACTAATTCCCACTATATCTAACTTTAACCTATCCATTTCCCTTTTTAAATTTTCTAACCTACCTGCCCGATTAAGGGATCTGACATTCCACGCTCAAATCCGTAGAACACCAGTTTTCTTTCTCCTGATAACAACATCCTCTTGAGTAGTCCCCGCCCGGAGATTCGAATGGGGGACTATTTTACCTCCGTAATATTTTACCCATGAGGACGCCATCATCATTTAACCATACAGTAAAGCTGCATGCCGTCGGGAAAAATTACGGCCGTAGTTTCCCCTTGCTTTCAGCCGTTCGCAGTACCAGCACAGCAAGGCCGTTTTGGTTACTGTTACAAGGCCAGATCAGTCAATCATCCAGACTTTTGCCCCTGCAACTATTGAAAAGGCTGCTGCCCCTCTTCAGGAGCCACACGTTTGTCTGGCCTCTCAACAGATACCCCTCCGTTGTGGTTGCACGTACGGTACGGCTATCTGTATCGCTGAGGCATGCAAGCCTCCCCACC
This sequence comes from Schistocerca gregaria, assembly GCF_023897955.1. Lineage (NCBI taxonomy): Eukaryota > Metazoa > Arthropoda > Insecta > Orthoptera > Acrididae > Schistocerca > Schistocerca gregaria. Next base: position 838,213,231 of record NC_064922.1, read on the forward strand.
AACGGCAAGGTCCATGGTTCATGGGGGGAGTACGGGTTGTGAAATTTAATCATATCTGGCATTAGCACTGGTGCTAACTCAGCTGTAGTCAAACTGAGCTCAGGTGATAGGTGTGGAAACATCGTACCATGCTGTTTCAACTCTGTGTCAATAGTTTATCAGTCATAGTTACTGGTGCATGATTATGCACCAGTCTCGGTGCAGCTCATTGACCAGATGCTTCCAGTGGCTGAAAGATACAGAGAACAAGATGGCCAGACAACAGTCAGACAAGCTCCGTATTGAGGTAGGTTTGGACAGCACAGGCCACAAGCGGTCTTGCATAATCTTCTCTGATGATTTTGCGGAGATCTGAAAAATAGGGCACAGCCTCAACACATCAGAAGTGAAGTGCCTGCAATCCAAATTACTTACTGTGCAGACCAGAGGTGATAGTTATATATGCAATGTACGCAATGGCACCTCATATCATCATACAACTTTCTGGACGCATATGTTGGTGACAAATGCAATCTGGCAAGTTTCATTCTGCTTAGAACTGTCCGCACACAGTTACATCCACTGTCTGTAAAGATGACTTAAAACGAGAAGTCCCCAGCAGGACTGATTTTATGAAATGATGCTGTAGGTATTACACCCTGCAACCATTTACCCAGGCACACCATCATTTGCGAGTAACTGATGGAAAAATTTTTGAAATTTTATGTGATGCCCTCTGTTTTACAAACTGGTTGTGTAGTCTAATAGTTATAGTATCATCTGCAATAGATTGTGGGTTCAAATATTGTTAGCTGCTTTGAAATCTTTCGCTTTTAAATCTTCATTGAAATGGTTTTGACAGTTACTTGTATTGAGTTAATTGGTTTTAATGTAAATTTTTTATTTCTATTCTTTTGTCGTGTCTCTTTAATAACTGTGTTAACATTTTCAGTTATGCTCATTTTTAATTCCCATTATTTGTTTCACAGTAGGAATCTTTGTGCATGTGAAGTTAATTATTTAAGCATTTGAAAATGCCAGACTATTGTTTAAAAAGCAAAAGATGAAATACAACAATGGAAAATCCAGGATGAAATGTAACAATATCACACGCGTGTGTAAATTTTTACTAGCCTGGCTTAATGGTTATTTTATTACTGCTGCTCACTTGGACACACACACACACACACACACACACACACACACACACACACACACACACAAATTCAGTTTTTATTCCCTCAGATCATTAGGTCATCGGCAAAGGCCATCACAGTATTACTCACTTCAAATCTTTCCACTACCTTGTCCATTCTGTCATTCATGGCAACCACAAAAAGTAAGGGTGACAGTGCCAACCCCCATTCTCTTCTTTAATTCAATCTGTTGTGTGATCTGCTGTAAATATGTTTTACTTCCATTTTACATTCCTTTCATATTGTTAGTTGTGCATTACTGCAAACCTATGTTCTCTTGGGCATCCACACCTTACTGGTTAATACTCATGTGTCATTCCGTCTGATAGATTATCAGCAAATCTTGTCTGTACTCATTACATTCCTCCTGTAGCTCCTTTACCCCAAATAATAGTCTGTTGTCGACCTTCACAGCCTAAGGATAAGCTGCTGTTCTCCATTTTCTTCTCAGTGCTGTCCCTTATTCTCATTTGTAGGAATCCAATATTTTCACACATACGCAAATCATACAGGTAATGTTGTTGTTATAAGAGAAAAATTAAACAGTAACAGCCCCTGTGCCACTCATGCTGAATATGTACGCAGCAACCATACAAGACAGACAAATGATGTACATGCAAGACAGACAGATATAGCCCTATTACAGAAAGGCATACTGCATCCCAGTGTCAAACTGTGTAATCAATGCATTACCCAAATCCACAAAAATAATAATGGACAGAAACATTGACAAGTTAATTGTGTTGATTACTTGATCAAGCACTGTTTCTTTACTGTAAGGGAATACCTAGAAAAACAAATCTGTATTACCAGTTAAGCATATAGAGCAATAAAAAATTGTGTAATTACATTGTCCACTAAAATTGGATGTAAAAAATTTCGAGAAATGTGTTTAGTAATTAACCCTGTAGCGGGCGTGCTGACTTTCGTAAGATGAGCGAGTGCACAGCACACTCTACATGAATGTAAACAATAGCTATCTTTATTTACCAAGGTAAACTGCATGAACAGAATTACAGTTTAACCTTATGTCAATTAAACAACAATAAAATAAACTAACATTGTATGAGCTAAGTAATTGTTTAATTAAACAATAATAAAATAAACCTTCCTTTCTATCTCTTTGCTGCTACTCGCAAGTGTTACCCCACAGTTATGACTAACTCGAAGCGCTAAAACAGTGCAGTTACATCAGATCCCTGCCAACCGCTTGTGCGGTTACTATTTATCTCATAAATAACAGCCTCATTGTGGGATTGTGCTATTAGCTCGGACTCTGTCATTTCCTTTCACCGATTGTAAATTTTTTCTAGCCTGGCTTTCTGTTTATTTTATTACTGCTGCTCACTTGGACGTATGATAACCTTATTATTGTGTCAGCTGAATCAATAACGAAGGAATAGGTGTGGGCTTGCAACTATGAAACAAACGGTACTAAATAATGTTATATGTGATTGGCACACTTTATGTACCGGTGTGCCCGATCAAGGGTTAAGGAATATTCCATTGTCTTTTGTACATTGTACAGTCATAGACTCACAAGCCCAATAAATAAATAAGAAAATTAAATAAATAGAAGAGTTAGCCCTCTGAGTTTTTAAATTGCCTATTGTTTCCTTTCTTCCACTTTAGTAATTGTCTCCTCCCTCCAAACTACCATCATCACATTGTATAGCCACTTCATTTTCTCCTTAACTCCAAAAGTTGACTCTAGCCCCTTGATGCTCTTTTATCTTCTGCTAGGTGCGATTTCATGCTTAAACTCACGTCTCGGTTGTCCTCTCTGTCTTCCTTCCACCAATTCCTCGATCATAGCAATGAGCTGGGGTGAATGGTGGAATAGGTAGTTACCATGTTCCTTCTCTTAGAAGTAGTGTTTGGAGTAGGCTTCTTGTCTCCTGCTTCTTGCTCTTTTTAGCAGCCCTTCATTTGAGACACCATCAGTAGATGGTATCTTTAATATCACATCTCAGCTTTCAAGCATCTGAGTTTCTGGCCCACACAAGCATAAGCTCCAAATGTAGCTCCTTAAGAATTGTTTCTTAGTAGTCACAGAAACACTAAGACTATAGTAGTTTTCACCTCTTGCTAAGTGATTCATTTGTCTGACTGTCCTGTTTTTAACATTTAGATGTGATCGATATGGTGAAGCACCTTTTACAGCGCATCTACATTTCATCCTAATAATACAATGTCATGTACAAAACAGATCATTCTCAAGCAGTCTTTATTAATTGTTTTCCAATTACTACTGGTTGTTGAGAATTCCTTAATTGTGATTTCTCTTTGTTAATCAAATAATAGTGGAGATAAACCATGCCCTGTCTTACTCATTTTAATATTCTATCATATGTTTTATTGTCCTACTGCTTCCATATAGTTACAGGTGCTCTTAACATTTCTGTTGTCTCTTTATCCATACTTGATGCTTTCCATAGTGCCCAGTGCAGATTCTACTTCTGTCAGTAAAATCCTTTTCCATCTCTTTCCCTAGCTTGTTATCCATTTCTTCCTTGGGCATCTCATACTCAGTGATCCAATCTATATCTAAAAGGACTTTGGAGCTCTCTTTCTGCATTACTTCGACTTTTCTTATAGTTTACATTTGTTCCATTTACGTCCACAGCATAGTGGAATTTTTACACGCCTTTGCTCTTTGCATTCACATTTTCCTCCTCTCTTCTGCTATTATATTCTTGGTTTGCTTCTTGGTAATGTATTCATCCCTTGCATCTTGTGAACTTTGATGAAACCTTACTCTAAATGCTCTGTACTTCTCCTGCCAATCTTCTTTAACTGGATTGTTCACTTAGCTGTTCACATCCACCCTTAACGGTTGCTTGTCCTTCCACAAAAAGATAATATAGCTTCAACAATGGTTGACTTCTTCCATTCCTCTTATAATGTTCTGGGTTCACCTACTGTGGCCTCTAACCTGATTCTGAAGGTGCTACCTTTACACCAGTGATGTGCATCTTCAGTTTCCTGTCAAAGACAGTGCAATAGTCCACAGCATACATCCTTTTTAAATTTGCAGCTGTACTATGGTGTTGTATGAGTCTATCATTTCTTGTACCAAGAATTGCCAGTAACCAACTCATTTCTCTTACAGGGATTTAATTATGTCTTCTTGGTTTCTGCTAACCCTTCCTTTTGCCAGTATCAAGTGGGATCCATTTGTTTGTGTGCCAGCTTGGGCATTCAGGTTACAAGTGATGGTTGTTTTCTGGAAATTTATCTGTTTTTGCGTTTCCTCTTCAAAGTTCACTCTTTTCCGGAATTGGGTAACCAACTTGTGGAGTGTATAGCTGCAGTATATCAAAACTCCATCCCTTGACTGGTAATCTTCATTCTGTAATTTATTCCTATAACTTCCTCTTTAAATCCGTTTCTCCAGACTACCCCTACTTTGTTTCTCTTTTCTTACTCATTTCCACTCCAGTATATCTGGAACATCTGCTTAGCTCTTTTCCTTCTTTGGTAGAATTGGCAAAAGAATAGTCTTGACGTTTGCCATGGATGTGATGCGGCTGCTTCACGTGTCTGCCTCAATCAAGCGTGTAATGTGATTTTGTATGTCTCAGTGGCAGTGCCTCAGTGTCATTACAGCTCCACAGACTGTTTTCATCTACAACTGTTTGTGGTTCAGAGTTGAAAGCTGGCAACAGCATTGCCAACTTCAGGTATCTTATTTTCACTGACTGTACTATAGTTTCTTTCACCTTGTCTGTATGAATCTTACCATGGTAAAGTTTTTTTTTCCCCAACAAATCTACAGTTTCTTCTGTTTTCCCTGTCAAAAGTCTGTAGGCCTAGTGCTCCAGTTCCCAATCCATTTCCGTACCTATGTCTGTTTCCGTTAGATTCAGCCTTTCCAAGATTTGTTTCTGGTTTGAAAAAATACATGATCCGGTACTGGCGTGCTAGTCGTAACTGGACATTTTTCTCAGTGTTTCTGTGGAGCCTTCACTTTTACTGTAATAGTCAGTAAGAGTATGTTACACTAACAGGCATTCTGCTACTTCATACTTAAATATGGGGTTGGACTTGAGTAGTGATTTGAAGAGAGTAATACTATCATTAGCTCTTTGGAAATTGTTATTAGACAGTGTAGTTTCATTTCCATAGTAATATACCTTATACTGTAATATTTAAGAAATAGGTCTACTTTACACAAATTATACTACAGCTACAACTTAAAAAATTCCTCACATTTTTCAGTACCGCGAAATACGGCTTGATTTCCTGGAACTGGAAGCACAAGAGGTTGACGGAACTGGAACGCAAGCCAAGGAAGATAGGCTGAAGCAGGCGGCTGCAGAGCACATATCTACAAATGGTTATGTAAATGAAGGTATTTATAGATCATTGAGTCCAATTTATACAAAATTATATCATTTTGGCAGTCAAAAAATTTCAAGCTATAATTCAGAGTTGACCATTTTCTAAATAACTAGGAGGATCATTTTCTCCTGTGAAACACCGTTATGTTTGCATAAACAATATCCAGGATTGGTTTTCAGTATCAACTAAAACACCTGAGAAAACTTGCTACCTCGTGTAAAGTAGGTGTTAAGGTGATTCCAGAAGTCCATTCCTATCCTGAGTGTTTTATGTAGATGATAAAAAGGTGCTGGTTGCTTGTGGTTTAAGGAGAATTAGATTAGGTATACATTCCTAATTGCATGGTAATTACAGAAAAAATGAAAGTTTCATTTCTGAGAAATTTTTATTCTCAGAGTACTTGAAGCACAGTGAATCCAGTAGTTTACTCCCACATGCTAGTTAGCCTATGAAATAAGAGGTCACAGCTTTTAAAGGATTCATTGAATTCTGCCAAGTGCCTTGTGTTTTAGTTATGTTTTTTCAGTACACCGTCCTCTGCTGTAGGTTACACAACAACCTGGTAAAATATATGTATCACCTCTGATGTGTGAAACTGTGATAACTAGGTAATTGTATTACCAATGTAGTCCATGCTGATTTTGCTACTTATCAACAGGGAATCGAAGAGAGTGTGTAAAAGTGGCAGATATGGTAGTAGGAAGGTGTAATTGGGCTAAAGATCCATGTTCGTGCTCCTTAAGCAAACTTAGTGCAGAGTACTTTGAGAACAACTATCATTTCCCTCCTTTCTTTGTTCTGCTCACAAGTGAAGTGCCTGAAGAACTACTAACATCAGGCATCCATATGTGTTCGAATTTCTCTTATTGTACTTTTGTGGTAATGTATGAGAAATGTGTAGAAGGAAGTAATATGTTGCTCAAATCATCTTGGATATATAATTGATAAATTTTAATAGTAAACATCTGAGTGATGCCCAGTACCCCTTTCGCTGCTTCATCCAATAGAATTGGATGTTCAGCTCTGTGATCCTCTCCTTTGTATCTTCTGTCTCCTTTATTAATCCTATGTGGCAAGGGTCCCTGACTGACAAACCATACTCACCAGTCGGTGAAACCACTGGTTTATAAGCAACCCCTTTCATGGAGTAACAAATTTCCTCACAAACCGTTATAAGGACCTGCCTGGTAATTTTGTGTACCCAGTGAGGGGGCAGGAAAGGCCAGCTGCCCTCTCCATACAGGAAAAGAAGACTTCACAAACTGAACTTGCATCCTCCCCACCAGAAGACAGGCAGATGTATTACTTTGAAGAAAACTAGAACATCTAATGGGTACTGACTAGTAGAAAGTTTTCCCAGACACATTTTTTTATGACAGTCTCAAAACCATTTTGTCATTTCTTGGGGAGCTAATAAGCAAGTGGTGCCTCACAGCCTGAAAAACTTTAAAGAATATCACCATATCGGAAATAAGCTACTGATTGGACAAAATAAAAATTATTACAAATTACAATTGTCAGATCGTCATAACATGTCAGTACAGTATACATACTGAATATAGTACTATGCCATTAATAGTAAAATATTAATTTTTGGATTCTGTAATAGTCATAACTGTTGATGGAATATCACAAAGCATCACACCTGGTATTGTTTCAGTCTTTCAGATGTTATTCACGCAGACTAACAATACCATATGACTTACATAGTCATGATGTCTTACGATCTTTCATCACTGGTTATAATAAATCACCATGTAGTATTATGTATGTTAGGTATGTTGGATTGACATTGAATGTTACATGATAATCTGTAGGATCAAAACTGATAGTGAATAAAATGATTTTGTTCATTCTGCAGCTTGTCTTGGTGAATATTTTATATTATAGAGTGGAGCACTCTCTTCTGTGAGAAATACTTTATTTATTTACTTACTTACTTACTTACTTACTTACTTACTTATTTTCTCCCATTCAAAAAATCCCCATCCACTCATCCGTATTCAGGTTTTTCTATGTATTCCATATTCATTAAAACTGCATGCTGGGATATTAACATCTAAATACATGCTCTGTGAACCACCATAGAGTATGTGGCGGAGGGTACCTTGTAGCACTACATGTCACTTCCTTTCATTTTCCACTTGCAAATGGAGCAAGGAAAAGAGACTGCCTATATGACTCTGTACGAGCCAGAATTTCTCATATCTTCATGATTTCTATGCAAAATACATGTTGGCTGTTGTAGAATCTTTCTGCAATCATTTAAAATGTCAGTTCTCTAAATACAGGGTGATTCAAAAAGAATACCACAACTTCAGGAATTTAAAACTCTGCGACGACAAAAGGCAGAGCTAAGCACTATCTGTCGGTGAATTAAGGGAGCTGTAAAGTTTCATTTAGTTGTACATTTGTTCGCTTGAGGTGGTGTTGACGTAGGCGTCAGCATCAGCTGATGCTAAGGTGGCGGCCGCTCAACAGAAAGCTTTTTGTGTTATTGAGTACGGCAGAAGTGAATCGACGACAGTTGTTCAGCGTGCATTTCGAACGAAGTATGGTGTTAAACCTCCTGATAGGTGGTGTATTGAACGTTGGTATAAACAGTTTACAGAGAATGGGTGTTTGTGCAAAGGGAAAAGTTCTGGACGGCCGAGAAAGAGTGGTGAAAATGTAGCACGCATCCAGCAAGCATTTGTTCGCAGCCCAGGAAAATCGACTCGCAGAGAGCTGCAAATTCCACAATCAACTGTCTGGAGAGTCCTACGAAAAAAGTTAGTTATGAAACCTTATCGTCTGAAATTGGTTCAAGCACTGTCTGCAGCTGATAAGTTTAAAAGAATCGATTTCTGTGATTTTATCCTTGCTCAAATGGAAACAGATGAATCTTTCGTTTCAGAGATTGTGTTTGGTGATGAAGCAACTTTCCACACTAACGGGAAAGTCAACTGTCACAATGTCTGTATATGAGGCACTTAGAATCCGCGGGAAACAACTCAGTATGAACGTGACTCGCCTAAGGTGAACGTTTTCTGTGCCATTTCAGCCAATAAAGTTTTTGGTCCCTTTTTCTTCGAAGGTGCTACTGTAACTGGACTACAGTATCTGGAGATGTTAGAGAATTGGCTGTTCCCTCAGCTCGGACAAGAAGCACAACAATTCATATTTCAGCAGGATGGAGCGCCACCACATTGGCACTTATCTGTCCGTAACTACCTGAACGTCAACTACCCGAGGCGATGGATCGGCAGCCTGTGGCAGAGCACTTCATCACTGGCCTCCAAGAAGCCCTGATCTTACCCCCTGCGATTTTTTTCTTATGGGGGTATGTTAAGGATATGGTGTTTCGGCCACCTCTCCCAGCCACCATTGATGATTTGAAACGAGAAATAACAGCAGGTATCCAAACTGTTACGCCTGATATGCTACAGAGAGTGTGGCACGAGTTGGAGTATCGGGTTGATATTGCTCGAGTGTCTGGAGGGGGCCATAAGTTGTGGTATTCTTTTTGAATCACCCTGTATTCTTGGTGGTATTCCTCAAAAAGAATTTTATCTTCCATCCATGGATTTCCATTTGTGTTTCCAAAGCATCTCCATAATACTTGCATGTTGATTGAACCTACTGGTAACAAATCTAGCAGCCCATCTCTGAATTGTTTTGATGTCTTCCTTTAATCCAACCTTGTGGGGATCCCAAACACTTGAGTAATACTCAAGAATGGGTCATTCTAGTTTTCTATACGCAGTCTCCTTTACAAATAACCACTTTACTAAAATTCTTCCAGTAAACAGAAGTCAGCCATTCAGGGGACACAAGAGAAGCCTCCGCGAAGGATGTGTCATTAATAACACATTCGGGCGTCCCCTGGGCAATGGCTTTAAGCTGGCAGATTCTCTCACACCAGAAGCATCTCAGTAATTTTATGTACGATGCTCCTGACACGATTAAATAAATAAAGCCATTCACCTTTCCATTACCATTCTCATGTGCTCACTCCATTTCACATTGCCTGCAACTTTATTCCTAGACATTTAATTGGCATGACTGTGTCAAGTAGCACATTACTAATGCCGTATTTGTATATTGTGGGCTTGTTTTTCCTACTCATCTGCATTTCTTTTAATTTTTCTACCTTTAGAGCTAGTTGTCATTCATTGCGCAAACTAGAAATTTTGTCTAACTTATACCAATGACATAAATAAAATAGAAACAAACTTCCACATGGGAAAAATATATTAAAAACAAAGATTCCAAGACTTACCAAGCGGGAAAGCGCCGGCAGACAGGCACATGAACAAAACACACAAACACACACACACAGCATCATACATAATTTCCACCAAGAGTGTCTTTCCGCCGTCCACCTAACCTTCGTAACCTCTTGGTTCATCCCTATGAAATCCCCAAACCACCTTCCCTACCCTCTGGCTCCTACCCTTGCAACCGCCCCCGGTGTAAAACCTGTCCTATGCACCCTCCCACCACCACCTACTCCAGTCCTGTAACCCGGAAGGTGTACACAATCAAAGGGAGAGCCACATGTGAAAGCACCCACGTGATTTACCAACTGACCTGCCTGCACTGTGACGCTTTCTATGTGGGAATGACCAGCAACAAACTGTCCATTCGCATGAATGGACACAGGCAGACAGTGTTTGTTGGTAATGAGGATCACCCTGTGGCTAAACATGCCTTGATGCACGGCCAGCACATCTTGGCACAGTGTTACACCGTCCGAGTTATCTGGATACTTCCCACCAACACCAACCTATCCGAACTCCGGAGATGGGAACTCGCCCTTCAGTATATCCTCTCTTCTCGATATCCGCCAGGCCTCAACCTCCGCTAATTTCAAGTTGCCGCCGCTCATACCTCACCTGTCTTTCAACAACTTCTTTGCCTCTGTACTTCCGCCTCGACTGACATCTCTGCCCTTACTCTTTGCCTTTAAATATGTCTGCTTGTGTCTGTGTATGTGCGGATGGATATGTGTGTGGGTGTGTGTGTGCGAGTGTACATCTGTCCTTTTTTTCCCCTAAGGGAAGTCTTTCCGCTCCCGGGATTGGAATGACTCCTTACCCTCTCCCTTAAAACCCACATCCTTTCATTTTTCTCTCTCCTTCCCTCTTTCCTGACGAAGCAACTGCCAGTTGCGAAAGCTTTTAAGTAATTTTGTGTGTGTGTTTGTGTGTTTTGTTCATGTGCCTGTCTGCCGGCGCTTTCCCGCTTGGTAAGTCTTGGAATCTTTGTTTTTAATATATTATACCAATGACACCTTCCTGTACACCACAGAATCATCAGCGAGCCCCATCCATAACTGCACACCCTGTCCATCTGATCATTTGTGTATATAAAGAATAAAAGCAGTCATATCACTCTTCCCTGGGGCATTCCTGACGATTCCCTTATTGCTGATTGAATAAGTCCATGACTAGTTGGCTGATATACCCACTTGTAAATCTGGTGCTTGTACGTAGTTTCTTCTACAGTGCTTTGTTACTGTGGTGATGTCTGACTTGTTATTTAGCAGTGGTCTATACCATTTGATAAGTTTTGTTTATTTTGTCCCCATTTATATGTTCATAATGAAAATATATTAAACAAACACTGACTTCTTCCACAGGTGACAGTGAGGCTTCAGCAGTTCCTATTAATGAAAGTCTTTTCCTTGATGACGATGAAGACCTGGAGGCTCTTGAGGCTGAACTGAATGCATTGGAAATGGAACACTGACCTTGGAATGGTGTCAACTCATTCATTACCCTGAAATCTTAGCACATGTATATTTGTTTATATACCTTATATTTCTTGCTGAGTTGACACTGTAACAGATCACTCCAATTCTACTGCAGCATTAAAGAAATGTTGTGAAAGGTGGCAGTAACAGTTTGTAGTTTTTATTTATCCAATGTTCTTAGATGATTACAAACATGTTCAGACCTGCCATTCATCAGTTTTGTTGTGTTGTGTGATACAGCTATCTAATGCAAACTACGACTGAATGTAAATGTTTGACATCCTCTTGAACTCTTTCCGTGCTTAACAAATTGAAATAAATAACGTAGTAGCAATTACATTTTATGTTTATCCTCTACTTCTATTCAGTTCTTTGAAAAGAATGTAGTGTCTAAAATTAAGAGATACACTTCTTGTTTTGGCTTGTAAATTTTTTTTTTTTTTAATACAGATTGATTTTAAACAGAAGTAGTAAAATAATTTCAATACAGCAGTTTATTAAATATTTATGTTATTTTTATATGAATGCTGTTTTAGTTTTGAGAGTTAAAAGTGCAGCTTGATTATTCTTGATACTTGAAAGTGTACTAGTACTGAAAGCAAATTGTTTGTCAGTTAATTATGTACGAGATGTGATTAAAAAATAATGGGAGTTCTTGTTTTCCTTAAAGAATAGTTATTCCACAACAACTTTATCCCCTTCAAAGTAATTATCCTCAGATATAACACACTTGTGCCAGTGCTGTGTCCAATCTTGGAAGCACTTCTGAAGCTCACTTACATGTCCTTTCATGATTCTCTTCAGACTCTGGAATAAAAAGAAGTCACATGGGTCAATATCTGGCAAATATGGTGGTTCAGGCAACATGACAGTTTTGTTTTTTGCCAAAAAGTCATGAACAAGCACTGAGGTGTGACTTGGGAGTTGGAGCATTATCGCGATGCAGTTTCCATGAGTGGTTCCGCACATTTCTGGTCGTTTTCTTTGGATTGCTTCACCCAAACAACACTTAACTTCCAGGTAGTATTCTTTATTGACCATATGACCATACAACAACAACTTGTGGTGTATTATCCTATTGTAATCGAAGAAAACAGCAAGAACAACCTTCACCTATTATGAAACTTGCCCTTTTTTTCCCCCAGTCTTGGCTCATTAGGTAGTTTTCATGGGGACAATTTGGCCTTGGTTTTGACATCGTACCCCTATACCCATGTTTCATCACCTATTATAACCTTCTTTAGAAGTTCTAGATCATTGTTGACTTCGTTCAGCAATTCCTGAGCAATGGCTGTGCAATGTCAGTTTTGCTCAAAATTCAATAATTTTGGAACAAACTTTGTTGCTACATGTTTCATTCCCAAGATATCTGAAAAAATGAGCCAAAGGATATTTCGACATCATCATCAGTAAGCCCTCGAATGGTGATTAGGCATTTTTGCAACTCGCTCTCTTTACTTCTTCCACATTGTTGTCCATAAGTGATTTGCAGGGAGGTCGACTGTTATGTTCAATGTCTTCTCGACCTCTTTGAAATGTTTATACCTCACATAAACGCTTGTCTAACTCGTAGCGAAATCGCTAAAAGCCACAGTGAATATTTCAAATGCAGTTCTGCACTCCATTTTTCTAGCAAAATTTAATGTAAATTTGCTGATCCGTCTTTTTCAAAAGTAAAAATTCATTCAGCACTCGAAAACACACACAACCTTTTCAACTATCATCAATAAACTAAATGTTCAAAGGAGCTGAAAATGCAAATGGACATCAGGAACATGTCTAGCAACAAGATTAAGAGATTTGCAAGTCAGGTGTAGAAAGCATGTGAAATCAAAGAATTCTTGTTACTTTTTGATTGCACCTCGTTTCTTTACAGTGTCTTCCATTTTGTTCCTTAATCTGTTCTGAACTTATTATTTTATTTCTATTATTAATGAAATACTGATGGCCATAACCAACAATTGTAACATTCAGATTTAAAAAAAAAGTAAACCAGTCATCAATCTGAAAATTAGTTGGAGCACAAAAGTGCCGTACTAAGCATATTTTCATCTGAGGGTATACATTGTTCCCTTCCTTCCAGCTGGTAGTTACCTCAGCCAACCTGTTGCAGATAGATCTGCTCTTTAATGTTTAGTCCAAACTACAGTGTGTATTTGAAAACACACACACACACACCACACACCTATTGGCAGCTTTGAAAACTGCAGTTAAAAAGGTGTACAATTAATAAGTTATTGAACCTATAGTAACGTAGATTATTAGTTTGTGACTCGCTGAAGGTATGACCTGTTAAAAAATGATGAATTGGGTGAGGAGACTGTGAAAAGGAGAAAAGAAGTGACAGAGTATTTGGACCCCAGATGGAGAGTGAATGGTAACCATGGCAAATTTAAAACTACATAAATGGTTTCAGTGGAAATAAGCATAAGTAAATTTGTTTGGTTGCTATGCTTTGTGTAGCCTGGTGACTGTGTTTGATATTTAATGTGTTGTTGAGTGAGGTTCCTTCTGGCATGTGTTTCTGTGTCTGTGCACAGTCTTGTTTCATTCGGCTCTCTCCTCACTTTTAGAATGAACAGGAATCTGTTATTTAGTAAGGTACTGTCCCTTGACAGGTAATTCTACACTTTCTCTCCAATGAAAGCTGTTTCAGTTTTTTTTTCTCATAACCCCATTTTTTCATAGTTTTTATGTGCAAAAAGTGACTTCCTGTACACCTCATTACACACCCTAGTATATTTTCATGCTCCCTACACATGATATGGCAACGGTCTTGCCGCAGTGGATACACTGGTTCCCGTGAGATCACCAAAGTTAAGCGTTGTCGGGTGTGGTCGGCACTTGGATGGGTGTGCATCCAGGCTGCCATGCACTGTTGCCATTTTTCGGGGTGCACTCAGCCTCGTGATGCCAATTGAGGAGCTACTCGACCGAATAGTAGCGGCTTTGGTCAAGAATACCATCATAACGACTGGGAGAGCGGTGTGCTGACCCCACGCCCCTCCTATTTACATCCTCCACTGAGGATGACACGATGTTCGGATGGCCTTGGTAGGCCACTCGTGGCCTGAAGACGGAGTGCTTTTTTACTCATGATATACGACACAGTCTTTCTCAAATACCGATTCTCTACATTAACCCAAGAGTGTTTTGTAAGAATGACGTTGAGATCCCCATTTGAGTTCTCTTAGCATCTTCTGCATATCCTAAATTATGTCTGACTTGTGTCTTGCCTCCTCCAAATAAATTTTCCAGGCAGTATGCAATGTCATAGAAATGAGATTCTGTGAGCACTTCTTGTCTTGATCACTTCGCATTTCACGAAATTTATTCATAAATTAGTTTTGCTTTCAATGGTAAGCGTTTCTCAGGTTTGTTCAGTTTCATATCACTTTGTGGTATTTAAATGATGGTCACCAAAGTCACCTTGCAGCACCAATTTCCATGTGATGGTGATGAGCCTTGTAAAACTTTTTCTTTCCTCATTGATCCTGTCCTAAAGGAGATAGTTTTCAGCAACATCTTTCTTTGTCAGACAAGTCTTCTCCTTGGTTTTCCAACATGTCTCTTCCGATTTGTATTCATTTTGAGGAATTTTTGTGGCTATCCTGGTTTATCCAATCTGCCTAACATGCTCATACCATCTAGATTGGCAGAGTTTTTATAGTACACTGAAGTTTACTGCTGCGTCCATTCTGTTCCCTTTATTTGTCTCAGGATAAGTCAATTGTGAATTATCTGCACTTCATATGACTGTTTATTTTGAACCCTTGTCAATTCTTTGAGAGAATCTCCTTTTCCATTAACATTTCAGCACTAATAGCACTCATTTCTCAGTAAGAATTAATGGCCTCAAGACAAACCACTTTTCTGGGCAACATACTGAATGTAAGGTTTGATAATTTTGTAAACCCATGATATTTTACCATCAGGTAACTTAGTTACAAACTGAATTAAATAAATGGGAAGAGATCCTTCAACATTTGCTCACCTCTCACAATCACTCTGCTCTCAAGTTAACTACTTTGTTTTCCCTACTGTCATTTTATCTTCTACATCTTTTATTCTAGTTTTGTATTTGTTGTATGGCTATCTTATTACCTTTTGCCTCCAAAATATGATTCCTTATGTATTTTCCATTTTTTTCTCTCCCAGTCTTTCTTTCTGCATACAGTTGAACTCTTTTGCTCTTTCTTCGTCTTTTTATATAGTGCTATTTTGTTTATTATTACTGCTTTTGGGCCTAGCTGTGCCCTATTTCAGTAATGTAGGACTTAAAGCAAGACTTTATTAGTAATTGCTGTACTTCCTTAAAATACGATGTAGAATGACTAATACTTCCATCTATTATGTGTAAATCTCCCTTTAATATTATTCTCCTCCTCCTCCTCCTCCTCCCAGACTCCACTTGTCTTTCTGTACCTTCCTGTTTCTCTGTATAAACTTACTGCTGACGAAAGTTCTAGAAGCATGTGATAATATATGTATTAAAAAGGAAAAGCACTGTATTTCGGCTCCTTGGGCCATCTCCAGGTGACAACGGAATGTCTCAAACGAAGATAAACATAATGTGTAATTTACATGGATATTATCTGTCAGAAGATATTGAAATAACTAATAGGAAAACATTACCTTTTGGTCACATGGAAATTATTATATTATCTAAAAAGGGGGTTAACAAAGTTTTTATGTGGAGATAAATTAACAACTGATGAGGAAATAAGATGGATTTGCAGTTTGAATCCAGCATTTGTAGCAAAAATTTAATTTAATAAAGGGGAAAATGTAAATCAAGACTGATCATTTCATACTGAGCCGGCATTTTATGTCGAATGTTTGTTGATTTCCAGCAGCCTCATATTTCAGCTTTTCCTGACAACACAAAAAAATTCTACATAGTGGGTGAATATGGATTGGGAGAGAGAAATGAAAGAGGAAGCCGTCTGGTAGAATTTTGCACTGAGCATAACTTAATCATAGCTAACACTTGGTTCAAGAATCATAAAGAAGGTTGTATACATGGAAGAATCATGGCGATACTAGAAGGTATCAGATAGATTATATAATGGTAAGACAGAGGTTTAGGAACCAGGTTTTAAATTGTAAGACACTTCCAGGGGCAGATGTGGACTCTGGCCACAATCTATTGGTTATGAACTGTACATTAAAACTGAAGAAACTGCAAAAAGGTGGGAATTTAAGGAGATGGGACCTGAATAAACTGACAGAACCAGAGGTTGTACAGAGCTTCAGGGAGATTATAAGGGAACAATTGACAGGAATGGGGAAAAGAAATACAGTAGAAGAAGAATGGGTAGCTCTGAGGGATGAAGTAGTGAAGGCAGCTGAGGATCAAGTAGGTAAAAAGACAAGGGCTAATAGGAGTCCTTGGGTAACAGAAGAAATATTGAATTTAATTGATGAAAGGAGACAATATAAAAATGCAGTAAATGAAGCAGGCAAAAAGGAATACAGACGTCTCAAAAATGAGATCGACAGGAAGTGCAAAATGGCTAAGCAGGGATGGCTAGAGGACAAATGTAAGGATGTAGAGGCTTATCTCACTAGGGGTAAGATAGATACTGCCTACAGGAAAATTAAAGAGGCCTTTGGAGAAAAGAGAACCACTTACATGAATATCAAGAGCTCAGATGGAAACCCAGTTCTAAGCAAAGAAGAGAAAGGTGGAAGGAGTATATAGAGGGTATATACAAGGGCGATGTACTTGAGGACAATATTATGGAAATGGAAGAGGATGAAGATGAAATGGGAGCTACGATACTGCGTGTAGAGTTTGACAGAGTACTGCAAGACCTGAGTCGAAACACGGTCCTGGGAGTAGACAACATTCCATTGGAACTTCTGACGTCTTTGGGAGAGCCAGTCCTGACAAAACTCTACCATCTGGTGAGGAAGATGTATGAAACAGGTAAAATAACCTCAGACTTCAAGAAGAATATAATAATTCCAATCCCAAAGAAAGCAGGTGTTGGCAGATGTGAAAATTACTGAACTGTCAGTTTAATAAGTCACAGCTGCAAAATACTAACGCAAATTCTTTACAGACGAATGGAAAAACTGGTGGAAGCCGACCTCAGTGAAGATCAGTTTGGATTACGCAGAAATGTTGGAACACATGAGGCAATACTGACCCTACAACTTATCTTAGAAAATAGATTAAAGAAGGGCAAACATACATTTCTAGCATTTGTAGACTTAGAGGAAGCTTTGACAATGTTGACTGGAATACTCTTTCAAATTCTAAAGGTGGCAGGGGTAAAATACAGGGAGCGAAAGGCTATTTACAATTTGTACAGAAACCAGATGGCAGTTATAGAGTAAGTATTAAAATCCATGGAGAAGAAATAAAAACGTTGAGGTTCGCCGATGACATTGTAATTCTATCAGAGAGAGCAAAGGACTTGGGAGAGCAGTGGAACAGAATGGACAGTGTCTTGAAAGGAAGGTATAAGATGAACATCAACAAAAGCAAAACGCGGATAATGGAATGTAGTCGAATTAAGTCGGATGATGCTGAGGGAATTAGATTAGGAAATGAGACACTTGAAGTAGTAAAGGAGTATTGCTATTTGGGGAGCAAAATAACTGATGATGGTCAAAGTAGAGAGGATATAAAATGTAGACTGGCAATGGCAAGCAAAGCGTTTCTGAAGAAGAGATATTTGTTAACAACGAGTATAGATTTAAGTGTCAGGAAGTCATTTCTGAAAGTATTTGTGTGGAGTGTAGCAATGCAGGGAAGTGAAACATGGACAAGAAGAGAATAGAAGCTTTCGAAATGCAGTGCTACAGAAGAATGCTGAAGATTAGATGGGTAGATCACATAACTAATGAGGAGGTATTGAATAGAATTGGGGAGAAGAGGAGTTTGTGGCACAAGCTGACTAGGAGAAGGTATCGGTTGGTAGGACATGTTTGGAGGGATCTCAAATTTAGCATTGGAGGGCAGTGTGGAGGGTAAAAATCGTAGAGGTAGACCAAGAGATGAATACACTAAGCAGATTCAGAAGGATTTAGGTTGCAGTATGTACTGGGAGATGAAGATGCTTGCACAGGATAGAGTAGCATGGAGAGCTGCATCAAACCAGTCTCAGGACTGAAGACAATAACAACAACGTGATAGGAATGGTTTTCTGCGAAAAGATGATCAGCAAAGGTTGAATCTCTGTTGACCAGCATACAGAAGTAGTGTAATTTTACACATTTCTTTCTTCGTAGTACAGGCTGTTCCAGTTATCTGATGACAGCCTGCCCAGGGTGTTGCAGGCCAGCCATGGACGTTGTGCATGCCATTTGAAAGGGTTCCCATGCCGTACAGACATACGTGCCTTGTTGTACAGTGTCATTCGGGCACTGAAACAGGCAGTAAGTGTGTCACAGTGAAGTTTACGAATGTAACACTGGAAAGAGTGAATTATTCAATTCCACAACAAGTGTTTATATACACACACCAGAAATTTCCAGGTATTTGTGTTCAGAGTCATGAAGGAGTTCACAAATCAATGAACAACAAGTGCTCACAGAATCTCATCTCTATGATGTAGCATACTGCCTGGAAAATTCCCCTGAAAAGTCTCTTAGACGTCTTTTGCAGCAAACACTAATAATGTTCACCTCTGTACGAAAAGGTGCTGAGCTGCTTAAGCTAAGGCCCTATGAAGTATCAATAGTAGAAGAACTTCACCTGGTGATACAGCGCACAGGATTAAGTTTTGCGAACGGGTTTTAAAACAAGTGCATGATGGTGAAATGGATCCTTACCTCATTCTGTTTTCAGAAGAGGCTTGGTTCCATTTACATGGGTATTTTAATTCCCAAAACTGTCGACATTGGAGACCTGTTGTGCTTCATGAGGAACTCCTTCATTATTAGAAAATAGGGGTGTGGTGCACAGTTAGAGGTGACAGAATAATAGGCGCAATTTTTTTTAATGATCCAGTTACAAGTGAAAGATATCTGCAAAACATTTTGCAACCATTTCTTAATGAACTGGAAACTTCACATTTTTTCAACAGGATTTGACAAGGTCTCATATGGTCAACAATTCACAACGTGATCAATGAAACAGTCATTTGTAACACTACCTGGCCCGCCAGAAGTCCTGATTTAACTCTGTGTAATTTTTGTGTGTGGAGTGCACTGAAGGACAAAGTGTACACAATAAATCTTCACATGACATTTGTATAGGCAAAGGCCTCGACTGACATCTCTGCCCAAACTCTTTGCCTTTACAAATGTCTGCTTGTGTCTGTGTATGTGCGGATGGATATGTGTGTGTATGTGAGTGTATACATGTCCTTTTTTCCCCCGTTGGTTGTGGAAGCTTGAATTTTGTGTGTATGTTTGTGTGTCTATCAACCTGCCAGCACTTTCGTTTGGTAAATCACACCATCTTTGTTTTTAGATATACTATTACATAGTTAAATTAACTCTGTACATAGAGACTTTATCAAGCTTCATTTACTGTTCCTGATTATAAGTTATGGGCACAGATACATAAGTCTGTTTTTCAGCATAGTGGCAGAGTTTCTGGTGATATTGCGAGTAATGACAAATTTGACATTACCAGCATAGTGATGACGTGGTGTAATGGAACAGTTATGCATGAATGACTGCAGTTGTCTAGAAGGAAAATCAGGCAGTGTGAGAATTCCAAATATTCTGAGGAAAAGGCTCTTTATATATTATCAGGGGCACAGCTGTTGAGCCCCTGAAAGAGAAAGAAGCTGAGGAAGAAACAGGGCTGCAAAAGCACAAGAACATTGTGATGTAGATGGAGGTGGCACTGCTCACTCGCCTACTTACATGTACATCAGCTGGCATGTGGACTAAACTGAAGACCATGTACGTGAGTGTGTCTTCACTGAGCATTCACCAACTTCAGCAAAAGTTTTCTTGCTCAAATTTGGTGATAACAGTTGTGTTGAAAATAGAAGAAATCAACACTGAATTGAAGCAAGCGGGTGACCCAGTTTCAGGGAAAATAATAACCAAGGTGTTGTGTCATTGCCAGAGAGATATAAACATTTCCGTTCAGCATGGCCCAGAAGTAAACAATGAAAGTTACTGTGGTTGTCGGTAGACTTCTTGATGCGATTCGGTGTGGTACTGTAAATCTGTTTGAAGGCAACGTCATTAGATTTATTATTACAGTATTTAGTGGAGTGCTGCGTATACTTGAACTGAAATTCAATCTGTTTTTGGTAGGAACTGTGGTGGACAAAGGTATGTGTTTAATGTCAAACAAGGAACAATGTGAATTTTGAACAGTGAAGATGAAATTTGTGTGTTATCCAAATGTGCCAATAAAATTTATTGTATTGTTGTTTTCCCTGAACAGATTACAGTCAGAACTATCAATGGTAATTCTGCCCCCTGCAGATAAAATGCACTCTGCTTGACGGTAATGACACTGGTGGCTTTTCGTTGGTTAGTATTGTTAGTTGTCTGGTAGTTTAGTCCAAACATGGTGAAATCTTGAGAATTTGACATAAAAAATTGTGACATCAGAGCATTATGCATGTGTGAAAGTTCTTGTCACATAAAGGAGCGAATTTCATTGACGACAAAGTCACCTGAGAAGAGTGTTTGGTAGGTAAACAACTTTGCTGACCCCCCTCTCTCTCAGTTCATCAATAGCTAGGCCCCACTTGAATTGGTTAAGGCAGATGTCTGCTGACCTATCGAGATGCATTCATTTGGAGGAGCGATCTATTTTTGCTTTTGAAGGATGACTACTCATATTATTGCATAATATCTTTATGAAACAGAAGGATGAAGTTAAAGGTTTGATCAGGAATTTTGTTGGAAAAGCTGGGATAAACTGGTCTGAAAATAAGTTCTGAGGAGTGATAATGGAATGTAGTTTCTGAAAACTGATTTAGGTACATTTTTTTAGTAACAATAGCATAATCCATCAAAGAAGATCCAAGTTCACATCACAGAAAAATGGAAGAGCTGAGAGAGAAATGCACACCTTGCTCTTCAGTGGTTTCAGGAATGCCCAAACATTTTTGGGCTAAAGCAGTTTGATTTACTAAATCAAACTGATCCCAAGTCCTGTCAGAGGTAAAACTCCTTTTGACGAAGAATCAACCTTAGATGGTTTGAAAGTATTCGGGGTTCATGTGTCTTTCCTTGCACTCCAAGAAGAGATTTGCAACTAGACCCCAAAAACAAGATAGGTTTATTTATGGGTTATGTTTATGATGTGAAGCGGTACAGAATATTTATACTTCCATGGTACACTGTCTATTGAAGCATTGTGAGACATGTTCATTAGTATTTCAAAGTCAAGTTACCATAGTAGTTTGGATGGTTTCACTGTAACAATCTCAATGTTGTACCAACCTAAAACGAAAATCGTAAATATTTTTAACTGATATGTTTTACCTTACATCTAGTGACGATCTATGACTAATACCGGTTGATGATATATACGTCAAATAAAACACCTGATGATTAAAATGCATTTTTTAAAAAGCATTTCCAACTTCCACAAAGAAAATTGAGATTCACCAAGCTTTACCTTTCTTTCTGCCAGCAATATCTGAAAGGGAGAAGGAAACATATTCCTGTGCAATTGGATCAGATACTGTTTATTGTGATGAAGAGAACATAAAATTTCAGGATCAGAGGGTCAGAAAGAAGAAATTAATATTGAGGTTGTGGCTTACAGAAGAACTAGAAATCAGTGAAGACAGAGAAAAAAGAGAAGATACTTTTGAGGATGCAGAGGAAAATACAAATGATGATGACATGCAGTCTGAGACCCCAAGAGGAATATTCAACACCCATATTAAGAGGAGGGTTATGAGTTGAGTAGTGAATGATGGCCCCAGCACCTACACTGAAGCAGGGTCTTGTCGCAATACTGAAAATTTGAAAAATGTTATAGCAAGTCAGCTTCAAGCCCTGGAAGAAAATACCGGCAATACAAGAATTAATGTGTGTAAGCGAAATTATTGCAATGACATAACACAAAATGGATTTTTAGGCAAAAAAGAGATGAGAAAGATACTATTATTTTTTATCGAGCTCATCACATAACTAAAGGTTTCCAACAAAGACTGGCTTATTCACTCCTCAGAACTTATTTTTGGACCAGTTTCTGTCTCAACTTTTCCAGCAAAATTCCTATAGCTGTCAAAATTTTACTTGTTGGCTAAGAAAGTTGTGTTAACACACATTAGCCCAAATTAGCAACAAGGTGATCTGACAAAGCCACTAGGTAAAATAAAATCTGAAAAATGTAGAGCTTTGCTTAGACTTACTTACAGCTTGTAATTTAGTTTTTGTACCACCAATAATTAACATTGAGGAATGGTATTAGTGGTACAAATGTTTTTGTTGTGCGTTATCATCATCCGCCATTGAGTGTAAGTTGTTACATATTTGAATAAACTCTGTATTTTTATTGAATTCATTTACTGTGTCTTATTACACACACTTTCTAGAAATATACTTCATTTTCTATTTATAGCAAAGTGTGTGTCATCTGTAAATAAAATTAACTTGGCGCCTGCTAATGTTACTAATGAAAGGCCATTAACACTGTTACACATCTAGCTTTCGGCCACAGTCTTCTTCAGAAAAGAAAACACACATACATTCACACAAGCAAGGGCACCTCACAGATACAGTACTCTGCTATCTCTGGCCACAAAAATTTTCTGGTCATAGAGGTCATTCCTCCCTCCCTTCCCCTCCCCTCACCTCCCCTCCCCTCCCTCCCTCCCTCCCTCCCTCCCTCCCTCCCTCCCTCCCTCCGTCCCTCCCCCCCTCCGTCCCTCCCCCCCCCCCCCTTCTGCCCTGCTGAAGGAGGCTCTGGCAAAATACTAAATATGTAATAGTCTTTTCATTGTGCCTCTCAGCAACTCAACATGGCATCTTTATGTTAAGCAGCAGTCTATCCTTTTCATAATATTGTTGATACTCGTACCTGGAGTTTCCATGGTAAAGTTGGTAATGAAATTACAAGCTCCCATCAGACACCAACAGTGGTCGTGCAAGACATGGCAGACCCAATGGAGCATGCTCACTTGTGATGCCTCCAGCGGCTTTGTACCACAGGTGCTGTCTGCCACCGTAGTACAGGATGGCTACTGACAGCCAGACAGCAACTTGCATTTGTATCCTTTTCACTATATGATGCTACATGGACATCACCCAGTTGTAACTCTGACATCATCATTCACACTTAGTTTGAAGAACCTCATCCCTGTTTGCTATTGCATCAGTTAGACTCATTTCTTGCTGCATTATCTGTAATGAGTGCAGGATTTTGGTAACGAACATGATTATGATGTGTAATGACTGTCAGCATTACCGATTCACCTACACAGTATTTATTTATACACATTATACAGATAGATACAACTTATAGACCTGGCATCTCAGAACACACTGCCCAAGATCCAGAGATACTGAAGTTGTGGTGCAGGTCGTCTCTGGAGATGCTGTCTAGCTCATACTCGTTTAGATGTCTCGGTTGGCGCAGCGGTCTGCCTATTCATGATCTCAGTACTGGCTGAGTAGGTGGTACTGGAGGTGCCCTCATTAGGTTGCCCGCCGATGGTTGTACGCGACCCTGTGGTGGGGATCCAAATTGTCTGCTCCGCGCATGTGGTGAACGTCAGTGGTGAAACTGTGAGATGTGGTCCAAGTGCCTAAACCTGTATGGTGTGGCATTGGCAGATGGTTTCTTTACTGTGTCAGCTAATAGTCGATGATCTGTATAGATAGTAAGTGGTCTCCCTTCAGTATCATTGCAGAAGTAGCGCACTGCTTCGTACATGGTCAGTAGTTGGCGGCCGAAGGTCAGTTTCCCCGAGTAAAAACGGAGAGGTTGTGTCATCCCTGGGACTTCCTGCTGTAATACAGCAATGCCCAGCACTTCCTGCTGTAATACAGCACTTATTGCTCGGCCGCTTGAGTCTGACGTAATAATAAGATGAGCATTTGGTGAAAGTAGTGCGAGTGTGTCAATGTGGGCTAGTTGAGCTTTAATGTTGTCAAATGCAGTTTGCATCTTGGCTGTCCATGTTAGCTTCCTGTTCCTCAATGCATTTTTCCCCTGTAGAGCTTCTGTGATGGGAAGTAGAATTTCAGCTGCATGGAGTACGTGTCGTCGTTAGAAATTAACAATGCTGAGAACTTAATGCAGTTCTTGGTAATTTGTGGGAGGGGACCAGTTAGTAACCTGCTCAATTTTGTCCTGTTGTCCTGCATGGGCTGTCTGCCTTTTGCTCTGACTAGGTGGCCGACAAACATGACACAAGGCTGTTACATTTGGTATTTGTCAGTATTAATTTCAACCTTGTGTTGTGACAGCTTGTCATATACGACATGCAGGTGTCATTGATTTTCCTCTGTGGATTTTAAGAATATAATTAAATCATCTAAATAGCAGTAACAGTGGGGCACATTGAAAAACAACCCATCAATGAATCTTTGCCATGTCTTTGTGGCATTTTTCAACCTAAACGGCATGAATAAGAGTTCGTATAAACCGAATGGAATGATACTGACTATATTGTGAACATCCTCCGAGGCCATAGGTATTTAGGATCACACTCTTTTACAGTCCAGTACACTAAAGATGTTTGCCCCTGCCAACTCGTGTGCGAAATCTTGGACGTTCGGGACTGGGTAGCATTCTATAATCGTTCTGGCATTGAGGTACTGGTAGTCACCGCAGAGGCACCATGTACCATCTTTCTTTGGCTGCATAGTGAAGGTGAGGCCCATGCAATGTCTGAAGGTCTGATTATATGGTCCTGGAGAAATTCTTCAATGGCTACCTTGGCCGCCTTGAAATCATGGGGGGCTAGACGGTGAGGGCAGCAGCGTACAGATGGTCCTGGAGTTGTATTAATTCTGTAGACGGTGCCATCTGTAACAATGCTGTTTTGCTTGGCAGGAGTGATCCAGGGGGCGGAATCCTGTTGTCTGATTTGTCTGCAAGGGTAGTAGCCTGGTCAGTGGGCAACAAGAGCAGAAACAGTGTCATTGTTCAACCCACTTGCAAGAACTGTATCACCAAGTATAACTGGCACTGTACTAACCTGTGTACCTGTGCTAGTGGTTGTATAGTTATTCTGTGGCTCTCAGGTGTGCCGTGCTGTCTGTAGTTGCTGCCAGATTCGTTGCAGTTGGCTGTCCAGTTTATGATGGCAGCTGCCAGCTGCTCCTTCTCTGTACATATTGTTCTCTTTATCGATGTTCTCATAGGCCATGATCATTTTGTGGAGTTCATCCCACAGTGTTGCACATTGTAATGCGGTTTCCATGTCTAGCAGTGGAGTGGGAGGTCTGAGGTGGTCGGCAGACTGAAACTGCAGCCACCCCCTGTAGTGTGTAGTCCATTTCCTTGTAATAACAGAGCCCTGCTGAGATCCGGAATGAGGCAGTAATGATGGAGGAAGTCCGCTCTGAGCACTGGTTACACCATTTCAGCCACAAAGAAAGTCCATGGATGTGTTGTGTGTTCAGAACGTCACAGAGGTTATTCCCAATACCAGAATTATTGACTCATTTGCCCCTTGGAGTTGTATGGTTGAGGACTTGTAATCTCCTGTGGTGAGATGTGGGGTAGTGTGCTGATGTACATGCTTGTATTGACCAGTAGGTGCTGATGTTGTCAGCGGTTGTAAACAAACAGTCGCACACTGTCTGCCCGCATGTGTGGCGTGTTATGTGCTTTGGTATCTCCAGTAGAAAGGCGGCTTGTTGTAGGGCGGCGGGCTACTTCTAGGCCAGTCCACCGGCATAGTTTGAGTAGCTGTCGGCAGCGGTGTGCGTCGGTGCCGAATTGCACATGAAACCAGCAGTAGCCAGTTGTCATTTTGTTTTGGCTAGGCTGTATTGTGGCAACTGCCTCCCTCATTTGTCTATTTCCTGCAGGAGCTGGGTCTGTCCACCATAACTGTTGCGGCGCTGCAACGTTCACGGCCTGCAAGGCGAGTAGGCTGCACTTGTGGGGGTGGAGTAGGTTGCCCGGGGTCTGTGCGCAGTGATTTGTGCTGTGTCTGCCATCATTGTCTGTTGTGCACCGTATCCATCGCTGGTGTGGTAGTCGTATATAGTTGTCTTGGCACTGATCAGCATCTGGTGGTGTCCGAGTGCCAGCATCCTATGAGTCAGTTGAAGGCACATTTCCAATCGTGTGTCCGCATGTACTAGAAGTGCTGCCTGTATTTACTCTGGGAGCTTGAATAACCATAATGACCATAGGGCCCGGTCTGATAGTACGTTGTCATCAATTTTCAGGTGCAGTTTGTGTCATAACGCCGATGGTGTGTAATCGTGCTGTGTCGTCTCGTTTATGGCGAGGTGCAGTTGATGCTCCAATGTGCGTGGTAATCATTGCAATATTAGTGACTTCACCATCTCATACTTGTGCAGAGCTGAAGTATTTAGCAGTAGATCACTGATGAGATCCGCTTGTTCACTGAGATGGTTGAGAAGTATTAACAGCTTGCTCTGATCGTCCTCGATCCCTGCTTTCCTAATCATACGTTCGCATAGAGCTAACCACATTTCTGGTGAGTCTGTGTGAATGGGTGAGGTGGAGTTTGACAATGGTGAGTGGTTCCCATAGTCATCGTTTTGCATTAGACCTGCTGAGTTGTCGCCATGCAGTAGTCACATGGTGTTGTTCAGACTGACTGTGGTGGCCTGAAGAGGTATTGCCACTGTTTGTTGTACCTGTTGGCATGGTGTTGTGTGATATTCTGGCTGGAGCTGTGTTCCGGCATGCGGTGTGGCCAATCGGGCCGGAGATGTCATGTCCGTGGAGTGGCGAGTGTCACGGTGCAGGTGATCTCTCTGTGCCATCACCTGTGAGACATATAGCAGACTGGTGCAGGTGGACTGTGGAGAGATATAGTTCTGCTCCCCTCAGTCAAAACTCACGTTGCAGTAGGTGGCGTGAAATCATGGTTGGTCGGAGGCCATCGCAGCACGGGAGGTCCGTGTGGTGTGCCCACAGGATTTGCGACATGTCATGTAATCATCGTCGGCTAGATAAATTCATGGTAGATTGTTGGCCCATGTGGTATAAGGTTCACTTTAGGCATGACAATGATGTCTGGCTCGAACTTCATTGACAGTGCCAGTGCAGCAGTCAGGTTGTAATTCTGATATCCATCCTATGGTCATAGTGCTGTTGATGCATCTGTTGTGGCATCCTGGTAGCTGTTGATGTGGAGTCATGGTAAAACAGTCATATCGTATATCCATACCAGCATGCAGTAGGCATCAGCATATCCCTGTGCAAGCTGGGGTGTGGGAAGTGGTGCGGCTGGTGGAGTCGTGACATGTGAGAGCGAAAGCGGTTTGCGGAAATATGACATTGTGTTCAGAATCACTGTTAACTGGCACTACCTGTCTCTGAGACCAGCAAATACTCTGACTTGCATGTTTGTTTGTTGTCACTGGTTGTTCGGCGTTTGTTACGTCACTGTGGTTGGTGTCCGTAATTAGCCTGTCAATGCCCGACATCTCAATAATGGTAGAGTCACTCGGTTGGTAGGGAGACTTGCTAGCAGCATTAGTGCTAGCTAAATGTATATCAGTTGGAATATTGCACTCCAGAATGGTGGGGGTGGCAGGATAGCACCATTGTTCATTACCACCTTTGTTATGTAGTCTGACAAGATTAGTGTCCACATAAGCAATTGTAGCCCTATTTTCAGTGTTCATTAAAGGCACTGTGCTCAGTAGAAGTTCAATATCGTAGTCCTTATGTGTGCACTATGTGACAATGATTGCACTGTTGTGCGAGTACTAAACACAGAAGCATTGCAATTTCCATCTTTTAGCAGTGAAAAGTCATTAGATAAACACTTGAAATGCTTAATATCATTGACTGTAGCTGGCTTGACTGTCAGTGTGTGTAGGATCCACGCCAAAAAACTCGGGGTCACCAATGTAGGAATTGGGCAATGAGCTCAATGTTCATGATGTGTAATGATTTGCATACACAATATTTATTTATACACATTATATGGACAGATGTAACTTAAACACTTGGGGCGGAAGTCCATAGACCTTGTGTCCCTACATTAGACTTCATCCATTTGGAGAAACAAAAATTAGAGCTTCTGTTTAGATGCAGAAAATCATACAATATTCTAGGGGAAAGCAATCAGGCACAGTTTTGGAACTGGTTTTTTTGTTACAGAGACATTGTACCAATGGTAAAGAATTTTGTGTCAGTTAACTCAAGAATCTCAATTCTAACTTTATCAGTGAAAAACCACCAACTTACCTTTGTGAACTGTCATGCACCAACAGAGCAAAGTGAAGATCAAGTAAAGGATATATTATATGCAGAGCTGGAAGATGTTACGGATTCCATCCCTAGAAACAGATGCAGAATTGTTATCAGTGATTTTAATGCCAAGATTGGAAAGGAGACCAGCTTTACTCCCACAATAGGCCTTCACAGTCTGCATGAAAATAGTAACAACAACAGAATAAGGCTAATTAGCTTTGCTGGATGTTTATCAGTAACAATAACTTCCCACATAAACAGATGCACAAAGGAATGTGGGTATCCCCCGATGGAAAGAGGCAACCAAATACACCACATAGCAATTAATGCAGAAGCCAGGAATTGGATTATGGATGTAAGGAATTCCGGTGGGGCTGAGTGTGGTTCCAACCATTTTTTGGTTAAAAGTCAACTCAGAGTCACCCTGAAACCAAACCAAAGAAGTAAACTAAAAAAAGTGGTACATTTAGAAATAGAAAAAGTAGCACAGGAAGAAACTAGAAATGAACTCCAAGTTGAGATCAGGAATCATTTTACAGTACTGCAGGAACCAGAGGACTCCCATGTCAATCAGTAATGAGAAGAAATTAGAATTGTGGTTACAAAGGCTGCAGGAGCAGTCACTGGAAAAAGAGTGGCGAGGAAGAAGAAATGGTTCATTGAGTTCTAGGAAGAGGTGGTCAACAGGAGAAAAGAAGCCCGTTACAAGTGGTTACAGTTAGCAATTGATCAGAGCAGTAAGGAAGAATTTGACAGAGTCTGAAGAGAAACACAAGTGTTATTGCGGAGAAAAAAGTAGTAGTTTGTGAGTGGGGTTATTACATAAGCAGAAGATGACTGCCAGGCAAGGAGGAAGAACATGTACAGAAAGGTCAACTATCTGAGGAAAACCTATAAACCCACTGAGAAATTCATTAAAAATGCCAAAGAAGAGATGCTGACAAATGAATATCAAATTGCAAAGAGAGAGAAAAAATATTTCAGTGGCTTGTTAAATTGTGAAGACCCAACATCACTCTTTAACTTCCCTTACCTCAGACAGCAGACCCTGAATACCTACCGCCAACTGTAGAAGAGATCAGGGAGCAGATAAAATGGCTTAAAAGGGACAAAAGCCCAGGAGAAGATGGCATCCATGCTGAAATAATTCAGGAAGAGGGTGAATACCTTGTTGCAAGGATTCACAAATTTCAGAATACTGGAGGAATGCACTAATCTGTCCCATCCACAAGAAGAATGACTGAATGTTATGTGAAAAATACCGTGTTATCACTCTGTTCAATATTTGTTATAAGATCTTCTGAAACTGTCTTCTAGATCAAATACAACCATTGACAGACACCATTATTGGAGAATATCAAAGAGGATTTCATTGCGGGATATCTAATATTGACCAAATCTTTGTCCTATGCCAGATTGTAGAAAAAAAGTGGGAGTTTGGCCAAGAACAATACATGCTGTTTGTCAATCTCAGAAAATCATATGATTGCATTCATCGGGAGAGGATGCTGAGGTGTCTGGAAGAGCTCGGTTTTGTCAAGAAACTAGTAAGCCTCACAAAAGTCTGCCTAATGGATACTACGGCAAAGGTAAAAATTGTAAATAAGGTGACTGAAGAATTCAAAATAAAAACTGGGCTACAGCAGGGCAATGGACTATCACCTGTTCTTTTCAATCTCACATTAGAGAAGGTAATGCGAGATATGTCATCTAATGAACTCTGAGGAGTCCAGACTGGGGATGTGAACATGAAGTTCCTCAGATATGCCAATGATATAGGGCTACTATCTGGGTAGCAAGAAGAATTAGGGGAAATGGCTGACATTCTGGAAACAACAGTGAGGAAAATTGGACTTCAAATCAATTGTGACAAGACAGAATACATGGTTCTACATCATAGACATAATGAAACTCAAGAACCAGTTCCGCCCTTACAGACAGCTGAAAGTTCTTATCATCAAGTCAAGGAGTTCAAATATCTAGGTGCAGTATTCAGAGATGAACCACCCAGTAAAATGGAAATACAGGCAATACTACAGGCAGGTAATCACTGTTACCATGGCCTTAGTGCTCTCCTTGAAGCCAGAAGTTTGTCAAGACACTTCAAAATAAACATCTACAAAACACTCCTGCAGCCAGTAGTATTGTATGGCTGTGCCACCTGGAGTACAACTAAGCAAGATCTGGACAGACTGATGATATTTGAAAGGAAAGTCCTTCAGAAGATTTTTGGACCAGTTTACGATAATGAGAGTGAAAAATGGAGGATTTGTCACAATCCAGAGTTGTATGTTATTTACAAAGAGCCGAACATCATGGCTATAATGAAGACATGATGACTCGAGTGGGCAGGTCATGTTGCTCGATTGCAGGACAACCGATTGCTGAAAACTGCGCTCAACACCAAGCCAACTGGCAGAAGGCCCGTAGGAAGACCTAAAACTCAATGGAGTGACTGCATATTCAAAGACCTTCAGAGAGTAGGACTGCTGGAAGAATGGCAGAAAGGAGGTGAAGACAGATGGAAGTGGAGGCAATCTCTCAAAGCAGTGTGCGATCCATTGGGCCTGATCGCATAAAGTAAAGTAAATTAAGTAAGTTCTGTTTACTGCTAACTTATTTGCTAATCATTTCTGCTCCTGTCTAGCTTTCCTATGACAACAGTTGCCACAGCACTCTGTAGCTCACCTCTCCTTTCTTATCGACAACCCTTATTTCCTGTCAGGAATAAGATGTGAAGAATTTTGTAGCATTTCCTGTTACAGCATAATATGCTGCTTGTTTGATGGATCAAAGAAGGTACCTGTAGCCTTTAATGTACTGTTTAACAAGTTAAATAAATGATCGCTATATGTGCAAATACATTTTCTCAATATCGGAATCCTTTAATAAACCAAACTGTGATCTTGACAATATAAAGGACGGGGCAGCTAACAAGGAACATTTTTAGTGTGAGGTCACAAAAGGCCAATGATGTTTATGCTGTTTGATGACCCACATACTGTCAACCATGCAACCACAATATTGGCTGCTAATGGCAACAGGGGTGGGTGGGTTTGGTAGTATCCAATGGTGAGCACAGCAAGAGGCGACAGAGCATAGTTGATCTGCTTGGTTGACAAGTAACTCACAACAGTGCAAGTGGTGTTGATACAAAGCAGAGCAATGGCAACAATAAACAAAGCAAACATTGCATTATATTCACATCAGTTGCTGATAACGTTTCATCAGAAAGGAATCTAAGGAATTTCATAAAGTGAAAAAGAAGTGGCTGATGGAAATATTACCATTACTGCAAGATGAGCCAGTGGAATGTGTGGTGTCATATACACCACTCTGCAGTCAATGTTCATGAGGAATACATTGATGACAATACATGCTTAACAAGTACAAGTGATATTGAAACAGTGTCGAGCAAAGTAGTTCATCATCCTTGTCAGACAGGGGCCACAAATCCAGTCTCCATTGAAATGTAGTAAAGGACAATTGTCTATGGAAGTAGATGGAAGATCATTCATAGCATAGAGAGAGAGAAAAAAATTGTATGAACAGATTTTGAATAACTCTGCAGTAATATCGCCCATGTAGTGTATAAGAAAACTATGGGTATTCAAGGAAGGACAAGGCACATTTGTTACAAAAATCAATGTTCATGCATTTCAAGGATGCTTGATACAATTTACAGGATGTGCATGATAGTGACCTACTACGTTATCCAAAAAATTGTTCAAATGGCGCTAAGCACTATGGGTCTTAACATCTGAGGTCATCAGTCCCCTAGACTTAAAACTACTTAAACCTAACTAACCTAAGGCCATCATACACATCCATGCTCGAGGAAGGATTCAAACCTGCTACTGTAGTAGCAATGCGGTTCCAGACTGAAATGCCTAGAACCACTCGGCCACAGCTGCCAGCTTATGTTATGCACATCAAATTGTGTGCAGCATAGATTACAGTGATTTGAAGCAAGGCAGTGGATGGTTGCAGAGCTTCAAACAGTGCTACTGAATTGGAAGATGTAAGATGATAACATTTCAAAGAAAACATCAACTTGATGACGAACAGCAAACTGCAGAATTGGTCCAAAACTTTGTAGATGAGATAAAAAACTAATCTAATCATTCAGTAAGGAGTTTGTTTTCAACTCTGACCAATCTGGATTTGAAAAGGAAATGCATATCAAGGCAACCCTGGAAATTAGAGTTACCAAGAGAATTGTGTCAAGATCAACTAACATCAATGCCTTAATGCATCCTTGTACAATTATGCTGATGGTAAATTGGCTGGAAAGTTATTTATTGTGTTGCAAGAAGTTGGAAGTGCTCTGCCCCCTATGATTCTTTCTTGTGTCCATTATCTTGCTGGGGTAGTAGGGAATATTTGTGTCACACCAAGCAAGATTTAGAAAATGTGTTAAGAGAACTATAACTGTGATATGAGCACTGCTTTTGGCCAACAGTTGGCCAGAAAATTTGCTTTTTGCTTGATTCCTGGTTGCATATAAAAATCATACTCCTTTAGGCCAAACTATTCCTACTGAAAAAGTGTGTGAAACTGCAGTTTGTTCCAGCTGGAACCACTGGCCAGTTTCACAATCAGCTCCATGCCAGACTGTTTCATGTTTGGTTGCATGTCATCACATCCTATCAGTGCTCTCATCACGTTCTGTCAGTTCTCATCGCCCCATTGAGAATAAGAATAAGAACAAGAATCTTTATTAGCCATCCAGTATTTTCTTATACAATGGGCTTCGTCAGTAAGTTTAATTACAGTATAAAGGTGGTTATACTCTCATAAAAATGTATATATAAATCATATGAATGTTAGTGTAGTACAATAGCACACATTTGGAATTTTATATATTGTTAATTTTACAATAAAAAAGAAAACATTATACAGATTTATATTAAGCAGGGAGTATTCATGTTGATAACACTATGTCATTATCCTATGCTATTGATACAAATTTAGACCACTAGAAATAGGTGTATTATGCCTATATGTTGGATATTGTTTTTCCAAATTTAGGTCTTACTACAGGCAGAGGTACCTTTCTCTATGTTAAAACAGCAAATCTGCCATATTACAATCTTTATATTATATGGTTCAGTACGCCTTCTTTAAGAGTGGATACCTAGCTGAACGTCCGGCACGGTTTGTAACTCCCAACAAGTTCACCTTGGTGTGAACCTTTGTGATCACTGGGCACACTATTTTTCATTCGATGTTCATGGTGTAAGGTAATGATTTGTTTTGAACATTTCTTGAGTGTAGGATGATGTCCATTTTGTGAAGTGTAATACATACATCCCATAGAAGGTTAATGTCTGTACCTCCCAGGCACTCATTTTCTGTTGCCCTCCTGCTGCGCTGGTGAGTCATTAGCAGCCAATATTTCTTCTGTCAAAATTGTTAATACAGCACTTTCAAATAAGTGTTACTGAAGATTGAACTTGCGGCCTCACACTCAAGAGGTTCCTTCTGAGAAAGGCCACTCAGATTGAGTAAATAAGAGGGCTGTTCAATACAGAATTATCATAATATTTTTGACAACATACCTTTACTCATCTTCATAATTTTGATGGTCCTTCTCAAAGTAGTCTCCCATGAATGCGATGCACTTGTCCAAGCATTTCTGCCAGTTGCCAAACACATGCTGGAAACCATTTTTTGAGAGGTCCTTCAAAATTGCCTCTGCACCCTTCACCACTGCTTCTGATGATTGATAATGCCTCCCATGAAGGCGTTTCTTCATGTTATGGAATAGAAAAAAGTCATATGGGGCTAAATACAGACTACAGGGAGGGTGAGGGCTGCACTTCACGTTGCTTTTTGCAAGATATTCAGCAACAACATAGGCAAAATGCGGCTGTGTATTGTCGTGGTGCAGCATCCAGCCTGTTTCACAATGTGGTCTTTTGCACATGATATGAACTTGCAATGTTTTCACCCCTGTAGTATTGTCCAGTTACTGATGTGTGTCAGGTACAACATGCTGATAAACAATTCCATGAATATCAAAGAATGAGATGACCATAACTTTCCCATCAGAAGCAACCACTTTTGCTTTTTTGTTAGGTTGGTGATGAAGGAGATTTCCATATTGAGCTTTGCTGTTTGCTCTCAGGATCAAAATGATGTAGCCAAGTTTCATCAGCAGTGATTACATTTGAAAGAAAATCTGGATCTTCCTCTAACATCAACTTTAACTGCATGCAGACCTGCACGCGAATGTCCTTTTGTTCAAGAATCAACAGTCTTGGAACCCATCAACGCACAAATGCGTATCATGTGTAAATTTTCTGTCACCACTGTGTGGGTGGCACCCAATGAAATGTTCAGTATTTCAGAAAGTGATCTTAAGGTAATTCGTCAATCCTCTCTCACAATGACAGCAGCAGTATTGATGCTTTCTTCCATAAGAGCAGTAACTGGAGCACAGAATTCGAAACCAGAACAGCTGTTAACATGAGTGACACAAAAGTAGATATAAATAATTAATGGAAAATCTTATATAAAGATGTGAAACAAATACTAACAAAGAGATAGAGGGGCTGGCCAGTACTTACCTCAGCTCAGTACAGCCGATAGATACACAAAAAACAACCGAAAATTTAAGTTCCTAGCTTTCGGAATAAATGTTCCTTCATCAAGACGGAGAGAGGGGAAAGAAAGGGAAGAAAGGAAAGTGGATTTAGTTACTCACAACCCAGGTTATGAAGCAACAGGGAAAGGAAAACAGGGAGGGTAGCAAGGATGGAGGCATGGTTGTCAGAGGGAAGCCAAAGATATTCTACTGTACGTACTGTGCCACTTCAAACCAAAGAGGATGCATACAGAAGTAAAGAGGTATATAGTATAAAGATGTAGGATGAAAAGATGCATGAATGGCTAAAGAGGAAAGGGAAAGAGGAGAAGACTGAAGAGTAAATGGGAGTGAGGTTGGTTAACGTAGGTTCAGTCCAGGGGGATGGCGGGATGAAAGGATGTGTTGGAGTGCAAGTTCCCATCTCCGCAGTTCAGAGGGACTGGTGTTGGGTGGGAGAAGCCAAATGGCACATATGGTGTAGCAGGTTCCTAGGTCCCTAGAATTATGCTGGAGGGCATGCTCCGCTACTGGGTATTGGACATCTCCTTGGCGGACAGTTCGTCTGTGTCCGTTCATACGCTCAGCCAGTTTAGTTGTTGTCATACCAATGTAAAAGGCATGTCAGCTGATAAATGACATGTGGTTTCACACGTGGCCCTGCCTTGAATTGTGTATGTTTTACCAGTAGCGGGGCTGGAGTAGGTGGTTGTGGGGGGATGCAAGGGGCAGGTTTTGCAGCGGGGTCAGTTACAGGGGTAGGAACCGCTGGGTAGAGAAGGTAGTCTGGGAATATTGTAGGGTTTTACAAGGATGTTATGGAGGTTAGGGGGGCGACGAAAGGCAACTCTGGGTGGTGTGGGGAGAATTTTGTCAAGGGATGATCTCATTTCAGGGGTTGACGACTTTCTCAAGTCATTTATCAGCTTACATGCCTGCACTGCACAGCCTTTTACATTGGTATGACAACAACTAAACTGGCTGAGCACATGAACGGACACAGACGAACTGCCTGCCTAGGAGATGTCCAATACCCAGTAGCAGAGCATGCCCTCCAGCATAATTCTAGGAACCTGCTACACCGTATGTGCCATTTGGCTTCTCCCACCCAACACCAGTCCCTCTGAACTGCGGAGATGGGAACTTGCACTCCAACACATCCTTTCATCCCGCCATCCCGCTGGACTGAACCTACGTTAACCAACCTCACTCCCATTTATTCTTCAGTCTTCTCCTCTTTCCCTTTCCTCTTTAGCCATTCATGCATCTTTTCATCCTACATCTTTATACTATATACCTCTTTACTTCTGTATGCATCCTCTTTGGTTTGAAGTGGCACAGTACGTACAGTAGAATATCTTTGGCTTCCCTCTGACAACCATGCCTCCATCCTTGCTACCCTCCCTGTTTTCCTTTCCCTGTTGCTTCATAACCTGGGTTGTGAGTAACTAAATCCACTTTCCTTTCTTCCCTTTCTTTTCCCTCTCTCCTCCTTGATGAAGGAACATTTATTCTGAAAGCTAGGAACTTAAATTTTCGGTTGTTTTTTGTGTATCTATCGGCTGTACTGAGCTGAGGTAAGTACTGGCCAGCCCCTCTATCTCTTTGTTAGTATTTGTTTCACAAAAGTAGATATCTTAGGTGTTGCGAAACAACTCAGATCACATAAGAAAGGCAAGTCTTCTGGTCCAGATGGTATACCAAACAGCTTCATTTCAGAGTATGCAGACACAATAGCGCCTTCCTTAGCAGTCATATACAATCGCTCACTTGACGAAAGGTCTGTTCCTAAATACTGGAAAGTGGCACAGGTCACACCAATATTCAAGAAAGGAAATAGGAGTAACCCATTGAATTACACACCCATATCACTGACCTTAATTTGCAGTAGGATTTTGGAGCATATACTGTACTTGAACATTATGAATCACCTTGAAGAAAATGACTTATTGATACATAACCGACAAGGATTCAGAAAACGTTGTTCTTGTGCAATGCAGCTAGCTCTTTATTCCCATGAAGTAATGAGTGCTGTGGACAAGGGATCTCAGATCAATTCCATATTCCTAGATTTCCAGAAGGCTTTTGATATCGTTCCTCACAAGCGACTATTAATCAAATTGCGTGCATATGGAGTATCGTCTTAGTTGTGTGGCTGGATTCGTGATTTCCTCTGAGAGAGGTCACAGTTCATAGTGATAGATGGTAAGTCATCAAGTGGAACAGAAGTGATATCTGGCATTCCACAAGGTAGTGTCATAGGCCCTCTCCTGTTCCTGATTTACATAAATGATCTCCGTGAAAATCAGAGCAGCCCCCTTAGATTGTTTGCAGGTGACACTTTAATTTACCGTCTAGTAAAATCATCAGATGGTCAATTCCAATACATAATGATCTAGAGAGAATTTCTGTATGGTGCGAAAAGTGGCAAGTGGCACTAAACGAAGAAAAGTGCGCAGTCATCCTCGTGGGTACTTAAAGAAATCCGATAAATTTCGGGTATACGATAAATAGCACAAATCTAAGGACTATCAATTTGACTAAATACCTAGGAATTACAATTACGAGCAACTTAAATTGGAAAGCCCACACAGATAATATTGTGGGGAAGGTGAAACAAGAGTGCGCTTTGTTGGCAGAACACTCAGAAGATGTGATAAATCCACTAAAGAGACAGCCTACATTACACTTGTCCGTCCTCTGCTGGAATATTGCTGCACGATGTGGGATCCTTACCTGGTAGGATTGATGGAGGACATCAAAAAAGTGCAAAGACGGGCAGCTTGTTTTATGTTATCGCGCAATAGTGGTGAGAGTGTCACTGATATGATACACGAGTTGGGGTGGCAGTCACTGAAACAAAGGTGATTTTCTTTGCGGCAAGATATATTTATGAAATTTCAATCACCAACTTCCTCTTCTGAATGTCAAAATATTTTGTTGACACTCACCTACGTAGGGAGTAATGCTCATCATAATAAAATAAGGGAAATCAGAGCTCGAACAGGAAGATTTAGGTGTTCCTTTTTCCCATGCGCCATTCGAGAGTGGTATGGTAGAGAATTAGTATGAAAGTGGTTCGATGAACCCTCTGCCAGGCACTTAAGTGTGAATTGCAGAGTAACCATGTAGACATGGATGTAGATGTAGACCTTCCTTTGAAATTGATTGTCTCCCTCTTTAAACATTTTAAACCACCTTCGAGCTGTGCAGTAGGGAATAACAGACTCTCCATAGGCCTCCTGTAACATTGTATAGGCCTCAGCTGAGGATTTGTTGAGACAAAAGCAGAATTTCAAAGCTGCATATTGTTCCTTGCGTGTTACCTCCATTGCAGTGGTAGGTAATACTGAACATGTCTGACCTTGCCTGCCTCTAACAGGCGGGAACCAGGAGTCCCAACAATAAAACTGCTACAGCATGTTTTTTGCACATTAATCTAACAGAATATCATAATATTAAATTTTAGCACAAGAAATTTTCTAACACGTGCAGGTAATTTTTAAGGTTTTTAGTTTCTGAATTCTGATTTAGTTTCTTCACACTTCCAATTTCTTGAACTTTTTTCAATGACATTTGCAAAGGTAAATTGTGAAGGCTTTACAAAATCAGAATACCTCTGAACCTACAACTGCACAACTGCCCCAATAGTTAGGTGACATTTCCTGTAAATGACAAGCGTACTCCATTTTTCCATTGACATATATTTGTGAAAGTGTGAATAGTTTCATGAGCAAGCTGTCTAGTCGCTGCTGCAGCAGAACACAGATGGTGGTCTTCAAGTGCACAGGTAAACACATGAATCGTGTGTAAGGACTAGAGACTTGTCCACAGTGAACTTGTACATACTCACGTGCAAGCTGTTGCTATTTGAGAATGCCAACAAGCTACTTGCATCTGTACAAGTGATCACTGGTACAGGGTGCATTTAGAGTGAGTGAGTGTGGCTTGAATGCAAAATGGGTGTGT
Source organism: Schistocerca gregaria (assembly GCF_023897955.1). NCBI lineage: Eukaryota > Metazoa > Arthropoda > Insecta > Orthoptera > Acrididae > Schistocerca > Schistocerca gregaria. The sequence continues at coordinate 838,252,347 of NC_064922.1, forward strand.
CTCAGCTCACAGTGGAGTCTCAATAAGTCCACAGTTATCCAGTGCTAGGGCAACAGACACAGTAATTACAGGTTGGCATAGTGTGCACTTTACTGTAACTGTTATATTGCAGCATTGTTCTCTTGTTATTATTGGATCACATTCAACATGCTATGATGTTGAAGTCGTCTTCAAAAACTCTTTTCAATGCTACATTAAGTATGTAGTTCCAAGTTCCATTTTTTAAACTCAGTGTCTTAATTTGAGAGTGTTAAAACCTGTTGTGGTTGATGCAAGTCTTTGTGAATAACGATTCCCAAGTTGAACTTTAGAACACTTTGATTCACAGCCCAGGTTCACAATAAAATTTAGTTTGGGATAACAATTGAAAGGTCATCCATTATCACATAAGATTAATAGAAACAAAGTTGTTTGGTGTTACACCAGTTCATTGGAGAGTTTCACCCCAAGTGGTTGTTGGATTGACATCCACAGGGCCGCACTGTGTGGCGTAACGTGAAGCAGTGCAGAGATGGTGTGGTGTAGATGCAAGCACTGAGGCTGGTCTTAGCGAGTTCTGATCGATGGCCTATGAGATGTAACCAACTCCTGGCCCAGAACTAAGCAAGCAATTGAATTCTGCTGCTGGAAGTTGCGCTCTGCCTTAAACATCCGTCAGGTGGAAGGAGATCCATGACCATGTGATGTGCGGACAGAACTTGGTTCCTTGCTACCAGTGCCACCATTTTCCTGATGTGGATGCTGCGCAGAAGCATGGTAGGAGGCACCTGTAACAATTAGTGTATCAACAGACTTTGTTGTATCTGGTATCACATCAACAGTATGTGATGCTTAGTGATATTTATAGATAGTCTCTGGAGAAGAGACACCAATGGGTCAAGGGTAGACAAACCTGCAGGGTAAAGACGTTGTACTGGAAGCATAATAAAGTCAGCCTATAGCTGATACACAGCAGATAGCTATAACATTACAACTCCTTGTGTGTCAGAAAATTTGCCACATTGCCCACTATAACTTGGCAAAGTTCCACCTCAGTTTATAGTCATTCTGGATATATTTTGAGTAGTCTCCCTTTGTTGCCTCTGCCTGTGCTGTTTGTACTTAGGTGGTTAGCAGGCATATTGTATATTGGTTTTTCCACAATTTTTGAGAATGCTGGCAAAAGTCTGATTGGACAGGAGTTTCATCATATTTCTTTATTTCCTTTTTCCTTCAAAACATCAGCATATTTCAACCAATTCTGATATGACCGACTGGTAAACAAGTAGATACAAAAAATGACTACATATCAGTGGCAGATATACATGAGGCCATGGGGTGTGCACCTCATCCCTTTCGGGGCCGCCCACATTGCTACCCGCGCCGCCCCTGCCAGTCAGCCCGCACGCTATTCATTCGTTTCTTTTGTCAGTTGACTCGACTGAATTGAGTTATCGAGTAGTTGTACTTACCTATGTAGCATGCACGTCCGCGACATCATATTTTATACATTTCTGTCTCACACAAAGATAGCTAACACACACCTACAAGAAAAGTTGCAGCCATTCTAGTGATCTCGATATGCTATTCTGTCTGGCATTTGTTCAAGAAAAGTCGTGAAAATTCTACTGTTTTCTTGTACAGGTAACCTTCAATAGGTAGTGTTATAAATATGGGCTATTCGCCGAATAGGAAGCTAGTTTATATTCAGAAGCAGAAATATAAAGACTGAAGAATGAATAAGTAAAAAGACTTAGTTGTGGCAAGTGAAAGTGTGGAGATTAGTAAAGAGAGAGAGTGTTCAGTTGAGTGTGAAGTATTAATAATAGTAGTTCATAGTAGTTTCTCAGTAAAAATATTGTTACAAGATTCATAACAATACTTTTACTAATAAAATAACAATACTTTCCCATACGTAACTCGTAATATGAGTTAGCTATGGGAAACTATTGATGCGTATATCTCTGGTAATAGTGACTTTTGAGAAAAATGTATTGTTACTACGTAGGCCCTCTATCAACTGCAGTAGAAAGGAACAGAATTGACAATAAAAGTTCCACACACATAAATTGCCAGATGACGTTATCATTGGAAACTTGCTCTTATATTATGCATGGCAAGTTATATGTGACTTTATTACTTTTTATTACAGTAAAAGTAAAGGTAGCTCAAGGTATCTTTAGTGCCCTCTCCTTGAGGTTTTTCTGTATCTGCCGCTGCTTTATATATTCTTGACCCCAAACAAAACTCTTTACTGATATATTATCATAACAATTACAACTTTTTGATTTTAAAGATTTTATTGAGAATATTACTACTTCTGGTATAGTGGGACTCATATACAGATTACTGAAGTTATACATATTTAATGACTGGATATGAGATATTCCATGGCAGCATATACTGAGCCTGACAAAACTACTTTGAGCTCCTTAAAATGTCTCTAAAATTTAGGAGATGCTCTTCTCTGAAGCACTCCATACAGAGCTGCGAGGTTTTGAAAAGGGGACTCTTGTCAGGCCAATCTGATTTTTCTGTAACAACAGAAGGCTGACATTGATTGCTTTTAATGATATTACTGGCTCTTGTTGGATTCATACAACTTTCAAATTGATATAGGCATGTACAAAAAGAAGTAAATTATTATATTAAAAAAAACTAAAATGGATATTTCAGACATTACTGAATGTTTTTGCTTGTGCTAACAATTTTACTTCTCCGACAAGAGGTCCATATGCACTATTAATCTCACATATTGTTTCTGACAGTTGTTGCATTTAATCTTGTACACACCTGATGCACTTGATTTATTTGTATTATTTTTTGGTTTGAATTAGAATTTCATTCTTGTGAAAGAATATTCTTTTCCCCAGTTTTTTGTATCTGTTGCACTATTGTATCTGACACCATTCCTCTGTATTCAGTTGGCACATAAATAGGTTTTTGCACTTGATGTTCCTCTTTAATTGTAATACTATTTGTTCTTTGTGTGTGTACTCTGTTTTAATTTTTTGATGCATTTTAGTGACTACTTCAGCCTTGTAACCATTAGTTGTAAGAATGGTTTATTCATTCTTTGTATCCTGCTCACATAATGGAAACTTAAGCAAGCTGTTTGAAAAGATATATGCCATGTTTCGATGTACAAGCTGTAGAGAGACATCTGTAAGTGGATTTCCTGCAAATGCTGAACTTATGCATACTGTCTTCTTTAGTAAAGTCCTATCAATGAAATTGATTCATATTAAATGGCAAATTTTTCTGTGACTGACAAAGCAAGAAGTTTCGCAGCAATATCATTCATCAGTAAATTTTTTTGTGATTTGAAAAGTGCTAAGTTTTACAGCAACATCACTGATTTAATTTACATTTCCTTTCAACAATAAAATGGAATATATATATATATATATATATTAAAAACAAAGATTCCAAGACTTACCAAGCGGGAAAGCGCCGGCAGACAGGCACATGAACAAAACACACAAACACACACACAGAATTACGAGCTTTCGCAACTGGCAGTTGCTTCGTCAGGAAAGAGGGAAGGAGAGGGAAAAATGAAAGGATGTGGGTTTTAAGGGAGAGGGTAAGGAGTCATTCCAATCCCGGGAGCGGAAAGACTTCCCTTAGGGGAAAAAAAAGGACAGGTGTACACTCGCACACACACACACACACACATATCCATCCGCACATACACAGACACAAGCTCCCGGGATTGGAATGACTCCTTACCCTCTCCCTTAAAACCCACATCCTTTCATTTTTCCCTCTCCTTCCCTCTTTCCTGACGAAGCAACTGCCAGTTGCGAAAGCTCGTAATTCTGTGTGTGTGTTTGTGTGTTTTGTTAATGTGCCTGTCTGCCGGCGCTTTCCCGCTTGGTAAGTCTTGGAATCTTTGTTTTTAATATATTTTTCCCATGTGGAAGTTTCTTTCTATTTTATTTACATCGTCATATATATATATATATATATATATATATATATATATATATATATATATATATATATATAGACACACACACTCCCTAAGCCATTGTATAGCGTGACGAAGGGCAACCTGTACCATTACTAGTCATACCTTTCATGTTCCACTCGCAAACAGAATTAAGGTAAAACAAATTGTCTAGATACCTCCCTATGCTCTGTAATTTCTCTTATCTTCATGGTCCAGACCCAAAGTGTATGTTTGTGACAGTAGAATCATTATGCAGTCAGCATAAAATGTAACTTCTCTAAATTTTCTCAATAGTGTTCCTCAAAAAGAATATTGTCTTCACTCCAGGGTTCCCCATTTGAGTTCTCGAAGCATCTCTGTAATACTTGCGCATTGATCAAACCTACCTGAAACAAATCTAGCAGCTGGCCTCTGAATTGCTTCAATGTTTTCCTTTAATCCAAGCTGATGGGAATCTCAAACATTCAAGCAGTACTCAAGAATACGTAGATCACACTACTGTCCTACATGTGGTCTCCTTTACAGATGAACCGTACTTTCCTAAAATTCTCTCAATAAACTGAAGTTGAATATTCACCTTCCCTACTACATTTCTTAGATTCTTATTCCATTTTATATGATTTTGGAACATTATTTTTAAATGATGTGAGCGTGTCAAATAGCACACTATGAATGCTGTATTTTTTCACTCATCTGCATTAACTTACATTTTTCTGCAGCTGCCATTCATCACACTAAGTAGAAATTTTGACTAAGTAATCTTGTATCCTCCTCCTTAACATATCAGTAATAGTGCACTGTGTTCATAACAAACTCTTGGTTTCCATCAAAAAAATTTTGCTCTGTTTAATCAGTATTTCAGCCATGACACTGGCAAGGATGTTACCTATTGTTAACCTATACTGGTTAATGATGAATTTTATTTTAAAAGTAAAATAATTGTAAACCAATGAATGCTATTGCTCCACCATTTACATTACATTACATTTTTATTGGTCCTTTTGATCGTTTGTTGTACAAGGTATACAACATGATATTGGACAAGTCACTGTGATTTACAGTACATGTTTTTAAATCATACAAGAATATTTACATTGATTTACGCTTAATATTATCACAACTGAAGGTTCAGCTGCATACATTGTATTTAACCTTGGCAATAAATTTTTATGTTTTGAGATATTCATATATACCATAATAACACTTTTGCAATAAATATTTATGGACAGCAGTTTTAAATTTTGAAGTCTCTTTTATTCCTTTAATGTTTTTAGGTAGCTTATTGTATAGTCTGTTTCCTGTTTGCAGTGGTCCATTCTGTTTTAGTGTTGTGTGTGCATACAGAACATGTATGTCCTGCTTTCTCCTTGTGTTATACAGGTGGATACTCGGTTGGTTGACACAAGATTGTTGCTATTTTCTAAGATTTTCCTTACAAATATGATGACTTGTAAAATGTACAGACATGATAGTGGAAGGATATGTAGTTTCTTAGATAAGGGCTTGCATGAGCTTCTTGACGCAGCATTTTCTATTGCTCTTACAATTTTGTTTTGACATATAAAACAACTTGTGGCGCCGATGAAATCCACACCAACATCGATATGGATTCATCTTTGGACTCTAAGCTTATCTTTGGCTGTTCTGCCATGTTCAGTTCAGCTCAGTTCTTTGTGATCCTTGTATGTGTTAAGGTTAATAAATGAACTATTGCTAAATGGGTGTGATTATTGGTGCAACCAACCCGGTAATCCTCCTCACTGGTGACTCCAAGTTGTAACGTATCCCGTTTTCGCCGTGTTACTGTGGCATCGTGTTGCGTGTTGTGGGTGACGGACACCCACCAGGACTGCAACACGATGTCTCTCACTGGATAATTCTGCCGATTTCGCCGGACGTTTTCGAGCCTGCAACAATAAGTGAGGTTAGGAGTGTGCATGACTCTGGCTATCAAACGCCTTTGTTCCCGCCACGTGTGCCCTCCCTCATCGACTGTGCAGTTACCTCTTACAGATCTCTGTGCAGTGCGGGACCAATGCTGATTTCTGAAAATGCTTCGTCAAACAACCTACTACTGCCAGGACAATGATTTGCCACACCGCAATCTGTGAAGTACCACACGGATACCTGCCATGTGGCCGGAACAGCTTCACTCACAGGTCTACCTCCTCAGCATCCGACCACGCACGCACCTGCCTTGGTTCAGCATCAGCACATGCCTTCCTATTTCAATACCTCGGCCTGCAACAGGAACAATAACTTGTTATCTGTGCCTGACCTCCACCTCCGTCCCACTGCTACGCCTCAGTGTTCTGTGCCATGACACTCACCTTACCTGTGCCATGACACTCACCTTACCTGCACACCATTTCGAGTGGAGTGACTATGAACAGTGAAAATTCACACATTCCATCCCACATTCGACATCATTTCCCACACTGTGCTTCTGGACAGCCCGCACCTCTGCAGCCTCCCTGCAACACAGACTAACACGTGTTCTCAAACTTTGAACTTTTTATCACCTGTCACCTCCGTGCCGGCACCAGTCAAGCTTCCGTTACCATTATTGGCACATTTTGGTGGGTCATCTGTGTCGGTCTTCCGCAACAAGTCAGTCTGAACACACCCACAGCGTGTTGAGCTTCCGCAACTGCAATTGACACATTACGGTGTCTCACCCGCATCGGATTTCCGCTTCGTGATGAATCGCACTCAACCACAATGTGTCATCTTCACACTGCCACCTGAACAGCTGTCATCGCCACATCACCTGGAGGCACACACTCCTGAAATAACTACATCAACAACAGCTCGATTCAGGCAGTGCCCCGACGAACTCAACTCAACCTGTTCTTCTGAACATTCTACAATGCTTACCGACGCTGCTACCATTTAATCAACCACGTTTCTGTGCTTCGTCACCCACCTGCATGACCAGGAGGACTTGACTGCTGACCTGGTTGACACCCCTGACTCATCTACCCTGTACAGTGTAGCCAAAAAAACAGTTAATGTCGGCTTGCACGCTCAACTGAGGCAGCAATACAGCAAGTGTTCCACGTCGAGCAACAAGGCAACGACAAATCTTCCCAACTCTGGAGACGGCTAAGGGCCCTGGTCAGCGCCAATCTACTCTCTGACACAGCTCTCCTCGCCATCTGGTCAGATAAACTATCTCCTCACATCCGCTTTGCTCTGGCTCAAAGTTCTCCTGAACCTGTTGAGCAAGGAATGACAATTGCTGACAAGCTACACGATGCATCACTACTCTATTTCACCAGCCACTGCCTACCTGACAAGTCTCAGGTTCAGGCGCATCGCCCTGCGGCCGGACGCGGCCGTGGCCGTACTGTGCCGACCGTTCCACTCACTCCGGAAAGCAGTAAACAAGCAACTGGGACGTCATCGGCTCCGCCCACGATCACGCCCACTCCTGCAACTGGACCTGCTGCAGCCACCTAACCTCAGCCACCGCCACTGGCAACGAACTTCCCGCAGGAAATGCAACCGCACTACGCGTACTGTTACATCCACACACGGTTTGGTGAGGTGGCACGGAACTGCAGCCACCCTGCTACTTCCCAAACGCCAATTGAAGGTAGGTCCGGGTGCCGCCTCCTGCGCACAACATGACAGGCACCTCCTAGTGCTACATTCTATCTGAGAACGACCAGATAATTGCAGACGACTGTATATTAAAGACATTTCGTTGGTATACCTTTTCCTAGTGGACACAAGCGCCGATGTTTCACTGCTGTCTATGTCCTTAGTGTCGTTGAACATCCGCCCTCATCATACTTCACTGCAAGCCATGTATTCCACTAGACTACAATGCTCGGGTTCAGACTCAGACGTCGTCTCACTCTCCGCAAACTGCAAACTCGAGTGGACTTTTTTAGTGTGCAAAATTGACAAAACTATTCTAGGCATTGACTTCTTGTGACACCACAAACTTTCATTGGACCTAGTGTGAAACACTGTGTTTCACCATCCGTCCAAAACTCATTTCCCCTGTGCTCCGTCAAGCAACCCGCCCAATGATACATTGGTCTGGGGTCATCTCATCCGTACATGCTCGTCTCTGTCGACAACATTACAAGAAACATGCAAAAGTGCCTTGTTTAGCTTGAACACGTCACTCGACTACGCAAGGAAAGCTTTGAGTTCTCCCTCCGGCTCCACGAAACACAGCTCCAGCTATCCGCTGCAGCAAAGGAGTTACAGACACTACAGGAAGGACAAAGCAAGGTCAGTAAGTGTGCCGAATCTGCTTGCAATCCCAGCAATTGAGCCTCTGTGTGTTTACCTCCCGCTACCCCTTGCAACTGTGCTATCAAGACTGCCATAACTTGTGCTGACAGTTCTGCAGGGCCACACCCCCGTAACACGGCAGAGTTTGACACTCGGCCAGACACAAGTGTGCATGAGCGAAGAGTGCCCCTCGCGGACCTCACCTCAAACTATGCAACTTCGGCTCCTGCGCGCCACCGTCCGACCGCCAGTGACAACACAAACAGTGCACTTGCGCCAAGCGTTTCGCCCACGACCGTGCTGCCGCAGGCCGCGCCCTTGGACAATAGACTCACTAACGGCTCACGAGCTCTAACGAGCTCACCCGACCACGGTGCCACTGCTTCGGGTCGGCGGCCATCTTGTCGCGTTGACTCCTGGGACACTTTCCTGCATCGGCTCCCGTAAGATCCGCCGAGTGGCTCCGAACACCACAACCACGCCTCGCCTTCCCCCCCCCCCCCCCCCCACCACACATTGTAAACAAACCGCCTCCCGTGCCACCAGCAACATTTCCGTCATCACCAACGGCACGGTTCACAAGCTTCCCCTCACTCCAGGTCCCCCAATCTCCAGTAAACCACATCGACTTTGTCCTGAGCACCTCTCTGACCTTAAATTCAGATTTCTGAACTACTAAGCTCCAGCGTCATTGTACCCTCTGTCAGTGGCTGGTCTATGCCCATACATATGACACCCAAGAAAGAAGGGCCCTGGCGCAAATGCGGAGACTACTGTCGACTAAATGCACGAACAATTATGGATACCTACCCCATACCCACCATTGCTGACTTTACCAGTTCCCTCGCAGGTGCGACCTCATTCTTTGTCATTGATTGCAAACAGGCCTACCACCAGATCCGCATAGCACCTGAAGACATCGAGAAGACAGCCATCACCACCCCGATCGACTTATTTCAGTTTCGATTCATGCCCTTTGGTCTGAAAAACGCGACCCAGACCTGGCAACACGTCATCAAGGAAGTGCTATTCGACTTAAAATTCTGCTTTGCATATCTTGATGACATTCTTGTGTTCAGCTCCTCCATCGAGGACAACATTCGACATGTGCAAACTGTTATGAACACTCTCGCGGCAGCAGGCATCGAGACCAACAAGGACAAATTGCAGCTACATTAACCCGCTGTCACTTTTCTTGGTTTTCGGGTCTCTGCCAACGGCATTTCACCACCCGCTGAGAAAGTACAAACAATACTAAACCTACCCAGACCTTCATCATTCAAAGTGCTCTGCCGCTTTCTGGGGATGGTTAATTATTATCACCGACATCTACCTCGGGCTGCAGAGATTCAGGCTCCATTGACGGACGTCTTGGCAGGCACCAAAACTTCTGGATCTCAGCCTGTTCCATGGGCCCCTGCTTTCACTGACTCATTCACTGCCCTCAAAAATCTTCTTGCCGAGGCCTGCACCATCGCGCATCCTCATCCCAATGCGCAGCTTTTCATCACCACAGATGCGAGTGATACTGCCATCGGCGCTGTCCTGAGCCAGACAATCGACAGCCAAACTTTGCCTCTGCAGTTCTTCCCACGCAAGCTCACCAATGCACAATGGAAATATTCTGCGTTTGACAGGGAGTTGCTCACGGTCTACAAAGTGATTAAGCATTTTAAGACTGACATTGAGGGACGCCCTTTCTATGTTTTAACAGACCACAAACCCCTAGCTGCTGCCATTACAAACCTGCCAGCTGACCCGCCTCCTCGCTGCTTCAGATACAAGGACTTCAGATCTCAGTTCACCACCGATGTCAGACACATAAAGGGTGCTGACAATATAGTTGCTGATTTTCTTTCACAACTCGACGCCGTCCATTCGCTGTTAGACCTTTCTGAACCGCCTAACCTCCAACCCACCAACGAGAAAACACAAAACCTTATTTCAGACTCTACTTCTTGACTACACTTCGTCCGCACCACCTTCCCTGGCATTTCTGGTGAGATCTGGTGCGACAACAGTATTGCACATTATGCCCCATCATCCCAACCACGCTCCGTCAAGCTGTCTTCAATGCACTGCACAATTTCGTCCACCCCAGTGTTCATGCGTCCGCCCGCCTTGTAGTGGGGTGCTTTGTGTGGAGAAATGTCAACAAGGCCTGACAGCAATGGGCACGCTCCTACGTTGCATGCAAATGATGCAAAGTACACAAGCACACTTCAACCCCCTTCGGCGCCTTTTCGATCGCTCCTGGGTGTTTCCAGCATATTCATATTGACATTGTCGGCCCTCTCTCCCCCTCTAACCGCTTTCATTATGTTCTCTCGTCTATCGACCGCACAACTCGCTGGGTCGAGGCTGTCCCCCTCCCCAATATTACGGCAGAAACTGTTGCTCGAGCTTTCGTCGAGTCATAGGTATCGCGTTTTGGATGTCCAGCTATCATCACGAATGACCTGGGCAGACAATTTGAGTCAGCCCTGTTCAACGGGATTTGTAACATTTGTGGCATCCGGCGCATCCATACCACAGCATATCACCCGCAAAGTAATGGGCTAGTTGAGCGCTAGCACTACGCTTTCCAGGCGGCTCTTTGATGCCACGACTCTCAATGGACAGAGGCTCTTCCCCTTGTGCTACTCGACATTCGTGCAATTTATAAGGAAGACCTCAAAGGCACAATAGCTGAGTTTATATACGGCCAGAACATTGTTCTCCCTGGCGAACTTGTGAGCCCCTCTGCTTCTCTCCCTCAGTCTCACTTACCTTCCTTCGTGGACCGCATCAGACGCCACTTCATCAACCTCCATATCCCTCCACCCGCCAGCCATTCCTGCCCTAAGATTCCCGTCCCGAAATCTCTGGACAATTGTGAGTATGTCATGCTCTGAGATGACATTGTCCATGCTCCCCTCCAACCTCCATACCTGTATACCAGTCCGTACCAAGTTCTCCACCGCTCAGCCAAGACCTATGACATCCAGATGTAAGATTCAGTTGTTACAGTCTCTCTCAACAGACTTAAGCCCACTCATGTTTAGCCTTCTTCTACCCCCCTTCAGACCACGACCACACCACTCACTGTCGTGGCTCACAATGCTCCGACCACTCCCTCCACATCGGACTTACACACTCCGTCGAGTGACTTCCAGCTCCAATCGTCGAGCTCTCCTCCGACATCGCCCTCTACCTTGGTCTCACACACTCCATTGAGTGACCACATGCTCCCCATGTCGAGCTTACCTATGGTCACGCCCTCGCCACCGGGCCTTCGCCGGTCCCTTCGACCTTTCCACCGTCGCTTGCTTTGCCCTGTCAAGGTTTCTCACGCCTTCCCGTCTTGAACCTGCCCTCGCTTTAGGTGTTTGTGCCTGTTTCTCCGGACATAATCCACGACATCTCAATAATACTGCATGATTATACACTGTTCGTCGTGTGTTTCTCTTCATCCAGTGCTTATGACACAACCTTCACCATTCCCTGCCACCTGGTGAAATGTGTTCCCATTCCACCCGACGTCGACCTGGACATGCTTCGTGTGTTCGCCACGCCCACCAGAGACATCGTCATCGTCGCTCCGTTCCACACCCAACCGCCGGCATACCTGTCGCCACACAACCAGCACACCCAGTACGTCGCCCGGTTCGGTTCAACAATTTCCAGGTTCAGTGACCAAACATTCCTTCACGACATCTACCCACACAGCTCCCCGATGACACTATCGAGCTTCCGCATAGCACTCCTGCCGACGCCAGTCACCCCCCCCCCCCTCTCAAGAGTACTCCGTACTGCAGAGGAGGGGCTATGTGGTGCTGATGAAATCGACACCAACATCGATATGCATTCATCTTTGGACTTTAAGCTTATCTTTGGCTGTTCCACTATGTTCAGTTCAGTTCTTTGTGATTCTTGTAGTATGTGATAACACATACAAGCATAACAAAGAACTGAAATGAACGTAGCAGAACAGCCAAAGATAATGCTTAGAGTCCAAAGATGAATGCATATCGATGTTGGTGTCGATTTCATCGACGCCACAAGGTTAATAAATGAACTATTGCTACATGGGTGTGATTATTGGTGCAACCAACCCGGTAATCCTCCTCAAACTTTTGCTAGCAGGTGCATTTTCCCAAAAGATTATGCCATATCGCAGTGAGGATTCTGCCTGGGCGAAGTATACATCTTTTAGTGTCTCTTTCGATGTGCAATCAGAAAGAATTTTGATAGTATAGCAAATGGTATTTAATTAATTTGTAAAGTATTTTGTATGTTGGACCCATCTTAGATGTTCTTGGATCCATATCGCAAGAAATTTTGTAGAGCTTACATTTTCGAGGGCTCTAGTAAACAACTCTATGTCTGGTGCTAGTGGACATTTATTTTGCACGGTGTGTATATTCACTGTAACTGTTTTTTCTGTGTTTATTACTAAGTTGTTACCAGAAAACCAGTCTGTAATGTGGGTGGTACAGTTTTTAATCTCATGTAGTAATTCTTCTTTGGTCCTTCATTTTATGATCACATTTGTGTTATCTGCAAATTTTATGTAATTATGGCATGGGCTAGTCGGTTCCAAGTCATTTACAAAGAGTAGAAACAGAACTGGTCCTAGAATGGAGCCTTGTGGTACACTATACTTGATGCTCTTCTTTTTTGAGCAGTAGGACTTTATCTTGTTCCCTTCTTGGATAGTAAGCTCAACTATTTGCTCTCTGTTTTGGAGATATAATTTTATCCATTCCTAGGCCGGGTCCCTAATATCTACAAATTTATCCCACTGATTTTTATTTTATGCATCAATGAATTGTTTTTAATTAAATTTAGAGTTTCAATGATTGGCAAATTCATGTGTGAGAGCACTATGACTTATGGAATCAGATAAAATACAGAGTCTCCAGTGTGATTTTGAAAATTTGAATTTAAAAATGACGATGACATACTCAGACGGTCCAGTAAGCAGCAGCTCTCAAACTTTGCTTCAGTCCCACTCAGTAGCAGACAACTTTAGCAGCTCAATGCACTTTCTGGCAGGATTGCTGAGTCATGGCGTCAATGCACGTCATGCACAGAAGCACTCAACACACCTCAGATGCCCTCCGATAAAACTAATTGCAATATATGTTTTAGATAAATGTTATAATTTAATAAAGGCTTCTAACAAAGTGTTTTATGTATCAGTGTTATCTGTACTTTTAATTAATTGTCTTTTATCTCTTAGACAATATCTGTGATAAATTATTCCTGTATCCATGTTCCATAGCACGTGGATATATATGGTGCCAAGTAGGTTGAGTAAAATGCTTGATTCCACAGAATGTTGTCAGTAATGTACTGTAGTGCTATTCCTTTTATGTTACATTTTCTTTTTAAAAGAAATTTGACTTCTCACAACTCGTGATTAATTGTGTACAATTTTAAGAACATTACATTTTAATATTCTTTATCTATAGATCTGCTTCTTGAGGTAAAATTTTAATAATTTTTAAAGTTCAAATAACGTTAATGTATCAACAATTGAATTGGTGATTTCAAAAACATCTCAAATCCTTATTTATAGCAAATTGCTAGTTTGTCATGACATTGTAGTGTGAAGTGGAACACAACTAGTGATAGACCTATTAAGAAGGACCCAACTTTGCATTCAACTCCAATGCAGAAGGGAAAGTAACTGCTGCTGTGATTTCAAGAAAATACCAAGTCTAGGACATGGGAGATCTTGAACTCATCATCCATCTTGTGTAACGCTGCTGTCACCAAACAGCTGTGAATGTTTCAAATTGACCAACCATGTTAAAGATCATGATGACGGCAGTACATTTAATACTGAAAGGAAGTGCAATGAGAAGGAATTAAAGAGAAAAAATAAAAACTCTAAGTATGGAAGGTAGAGAGTATATTAATGCAAGATGCAAGAGATAGAAGAACAGAAAACAGGCAGTTCTCACAGATACATAAGTAATTTATTCAGTAGGTTATTTTATTATACAGGTATTCTTTGTATTTTGTTTTTATGTTTTAGAAGTAATTTCATTCATACAAATACCTTCAAGTTACTTAAGAAAATTTTCTAAAGCTAGAGTTTACTGAATTTAATCTGAACTCAGATATTCTGTAGTAGATGTCACATGATTTTATATTAAAAGAAACATTTCCTATGTGTTTATTAAGTGAACATGGTATTGCCAGAAGGTGTTCAAGAAAAGCAGATAATTCCAAGCAGCATGAAAATTTTTATGTTTAGACCTGCTCTGGAAGGTTGATGAAACGGTAAGTCAGATATTGTCTTTTTATTCTGTATTCTTTGGAACAATATTTTGTTTGATTTTATTTATTGTATTTTCAGGTTATATTTGGGTGAGGAGCATAGTGCAAGATGAGTACTGAAAAAAACAATATGGCCAGAAATATATTGCAAGATACAATGAAATTTCAGAAAACAAAAACTAAGAGATTTAAAAGAGGTACTAGAGTATTTTCATACAATGAAAAATGCAGAGGCCATATGTTTCAAATTCTAGTAGAACATTCCTTCACCACACTTTCCAGTCAGTGATGTATCCTGCGAAAGACAGTTGTGGCTTTGTAATTTTGCTGTTACAAATTGTAGAAGTGGTTAAAGGTGTGATGTTCACATGGCGAGAGAGTAAAGCAAAAAAAAGGAGTGAATGAAGGCTTTTATGTTTAAATATCTATACCGAGAAATATCTTCCTGAAGCCTACAAAGAATTATTTTTATTTTCAGATCATAATACGTCCATGATACAATATTTTTATTTTCAGGTCATAATACGTCCATGATACAATATTTTTTCACCCAGGTGTATGTGACAGATTTCAGAAAGTTACTCAGATGTTTCCAGTGAGAGGGCATTAATTCTTTCCTCACAACCAGCACTTTGCTGTCACTGAAAAGATAAAGAGAAGAGTGGAGACAATGGAGGTGTACGAAGCATGGAGAGAACTAATCAAGAAAAAGTTTTGCATATACTGTTTGGGAACAGATAAAGTTACTGATTTTCAAACAGGATTTAAGATTATTTCAAATCCAGCATAACAAAAAACAGAGAGCTTTTGTGTTACTAAGTATAAACTGTTTAAGTTTAATAGTCACCATGTTAATGAAGTTACTGTTGAGACAACAGTGAGTGGGATGATGCCATAGCACTTCTGCATCTTGAAGCCTAAGATTAATCCCATAATCCAATCAGAAATCAACAAATATTATAAATTGGCATAGTTTGTTCTTAGTATGTTTGAAGTAGAGGATATTCAAATGGAAAATGGAAATGAGCATGTGGTGCCATTGGCCGGGAGGCCCCTTGCGGGGCAAGTCCGGCCACCTTGGTGCACGTCTTATTACATTCGACGCCACGTTGAGCAACCTGCATTCCGAATGGGGATAAAATGATGATGAAGACAACACAACACCTAGTCCCTGAGCAGAGAAAATCCCCGGCCCAGCCGGGAATCGAACCCGGACCCATAGGATGACAAACCGTCATGCTGACCACTCATCTATCGGGGTGGACAGGATATTCCAATAAGATACTAATAGAATTATGATTTTCATGCTTATATTTTGTAATGAGGTATAATGGTCCAATAAACATTCATTAATTTGAAAGAAAAATGTTTATTCAGAACAATTACCGGAGATTTCAGAAACATATGTCAACTTTGTATATACCTCAATGAACAAGGATGCAACGTGTAAGACTGATGAAATCCATGGATACTGATTGAACTCATAATAAAGGAAGTTAAATTTATTGTGCCTTGCACATGACTTTTAATGATATTTAGTTTTTTGATTCTCCTGAAAGCTTTTTGTCACAGTACTTGTGTGTGTGTGTGTGTGTGTGTGTGTGTGTGTGTGTGTGTGTGTGTGTGTGGTGAGTGTGTGTGTGGGCGCGCGCGCGCGCACGCGCGCGACTTAGAGAAAGGGGTGAGGGTGTAGGTTCAAATCACCATTTCAATTACGAGTGTGTGGTGAGTGTGTGTGTGCGCGCGCGCGCGCGCACGCGCGCGACTTAGAGAAAGGGGTGAGGGTGTAGGTTCAAATCACCATTTCAATTACGAGAAGATAGATTGCTATTCACTGTAAGGCCGACATGCTGAGTTGCAGATAGGCACAATGAAAAGGCTGTTACACATACAGCTTTGAGCTAATGCCTTCGTCAGAATGGTAAACATTCACGGAAGGAGGCACAACTCATACTCACATGATCACTATCTCTGACAACTCTAGCCGCACTTTTTGTTCATGCTCCCCTCACGAACCCTTTAGTGTTATCTATTGTGTGTTACATTATTTTTGTTGTGTCCTTCCCCCCTGGCATGAGAAATTCATTGCAAAGCAAGATACCAAAAAAGACAGTAAAAGAGCTGGTAGAATACAACCAGAGACTGGAAAGCAGGCTACAGGCACATCCTGCATGCACAGGGACTACCCACCTGGAGTGAGTTCAAGAGAACTTACAAGTGTAAAGCACAATTTCACCAATGCCACATACTGTTGCTGTAGCGGTGACAACCACAAGATGGATGTTGTTAGGTTGCCCCTCTTTTGGCCCTTGACCAATTATGTGATTCAGCCAAGTGTAGGCGTTTTCCTGAGCAATAACATCACCAGTGACTTTGCCAAATTAGGACGTCATGAACCACCTTGACCAAAGCTATGATGCTGAAATTCGGGGCATAATCACTGACCCACCGAACCAGTCCTCATTCAAGCGACTGAAGGAGGAGCCAATCTGGCACATTTCATCATCACAGGAACACCATGTGCATGAGTTGCACCAACAGGAATGAGGCAACAGGAGGCCATCTCACTTCATGTGCCACCTGCGAAATCTCGCTCATTCCAACATGGTTCTGGACTTGCTGTTGCATGTTATCTGGCTGTACAGCATCCCAGCTCAAGTGCAAGCGGTCATTGCAGCAGAAACATAAATGTGGTGGATGATGGGGTCCACTTGGCTGATCTGGTGCATGATGCACTGGCAGTAGTGCTCAACACTGTGGCCAAGGCAACCTACAATCCCCAAACTCCAGCAACTTTCACTCCATGGCGACACAAGCTTTCCACACCTCTCAGATCAGGTGCCAACCTACACCAGCTCAGCTACATCAAAATCTGGCTGTCCAGGTGGCAGCACTCAGCATGCTGGTCAACCGGTTGATGCACTAACAGACAGAGGGCAGCAGGTACTGTAGCGGCAGCAGATCAAGCTACTAGGGAACCAGCTCACACAACCAGCAACACCAGCCATTATAGTGGTATTCTCTCAACATCAGAACAGCCATCAAATGGGTTTTTTTGGTACTGTGCCCACTTTGCCAATGATGCAGCAAAGTGCCGGTTGCCCTGAATACACCTAAATGGCAGCTGTGACTGGGCCTAGACGCACCTAGCTGCAGGGCAATATCAAAGCAACCGTTTATGGCACAATGAGCTGTCAATGTCAAATACCTAGTTGACATGGTTTCTGGCCTGTCAGTATTCCATACACTATGACGAGAGACCACAGGACTGCTGAAGCACTGTCTCTTATGGCTCCAAACAATTCCATCATAAAAAAGTACAGCACATATCACTGAAATTTGATCCTCGGACTATGCTGCACATTCGAATGGACATTCACTGTGACTTACGTCAACAAGTCAATCCTGAATGAAGAGTTCCTCAGCCACTACAAGCTGCTAACTGATATTGCGAACACCCAATGGCAGGACAGAAGCAGCAGACCACTTTCTTCAGGATAATACCAATGAGGTGCCCCAGACCGAATGCAGGCATTCTGAACAAATTTCCAGAACTGCTTGGTACACTTACAGACATCAAACACTCAGTGATCCACTGCATAGTAACTACATCTGGTCCACCCATCTCTTGCCACACACGTCAACTCACAACCAATAGATTCACTATAGCAAAGGCTGAGTTTCAGGCCATGATGCGACAGAGCGTCATTCAACCATCAAGTAGCCCATCGTCCTCTGCCTTGTACTTAGTCCCCAAAAAAGACAATTTGTGGTGCCCATGTGGGGACTACCATGCTTTACATGCATGAACAGTGCCAAATCAATATGTTGTACCACACCTGCAGATTTCAGTTGTGTCTTGGAGAGTTCAGTTATACTGAGTGAAGTAAACTGAGTGAAGGCATCACACAAATTACTGTGGTGCCCGAAGACATTCATATAACAACAATTATCATGTCATTTGGGCTTTTTAAGAGATTGTTCACGACCTCCAGCCTTCAGAACGCTCTCTATGCATTTTTTGCTTTTATGTTTTCGTTTTCTTCAAAGACATAGGCCTAGAGAAAATGTGAAGCGGTAGCCCAGCGTAGAGCCTAGGCTTATCATCATGTATTTTTTTAATTTTCAAATGTTTTTCTTGTTCCTCGGTAAGGAAGGACTCACTCTCTGCTAATGAATGAAGTAGACGCACGCTATTTTAGACCGTAATCGGCGGCAGCCATTTTGGTTGTGAGGAATAAATAAAAAGTCTGTATTCTGAAGTGCAGCGAAGGACGAATGTAGTACTAACTGAAAGATTGTATGGGTCATTATTCCAAGTAGTAATGTAATATATAAAAATCCAAGAAGACCATGCATGTACTTCATAGTTAATACGAAGATCCGATTACAACAATAATTAGGGACACGGTCATGATTTTGTAGGTGGATACGGAGATCGTCAACATAAATCTACAACAAAGAAAGACTATTTCGTTTATGTGGAATTAATATAAAAAGATTCTTTATCCATTTACAGGCACAGCTCAGCTTACTGCGCTTGTCCAACACGCCGGAAAATTAATCTCATTATTTCCACATATATAAACATTACTTTTTAATTATATTATAAAGTGACGACACGTGACAGGCACGATACGTAGAGGCTAGTATTGTTAAGACAATGAGTATACATGATGTTAATAATGTCTTAATGTTCCATCTACTCTGATGACGTGACGGAGACAATAATGTAATACTGGAAAAATACTAACTAAAAATAATAATAATAATAATAATAATAATAAATAAATAAATTAGATGGAAGAAGACAACAATACCAAGAGTGGACAACTAAAAGTACAATAGACGGAAGTACCAGTTAGAAGACAACAATAAGGTAGGACTGTGAACTGCACGTAGAGAATGCGCTCCTAGAAGGCCTATTAGAAAATCCAAGCACCTATTTCCTAAAATACAGAACCCAAAGCTTCAGAGGCTAACGCAATTGCAGTCAAGCAGAGAGAATGGCTTTTCTTTATCAGTACGAAAAGCATATTGAGTGAACAACAATTGAGATTACAGTACATGCATTCTGTCGCGGAAGTAAAATCCAAACAGAGAAAATATTAACTTTGGTAACTGCAGAGACATAAAGGTTTTCAAAATGGATTGATAAAACGATAATGAAATGTCATTTAAAAATCAAAATACCAATGTAATAGACTTGCATTTGCAAAACGTAACATTGTTTGGTTTGGAACCGTCAAGCGGTGATTATTTGGATGCTGGGCGCGACATACCACTGTTGCATTCGACGACCGTGAATACGGAACAATTCATTACAAGCAATATGTTGATTAGAAAAGACGAAATTAATGTCACCTCAAGACAAAGGAATATTTTAAATGGAAGCAGTACGCGTAGTACAGATGCAGATGCTGACAGACGTAGGCCAAAAGTGACGAGGGACGATACGCAAGCCTTATTTCGAGCCTTAACAGAAAAAATACAATCAGAGAAGAACGCAATGAAAACAGACATGGCCGGCCGGTGTGGCCGAGCGATTCTAGGCGCTTCAGTTTGGAACCGCGTGACCGCTGCGGTCGCAGGTTCGAATCCTGCCTCGGGCATGGATGTGTGTGATGTCCTTAGGTTAGTTAGGTTTAAGTAGTTCTAAGTTCTAGGGGACTGATGACCTCAGATGTTGAGTCCCATAGTGCTCAGAGCCATTTGAAACAGACATGAATCCGAAAATGTCGAGTTTAGAGACCAAGTCGTACACAGTAAATTAAAAAATGTCGGGTTTAGAAACAATACAAACGGAAATGAACACAATAAATTCAAAGATGTTGAGTTTAGACACAATACAAACAGACATGAATAATATGAAAGCAGACATGACCACAGAAAGTCCAAAATCAGAAGGTAAATACGAACATGACACACATATCAGGTGAAGTAAAACAATTGCGAATAGAACTCAGTAATCTGGATGCGAAGTTCACACAGCATATTTAGAAAATGTATACGGAGGTGGATAGAAAAATTAACGAACAAGTACAACTACAGTTCACAATATGAGTGAGAAATTAAAAGGCACAGTGGAAGAAAAATTGGAAACACTCACACGCACGCATAGGCAGGATCTTTCCGGAATCAGAGAAACTCAGGGTAATTTACAGGTAATGCAAAAGAATACGCAGGTTAACAAAGATAATGTACAATCAGAAGTAGCGAAGCGACTTACCGGAAAAATCACAGTGGAGATAGGATTACCTAAGTTAGAACATAAAAGAATCAACTCAGATATTGTGCAACTTTACGAAACAGTATAAGATAATACAAAAGATGGAAACACAACGTTCGCGGAAAAATGCGTACGTGAACAGCGTACTTATGTGGTTGCGGTAAAGGAAGTAATGGGGGAAAAGCAAAATTAAATTTTAAAACGTGTAGAACATGATATCAAACAGGTAGAACAAAGATTAATGGACGAAATAGTTAGGAAATAAAGCACGGTAATAACATCGCCGAGGGCGGTAAGCACAGCTATAAACAAGCGCGATGCGAGGAAATGGCAAAACTTTCATGAGACGGATACGTCATCACCGCATGTAAATGCTGTTCCATCCTGCTAGACAGCGTTGTTAATGGACGAGAGTTTAATAAAACACCTACGGTTTCCTGTATTTTCAAATGAAACAAAGCGAACACACCCGGTAGTGTTTGCCTGAGCCTTTAGGGCTGTAGGCCTCGGACTTGGACAGAAGCTCAAAAGATCAAATAGTGGTAGGACACACAGAAGGCGACACTCTTTTGTGGGCTACAAAGATGTCGGATCTCTGCGAGACATATGATCAATTTGAGAAAGCATTTTTAGATAAATACTGGTCAACAGCTATACAGGAGAGATTAAGACGAAAGGTATTCAACCCATTATCACATCGTCTAAAATTCGGGAGGCTACGAAATTATTTTGAAACATATCTAAACTATATAGACTCGCTACTGGAATACCCGATATCTCATGTCGATGTATTGAAAATCTTTAAGAACAAATTTCCTGCAAATGTTAGGGAAAAATTAACAACCATTCACGAATATGATCTCGAGTGTTTTCTCTCAGTGCTCGATTCAATAGATCTAATTCATGAGGATGGCCAAGCCACGCCTAGCTATCGTAATGGTAATGAGCACAACCCAAATGGGAGGAACAACTACGGTAAAGGCAACGGCTTTGGAAACTATAATGGTCGTGTGCGTATGAATGAATGCTATCCTTATGCACCGCCGCGCCACAACGGAAACCAGTACAATTGGTTTACCTATCAGTTAGAGGGTGACCGATGGTACGAAAATAAATATCAGCCCCATTATTATGGCAATGGCCGGGATAGGAGAAATTCGAGAGAAAACTTTGATACTAGGTGACTAGGAAATGCTAATTACCAGGATCGAAATGTGGAACACAGGGATCAAAGAGAGAACTGACAGCCCATAAAGTCAAACCAAAACAACCGGGACACGAATTGGTGAGCATGCTAACTTACGGTGAACTTAGTAGAAGGGACGGCAGAGAATGAAACAATATGTTTACCGCACGCAGGAAATAACAATAATCGTGCATGACTAAGCCATAATTTAAAAACAGATTTTCAAGAGGAGGAAGGTAATGAACTGACATGAACAGAAATAGGAAAGAGGAAGTAGAGACTGAAGCAAGCTTACACATATAGCATATCCGTAATCTGTTTTAAGGTATGATAAGGAGGCAGAACTGAAAGAATATTTGCTTACTGAAGAGAAAGAAAGAACACGAAAGGTAAGTGAAATTATTCAAGAAACAATAAATGTGAAGGTGGGAAACATAGATATACCAGTTGTTTTGGATACTGGCGCGTCAATTCTGATGTCAACCAGATCAGCTTGTTTAATGAGATAGCGCGGGGAGTAAATGTACCTTCGATGCCCGTAGAGAAGTGTAAGATCGTAACGGCGATGGGAAGTAAATCTAAGGCTCTAAAATTACAGACTAGCATATCCATTAGCATATGTGGTGTAATTTTGCTGTGTACTTTCTTGTTGGTAGACAAACTTATAGTGAACTGCATGTTTGCTATGGAGATGTTCAAAAGGTATGGGTAAAGATAGACATCGGCAGTGGGGAATGTCAATTTCACGTAGGAGAACGTACACTAACAGTAGACTTAATAAGGACCACAAAGACAAATCAGACTAAGCATACACCTGACATTAATGTTAAACTTATCTATTCTCAAATCTTAATGGTAAATGAAATAGAACATGATGATATTGACAGAGTTCCTCGATGACCAAACAGCAGACAGTAAAATAACTAAATCCACTGGTCTTAACAATGAACAGCAAAGTGAATTGACAAAACTACTCTTTAAGTATCATAGCATTTTTCGTAAACAACCCATTGTTATTAAGGTGTATGAATATAAAATGGAAGTGTACCCGCATTAAACTTATTGTAGAACGTCATATGGCATTCCTTGGGCAAAGAAAGAGGCAGTAGGACAAGAAAAAGAGCGTGTGATAAGATGGAATTTTATTGAAATATCGCATTCACCTTACGACAGTCCGACTCTCGGAGTTGGTAAAACTGACAGTACGGTACGTTTGGTGTTAGACACAAGAGAAATAAACAAAATCATTGTTCCTATAAGAACAACGTCAGAGAATTTAGGAGAGCAATTGTTAAAGTTTTATGGCGTTAAGTAATTAACATCCATCGATTTAAAGGCTTCATATTGGCAAATTTTATTACATGAAGAGAAGAGAATGTATACAGCTGTCATAAATTCTGGAAGGAGCTACCAGTTTAGGTTGCTACCTTTCGGATTAAACGTGAGCACTGGTGTATTTATTGAAGCATTAGACAGAGTACTTGGACTGGAATTGCTTAGCCAGATTACACCTATGACTCAAACATGGAATGGACATTCTGGAAAAGGTACTTCAAAACTTTTGGTGAATATGATGTCACAGTTAAATACCATTTCACCAGCAAAAATTGTACCTGACCCCAGTAAACTAGATGCGATACGTAATTTACCAACACCCTACACAAAGAAACAATTAATAGGTTTTCTGGGACTGGTCTCGTTTTTTAGGAAATTTCTGCACAACAATTGTTGAACAGTAGTTCACTATTAACTAACTGTGTAAAAACCACACTTGGTTGTGGACTAAAGAATGCGAAAATGATTTTCAGCAGATTAATCAGGCGCTGATAACGCACCTATCCTTAAACATCCAGATATGGAGTTTCATTTCTGTTTAAGCAACGGTGCTTGTTGACAGGGGCTCAGTGTGTATCTGTTTCAAATAATAACAAAGGATGGTAAAGAAGAAGACAATATAATCAGTTTTGCTTGTAGAACCTTCACAGAATATGGAAGATCTTATTCTCTTCTGAGTTAGAAGCGTTAGCAGTAGTTTGGGCGTTTCGTAAATTTCAATATTATCTTTGGGGAAAGCATACTAAAGTTTACTACGATCATCAAGCTTTGTCCTTTCTTCTTACGTGCAAGTTGTTACGTAGGACACTAGCGAGGTGGTGGACATATGTTCAAGAGTTTCATTTTGAAATAGTATACACAAAAGGGGAACAATGTTTTGGCAGATGCACTATCAC
Organism: Schistocerca gregaria; assembly: GCF_023897955.1. Classification (NCBI taxonomy): domain Eukaryota; kingdom Metazoa; phylum Arthropoda; class Insecta; order Orthoptera; family Acrididae; genus Schistocerca; species Schistocerca gregaria. The sequence continues at coordinate 838,276,448 of NC_064922.1, forward strand.
GGCTACCCCAAGGCCTCACCGATTTCTACGATTTAGAAGAACAAACATCATATTTCAGGATACTTTTAATAAATGATGGAACTTTTAAACGTTTTATACCAAAATGCGCAAAAACATGCAACGTTTGCAGGGAGAAGACCCGAGACTGAGCAAGGTAATAAAAAAAAATTGCGTTCTAGAACACACAAACATTTAGAACAGTATTACATTATAGATAGTGGCGTATTTTTTCATAGAAGAGATCGACAAATGGATAAGGGGTGTGTGCATACCTCAGGAATATGTGGAAAACGTAATTCGACACACGCACCGCACATGAGCCCACTATGGCGTGTGTTGTCGAAATTTCTACATATTGTTATTTGGTTAATATGAGGCGACATATAGAGCAAGTTATCAGACGCTATGCGGTTTGTCAAAAGGCCAAGCATCAGAACAGGACATGTCTTAACATACTACACCCAATAGTACCAAAGCAACCAAGGGATCTTGTGTCTATTGACGCTGCAGAAGCTTATCCCCAAGCCCGCTGCAGGCTCAAAAACATTGCAGCCCTGTACGACGTTTTTCGTAAGTATCTCCAACTGCATGCAGGCAAAACAGTTGGGTTTGGACCAATTGTAAGGCGGATTCTAGAAGACTACATACCATGTGTTTGGAAACCCCATGCCCTACTAACTGGTTGTTGTTTGTTGTTGTGGTCTTCAGTCCTGAGACTGGTGTGATGCAGCTCTCCATGCTACTCTATCCTGTGCAAGCTTCTTCATCTCCCAGTACCTACTGCAACCTACATCCTTCTGAATCTTCTTGGTGTATTCATCTCTTGGTCTCCCTCTACGTTTTTTACCCCCCCCCACTGCCCTCCAATACTAAATTGGTGATCCCTTGATGCCTCAGAACATGCTCTACCAACCGATCCCTTCTTCTGGTCAAGATGTGCCACAAACTTCTCTTCTCCCCAATCCTATTCAATACTTCCTCATTAGTTATGCGATCTACCCATCTAATCTTCAGCATTCTTCTGTAGCACCACATTTAGAAAGCTTCTATTCTCTTCTTGTCCAAACTATTTATCATCCATGTTTCACTTCCATACATGGCTACACTCCATACAAATACTTTCAGAAAAGACTTCCTGAAACTTAAATCTATACTCGATGTTAACAAATTTCTCTTCTTCAGAAACGCTTTCCTTCCCATTGCCAGTCTACATTTTATATCCTCTCTACTTTGACCATCATCAGTTATTTTGCTCCCCAAATAGCAAAACTCCTTTACTACTTTAAGTGTCTCATATCCTAATCTAATTCCTTCAGCATCAACCGACTTAATTCGACTACATTCCATTGTCCTCGTGTTGCTTTTGTTGATGTTCATCTTATATACTCCTCTCAAGACACTGTCCATTCCATTCGACTGTTTTTCCAAGTCCTTTGCTGTCTCTGACAGAATTACAATGTCATCGATGTACCTCAAAGTTTTAATTTCTTCTCCATGAATTTTAATACCTACTCCGAATTTTTCTTTTCTTTTTTCCTTTACTGCTTGCTCATCATACAGATTGAAAAACATTGGTGAGAGGCTACATTCCTGTCTCACTCCCTTCCCAACCCCTGCTTCCCTTTTATGTCCCTCGACTCTTATAACTGCCATCTGGTTTATGTACAAATTGTAAATAGCCTTTCGCTCCCTGTATTTTACCCCTGCCACCTTCAGAATTTGAAAGAGAGTATTCCAGTCAACATTGTCAAAAGCTTTCTCTAAGTCTACAAATGCTAGAAACGTAGGTTTGCCTTTTCTTAATCTTTCTTATAAGATAAATCGTAAGGTCAGTATTGCCTCACGTGTTCCAATATTTCTACGGAAGCCAAACTGATCTTCCCCGAGGTCAGCTTCTACTATTTTTTACATTCGTCTGTAAAGAATTCGTGTTAGTATATTGCAGCTGTGACTTATTAAACTGATAGTTTGGTAATTTTCACATCTGTCAACACCTGCTTTCTTTGGGATCGGAATTATTATATTCTTCTTGAAGTCTGGGGGTATTTCACGTGTCTCATACATCTTGCTCACCAGATGGTAGAGTTTTGTCAGGACTGGCTCTCCCAAGGCTGTCAGTAGTTTTAATGGAATGTTATCTACTCCTGGGGCCTTGTTTCGACTCAAATCTTTCAGTGCTCTGTCAAACTCTTCACACAGTATCGTAGCTCCCATTTCATCTTCATCTACATCCTCTTCCATTTCCATAAAATTGTCCTCAAGTACATCGCCCTTGTATAAACCCTCTATATACACCTTCCACCTTTCTGCTTTCCCTTCTTTGCGTAGAACTGGGTTTCCATCTGAGCTCTTGATGTTCATACAAGTGATTCTCTTATCTCCAAAGCTCTCTTTAATTTTCCTGTAGGCAGTATCTATCTTACCCCTAGTGAGATAAGCCTCTACATCCTTACATTTGTCCTCTAGCCATCCCTGCTTAGCCATTTTGCACTTCCTATCGATCTCATTTTTGAGACGTTTGTATTCCTTTTTGTTTGCTTCATTTATTGCATTTTTATATTTTCTCCTTTCATCAATTAAATCAATATTTCTTCTGTTACCCAAGGATTTCTACTAGCCCTCGTCTTTTTACCTACTTGATCCTCTGCTGCCTTCACTACTTCATCCATCAAAGCTACCCATTCTTCTTCTACTGTATTTCTTTCCCCCATTCCTGTCAATTGTTCCCTTATGCTCTCCCTGAAACTCTGTACAACCTCTGGTTCTTTCAGTTTATCCAGGTCCCATCTCCTTAAATTCCCACCTTTTTGCAGTTTCTTCAGTTTTAATCTACAGGTCATAACGAATAGATTGTGGTCAGAGTCCACATCTGCCCCTGGAAATGTCTTACATTTTAAAACCTGGTTCTTAAATCTCTTTCTTACCATTATATAATCTATTTGATACCTTTTAGTATCTCCAGGGTTCTTCCATGTATACAACCTTCTTTCATGAATATTAAACCAAGTGTTAGCTATGATTAAGTTGTGCTCTGTGCAAAATTCTACCAGACGGTTTCCTCTTTCATTTCTTAGCCGCAATCCACGTACTACATTTCCTTCTCTTCCTTTTCCTACACTCGAATTCCAGTCACCCATGACTATTAAATTTTCATCTCCCTTCACTATCTGAATAATTTCTTTTATTTCATCATACATTTCTTCAATTTCTTCGTCATCTGCAGAGCTAGTTGGCATATAAACTTGTACTACTTTAGTAGGTGTGGGCTTCGTATCCATCTTGGCCACAATAATACGCTCACTATGCTGTTTGTAGTAGCTTACCCACATTCCTATTTTCCTGTTTATTATTAAACCTACTCCTGCATTACCCTTATTTGATTTGGTGTTTATAACTCTGTAGTCACCTGACCAAAAGTCTTGTTCCTCCTGCCACCGAACTTCACTAATTCCCCCTATATCTAGCTTTAACCTATACATTTCCATTTTTAAATTTTCTAGCCTACCTGTCCGATTAAGGGATCTGACATACCACGTTCCGATCCGTAGAACACCAGTTTTCTTTCTCCTGATAACGACATCCTCTTGAGTAGTCCCCGCCCGGAGATCCGAAAGGGGTACCATTTTACCTCCGGAATATTTTACCCAAGAGGACACCATCATCATTTAATCATACAGTAAAGCTGCATGCCCTCGGGAAAAATTACGGCCGTAGTTTCCCCTTGCTGTCAGCCGTTCGCAGTACCAGCACAGCAAGGCCGTTTTGGTTATTGTTACAAGGCCAGATCAGTCAATCATCCAGACTGTTGCCCTTGCAACTACTGAAAAGGCTGCTGCCCCTCTTCAGGAACCACACGTTTGTCTGGCCTCTCAACAGATACCCCTCCGTTGTGGTTGCATCTACGATACGGCTATCTGTATCACAGACACACGCAAGCCTTCCCACCAACGGCAAGGTCCATGGTTCATGGGGGGGGGGGGGGGGGGGGGGGCGGGGGACACATAGTATGAAGGTTTATGAAATGTCAATCGTAGGATAAGTAGACTAACGTCGCACTACAATTAGCTGTCCTAGAGGTAGATTGATCTCTGGAGCAGACACTAGTAAATTCTCATTTTTCCGTGTAGTGAGTAGTGCTGGAACGTATTTTCTATGTGTAGTTGTGAAGGTAAAAATCCACAGCAGGTCGGTCCTGCAAGACAAGAAAGGAAAATGCAAATATTCAAAATAAATGCAAGACTCCTTCTAATTTTCATATTAGTGTGTAAGATAGTACACGTCATGGAGTCCATATATGAAATGTGAATTGTACGTTTATTTTTCAACTTTCTTATTGTCAATGTCTATGTCTACGTAAAATGTGTGTACTATTTTCAATCTGTAGTTGTGAAGGTAAAACTGCACAGCAGGTCAGTCCTACAAGACAAGAAAGGAAAATGCAAATATTCAAAACAAATGCAAAATTCCTTGTAATTTACATATTAGCATGTAAGACGGTGCACATCATGGAGTCCATATATAAAATGTAAATGTGAACTGTACATTTATTTGTCAACTTTATTATTGTCAATGTCTATGTCTGTGTAAAATGTTTGTACTGTTGTCAATTTTATGTGAAATTTCATTCTTGAAGAACCATATATGTATGCATGTGAAGTGAACCGCGACGGACGAGTAAAATAAGACCTGATAACAGTAAAAATAACAGCTGAGCCATGATAAGGGTAAACGCTACCCCCTAGCGAAGTGAAACAGCGAGTGTGATGCGTGTGCGACGAAGGAATCACAGGAAATCCGTATAACCACTAATTGATGTGTGTGGACCGACGAACTACATTGCACAACGGAAGACAATGCCGAATCCTCCATTGCGGCCCTCACCTTCAATTTCACTGGCAGAAAACTTCACTCAGGTACTAGAAGAGGTATTGGGTTGAGCGTTGGAGCTGAATCCGTCGTATCCAGTCCCCGGACTGGAGGGCATGCACAACACCAACTTCATAAGCCTGGAGCGACATTACAACGGATGCACGGGCAGTGCTATTATGTTGCACTTTACCACTGCGATGGGCGCGTCACTCAATAAGCTGCTCCTGGTGATAAGTACAGCGAAAAATGGGACAGGGTGTGCTGAAAGTACACCTTCTCAGAATTGCCAATGAACCAAAAGAAAATTAGAAAAACAATTTTTACAAAAGGGTGGAAGGACAATTTAAGAAATTTGAAATTTTTTCCCTATTCACACCATACAGGTTAACAAATGTAAGGATAAATAACAAACTAAGATGGTAGCACAACATGAACGTTACTTATGTAATATAAAGGTATGTGAATGTATTTATGTGTATGAATTTGCAATGGATAAAGAAATGAAGCTTTGTAAATATACTTGGAGTAGCATAAGGGTATTAAAACTCTACTGTATGCTATCTCCCAAAATAGAGGCTTCTTTCCGACAGTATACAATAGTGAAGCTTTTATGTTGTGCCTTTTGCCTTTCTTGTTTTTATTTTTTCGTTTTCTTCAAAGCCAAAGAGAAAATGTGCAGCGGTAGGCCAGTATACTGGGCCTACTGTCATATAATTTTGATTTTCAAATGTTAAAAAAAATGAAGATGTTTTTCCTATTCCTCAGTAAGAGGAGGGACTCGCTATCCGTTAATGAACGAAGATAGACGCATGTTATTTTAGAGCGTAATTGGCGGTAGCCATTTTGGTTTTGAGAATAAGTAAAAAGTCTGTATTTTTGATGTGCACCGAAGGACGAATATAGTATTATATTAGTAACTGAAAGAGTGTATGAGTCGTTATTCCGAGTAGTACTATAATATATAAAAATCCAAGAAGCACACCTGTGTACTTATTATGAAGATCCGATTACAAAAGTAATGAGGGACATCGTCAAAATTTTGTAGGTGGATATGGCGATCAAACGTAGTATTATTAATTGGTAAGCATAAATCTACAACAAGAGAAAGACTATTTCACTTGTGTGGAACAAATATGAAAAGATTGTTTACCCATTTACGGGAATAGCTCAGCTTATTGTGCTTGTCCGACATGCCGGGAAGTTAATCTCATTGCTTCCACATATCTAAACATTATTTTTTTTATTACATTATATCCCCAAACATGACAGTGGTTCATCTGTGATGTTTCACTAGGTGTACCATGGTGTTTTTGTACCTGTATGATGTTTTTGAGGTCACCCAAACTCCACTGCTGGCACCTAACAACCAACTTCCAGTGCCTTAGTGAAGTGGGGATCATCATCAATCCCTAGAAGTATATGTTTGGAGTTACTGAAATTGAATTTCTCGGTGTTTAATCACCCCTAGTGTGTCCACTCCAGTACCTCAGAAGGTGCAGGTGGAAGTGAATTTGCTGTATCCTAAGTTCTCCATCAATTATGGCACTACCTTATTGTGATACACTTATATTGGTGCCACCTGCCTTATGCTGTCACTGGGGAAGAACCTTTGACTGCAGTGCTACACAGCCCCACCTCCAAGGAGAGGACTCCCATTTGTATGGACCCACCGGAGAAGTGTTTCACAAAAGCCAAATGGAACCTCACAGAAGCAATGCTGCTCACCCACCCAGTGTACAATGCCAAATTAGCTGTGGTTTTGTACACCAGCGAGACCACCATAGGCATAGTGCTTCAACAACATGTCAGTGATAGCTGGCAACCACTCAAGGTTTTCTCATGTAAGCTATTGGAGTGGCATTGCACTTGGAGTGATTACAGCTGTGAGCGGAATTTGGGGCATTGAAATACTTCTTCCCGTATGTGGAAGCTCGTCCCTTCAATATTTTCACCAGCAACAAGCCCATCACTCACACATTTTGAAACAAGGGTATAAAGTGTTTGCTGCACTTCATCATCACTCAGATCCAACAACATAGAAATTGAAGCTACATGTGAAACTGTTTGGGAAAGACTCAGTATCAATGGTGGGCATAAAATTGTAACTGGATCGTGTTATTAAACACTCGACTCACCTCCTTATGTAACTGAAAACTTCAGTCACTTGTACAATGTCAATGTAGAGGCTGATCATCTGCCCTTGCGTATTCGTCTTGTGAGTGAATGGGTGGCTCTTCCTTCAGCAGGGTCCAAGCAGGCACATGTGGGTAGTGGTGTACTAGTTATCGGGAGCTCCAGTATTAGGTGTATTATGGAGCCCCATAGGAAGATATTATTCAGGGCTGGAGAGGGAGCCATTGTGCCTTGGGAATGGCTTTGAAATGTGGAGGTAGCCTTATTTGCAGTTATTGAGCGTACAGACTGCAGTCGTCTGAAAATTGTGGCTGATTTCGGTTCCAATATCTGACACATGGGTTCTAAGGCTATCCTGAGTTCATACAGGTGGCTGACCTCGCATATGGGGTGTGATTAGAGCTCGTAATTAGCACCATTGGCCCACAGGTGAATGGGATCTTTTGGTTTGGATCCAAGTGGAGGGTCTCTACCAAAGGCTTCGTCAATTCCGTGATGGTCTTGGCTGTAGATTTACAGACCTGCATGTTCGGGTGGAGAATTGCAGGTCACTGCTTGATAGGCCAGGGGAGCACTACACAAAGAAAGCAGAAAATCAAGTAGCAGAGTGCTTGTGGGGTGCACACGAGGTATTTATGGGATAGACAGTAGTTTGAGGTACTCTGCTGAACACTCACCAGCCGATACACGTTCAGATTAAAGATTCTTTGATTGTAAAAATTTTATCAGTGAACTATCACAGTATTTGTAACAATGTTTCCTAATTTACTGCCTTCCAGGAAAGTTCACGCGCCTGTATCAATTTTTAGATCGAGAACTGGCTGAAATCCGAAGAAGAAACCTCTGAGATGTATTTTGAGTCATAGGATATATAATGAAAAGACAGATTAGAAGTCATAGGATTGGGTGTGTTCATTTCGGTTGACAAAAATATTGTCTCTATCGAAGTCTAAATTGAGTGTGAAGATGAAGTTATCTGGTCGCATATAATAGGTCTAGGTGAAACTAAGTTAATTGTCGCATATTTTTACCAGTTACCCAATTCTGCAGTGACAGTTCTTCAGCCATCGAAAGAATATCTATGGTCAGTAGCATGTAAATACCCAGATCATGTAGTACTACTTGGAGGCTACTTTAACCTACTGAGTATAGACTGGGACAGCTGTGGATTCATTGTGGGTGGTACACACAGACAGTCTTGCGAAATGGTACTGAACACGTTTTCTGAAAACTGTCTTGAGCAGCAAGTTTGGGAGTCCACATGCAATGAAAATATCTTATAACTTGTAGCTACAAACAGGCCAGACCTTATCGATACCGTCAGTATAGAGATTGGGATTAGTGATCATATCATAACGACTATGGTTCTGAAAGTTAAGAACTAAGTGAAGAAGGCTGCGAGAGTGTTTCAACTAGAAAGAGCAGATAAACAATTGTTAGCATCTTACTTATACAATGAAATGATATCATTCAGTTCCAATACGATGTACAGAGAGGAATTACGGGCACAGTTTAAACAGATTGTAAATAGTGCTCTGGACAAGTACATGTCTGATAAGTGGATTACAGACAGAAAAGATCCACCGTGTTTTAATAACAAAATTCGGATAATGATGATGAAGCAAAGAGAATGTGCAAATGACTACAGCCAAAGATTAATAGAGATTCGTGGGTCTGTGAAAAGATCTATGCGTGAAGCATACAACAATTACCACCCTCATACCTCAGCCAAAAATCTGGCTGTGATCCAAGAAAATTCTGCTCCTGCTTCCATCCAGTCACTCGTCGACCAGCCTGTTGTGGAAGTTGAAGATAGCGAAACAAATGCTGAAGTTTTAAATTTCATGCTCAAGAAATCGTTCAAGCAGAAGAATCATACAAACATACTATTCTTTGACCATCGCACAGAGTCCCGTATAGACGACATAGTAAGAAACAACATTGCCATTGAGAAGAAACTGATTGAGTAGAAAACAAATGAGGCACTAGGTCCAGGTGGAATCCCAGTTCGGTTTTACAAAGTTCTCTACGACAGTGGCTCCTTACTTAGTTTGCATTTATCGCTAATCTCTCGCCCAGCGCAATGTAAAAACCGACTGGAAAAAATGCAGGTGACTCCTGCATATAAGGAGTGCAAAATAATTGACCCACATAATTACAAATCACTATCCTTAACATTGGTTTGCTGCATAAGTCTAAAACGTATTCTGAGTTCGAATACAATAAATTTCCTAGAGACTGAAAAGCTTATGTCCACGCATCAGCACAGTTTTAGGAAGCATCATTTGCGCAAAACTCAATTTGCACTTTTCTCACGTGATATACTGTGAACTATGAATGAAGGGTAACAGGCAGATTTCATATTTCTAGATTTCCTAAAAGCATTTGAGAAGGTGCCCCACTTCAGATTGTTAACAAAGTTATGAGCAAGTGGCGTCTCTGAGATGAAGTGATACATCTTCGATTATTCTCTTTGGCTTTGCATTTTGTCTTTGTTCTCTCGCACCATGTTCGACGTCAACTTCTGTATCCGATCTACTCAGTGCCGAAATAAATGTTCATATTGATTCTGTGTTATTATGGTTCTATGCCACGTAATACCCACAGTGGTGCCCCCTTCTTCAATGTCATGCGTTCGGTAATTATTTTGTGTTTACTTTCACCAGTAACGGACTCCTTGTGTCGGACCACATTGTCTTGAAAACATTGGATCTACCTGCGTCGTTCTGTGCAATGCTTCGCACCCTAGCAATTGTGCTTGTGCTTTTAATAGTGTTCCTAATGTACAGTTTGTTAAAAGTGAACAGTTTTCCAGCCCTGGCCATGACAGAGGCCACTTAACCATTGACGGCCCAACATTGCCACCGCAAATGCTACTATGCAGCAGGGCCTGCCGCCTGGACAGTGCAAGTTGCTCACCGATACAGCGATTGATAATTGGGTGAAGGACGTTGTGTTTCACCTACCGATTAAGCAGTCACCTTCCATCTGGTTCAATGTGCAGATGCAGTTCCAGAGCTGTACTCCAAAAGCTCATATGTGTTGGGTCGCACATTCTTACTTGTCTGACGTAACTGCACCCCTCCCCCATCCTCCGCACGCCATCTCAGCGACACCAGACGCCTCAGCCGCGCTGGTTGCTGCAACCAGTGCTCCGTGGTCACACCAAGATCGCAATGACACCAGCCATTTCTTCTGGGCTGGTTTCGAGGTCAGCCCCCCTTGACTGTTTCGCAATCGCCTTCCACCCGCTGTTATATTGGCACCGGCTGTCACGACCGTGCTGCATCTGCCTCTGGGCCTGCATTTGGGACACATTGTGCCTTCGGTTGCTCTGGCCTTGGCCTCTTCATGTGCTGTTTGTGGCCGCCCCCCACGCAGACCTTGGGCGACACTTCGCCCACCGCTACTGCACTCCCGGCGTCAGGGGCTCCCTCAACTGCCGACACGGATCTGTGCCTGACTATGCTACATCAACAGGTGTTACGTGGCAGATCTCCTAAGCTGCCTGCATAGCAAAAGGACAACCCTGAGACTTGGTTCACTCTGGTAGACCATCTACTGGATATCCAAGGGATATCGTCTGCCTGGTGAGCCACCTCCCTGACCACACTGACCTAATCAGTGATCTGCTGCTCTCGCCGCCCACCTCGCCCAAGTATGCAACGGCGAAAACTTTGCTTATTGGATGCCTTTATCGCCCTCCAGCTGAGGCCATCCATCACATCATCCATGATGAGCATCTCGACGACTGCACGCTTTTGCAGCTCTGATGACCAATCACTAACCGACACCACACCGTGGACTCTGAGGTTGATCAGACTACCATCAGACCTACAGCTTCACTTGCCTCTCGAGGTTTGCCTATGCATGGCCGATTGGGCCTATGCAATCATTCGTCACTGACACCACCTGTCAAGGACGACTTCGCCTTCACCTTCTGTTGGCACCCCTTCTTTGCCGGTTCCACACACCCCTGATAGAGATCAGCACGCACTCCTCAGCAGCTCAGCGATCTGCCAGGAGCTGCCTCCTGGCAGCCTATAGGAGGTATTACCCGCGAACTCCCGACAGCAGCCAACCTCGCCCGAACAACAGCCTGGGTGTTCTCGAGCATTGTTGCAGCCAACTGTGTCCCCCAATCGCCCCGCAACGTCTCGCCTCCAAGCTTACCCTCTTTGCTGGTACCATGCAACCTATGGGGACGCTGCTTGCAACTGCCGCGAGCCTTTTGCGTACCCAAACGACTTTGGCTGGCAAGTTTAGGCACCATGTCCCACCATGATCATCAACAGCGCCTACCTTCCGACGCAGCACTGCTTACACCAATGTCACGGCACCTTTACGTCACGTACTTGTCATCGGGCACATGCATTCTGGTAGACACTGCAGCTGATGTCTGTGTTATCCTGGCTAAGCATGCCGGCAACACACTTTCTCCTGCTAACCTCGCAATCGTCACCACGAATGACTCTCATATCGTGGTCCTCAGCTCCATCAAGATGTCGCTCCGTCTGTCCTCGGGCGCGACATTTCCTTGGACCTTCCAAGTCACCAATATAGAAGAACCTGTGATTGTGTTGGATTTTCTACACCATTATGAGCTTTCATCAGACCTACAGGCTGTTACACTCCTACACACATCTGGCTCTACTATTCTGTGTTTGAATGGGTGCAGGACGTCCTTGCTCTCCGCGTCCTTGGCCACGCTTTGGACATGTGCTTCTCTTCTCAAAGATATTACCTCTCGGATTTTTCGGACGTCTGCAAACAGATCGATGGACTACGCACTCATAACGTGGAATTATGCTCATGCATTGCTACCGCCTCCGCTGAACTTCTTTATGCATGGATTACCTTACGCTGCTTCTCTGCACGGCTGCTCCTGTCTATGCAACCTCCCTCTTCTACAGTGTCCCACTCCTGTGTTGAGCTGCACCTTTCCTGCTGCTGTTCTGCATGGACGCAATTAGACCTACAGGATGCACCAACCCCCACTTCGCAGGACCCTTCGTATCGTGTGGCCATCGCGCCACTCCCACTGTCGCCGTCTCCCGCCAAGGCCTTGTGCACATCACTCTGGCCCAGCTCAGATGTCCAAGTTCCCGCTTTGTGGGATCGTTCGCTTTCCGTGGCTACTATGCTGAGTGCTCAGCCATCGCCTATTGCTGACACTTCGTATACACCATTCCGGCACTCCAAGGTCGGTCAACCGCCGCTGCTCGTGCCCCGCTCTCGCCCCACCATGCATGCCTCCCTTCATGGGTGTTGGCAATCAGCAACAGCACCTGCCACGGATTCCTCACCACAGACGGCCCACCCATACGTCACAAAGCTGGACGCCTTAATGCTACAAAATTATTGCAGGCGAAAGAGATGGTTCAGGATTTACTGGCTTTGGCTGCGTTCTGACCTTCTGACAGCAACTGGTCCTCCCCCATTCACCTGATGCCTAAGAAAGACGGTCTGTTCTGCATGTGCGGCGACTACAGGTCCCTTAATGCTAGGAGTATAACAGACAACTGTCCAATTCCTCATATATGGGATTTCACGCAGCTACTGCATGCCTCGAAGTTCTTTTCTGTATTGGGCTGTGTGAAGGCATATCACCAAATTCTGATGCACACGCTGGACATTTCGAAAACGGCAATCACTACGCCTTTCGGCCTTTTAGAATACTGCTTCATGCCATATGGTTTAAAAAACGCTGAACAGACGTGACAACGTTTCATTTGTTCGATTTTGCTAGCACTAACTTTTGCTTTTGCCAATTTGGATAACATACTTATCTTTTCCTCGTCTAAGGAGGAACACAAATCTCATCTTGATGCAGTTCGTGCGGCTCTTGTGGCCAACGGCGTGGTCATTAACGACGACAAATCGCAGCTCTGTTCCACACCTGCAGAAAACGTAGTTGCTGACTACCTCTCCCGCATTTCGATGAAAAAAAAAAAATGGTTCAAATGGCTCTGAGCACTATGGGACTTAGCATCTGAGGTCATCAGTCCCCTAGAACTTAGAACTACTTAAACCTAACTAACCTAAAGACATCACACACATCCATGCCCGAGGCAGGATTCGAACTTGCGACCGTAGCAGTCGCGCGGTTCCGGACTGAAGCGCCTAGAACCGCTCGGTCACCACGACCGGCGCATTTCGGTGATCTCCGCCCCATTGTACTTAGAGGAACTGGCCCAGTTTCAGGCCGAAGACACGGACACACAATATCTGCTCTCGGACGACGGATCTTCACTCATCATCAAACCTATTGCCTTGCACAGGTCATCAATTCCTATCATCTGTGACGTTTCTACTGTTTTGTCCCACGCCTTCGTGCCTTCCTCCCTTCGGCGAGGGATTTTCGACGCGTTACATAATCTTGCTCACCCCAGAATGTGGGCAATGGCATGCCTCGTAACCAAACATTTCGTCTGGCCGAACGTGTGGCACAATTGCCGCTCGTGGTCACGCACTTGCGTTCGTTGCCAATGGAGCAAAGTGAGCAGACATGTGCAACCACCTTTAGGACAGTTCGACATCCCCAGGGGCCGCCTGCGCCACATGCACATTGACGTGGTCGGTCCTCTCCCCCCTTCCGAGGGATACAAATAAATTCTTTCCATGATCGACTGCGTCACCTGTGGGGTTCAGGCGGTACCAATGGTGGACATTACAGATGAGATAATCGCTCACACGTTAATTTCGGTGTGGGTGGCTAGATTCGGTTGCCGCCTTTCACTTACCATGCGCCAGTGCCGCCACTTCGAGTCGTCGCTTCTCGCTCGCCTGGGTGAGTTGTGTTGGGTGGCGAAATTTCACACGATTGCATACCGTCCGCAGGCCAATGGACTAGTTGAGCCATGGCACTTGACGTTAAAAAAAATGGCTCTGAGCACTATGGGACTTGACATCTATGGTCATCAGTCCCCTAGAACTTAGAACTACTTAAACCTAACTAACCTAAGGACATCACACAACACCCAGTCATCACGAGGCAGAGAAAATCCCTGACCCCTGGAATCGAACCCGGGAAACCGGGCGTGGGAAGCGAGAACGCCACCGCACGACCACGAGCTGCGGACGAGCCGTTTAGTGGGAAAATGTAAACACTACACTTGCTACTCAGAAGATTTTGGTCATCAGTTTAAGAACATGCGACTTGCACCATCAGATATTCTTGTTAGTTTCGATGTGGTGTTGCTTTTCATTCGAGTACCATTGCAGGAATCACTGTTGTTCATTGCCAAGAACCTGGAAGGGGAATTTGTTGATTTGTTTAAGAATGTGCTCATCTGAACTAACTTTATATTCAATGATCAATACTTTGAACAGATTGATGGTTTCCCAACGGGTAGTCCTTTGACATCCATTGTGGTCAACCTATTTATGGAAGATTTTGGGGAGAGAGCACTCAGTCAGCAGAGTTGAAACCAACATGCTTCTGGCGATATGTGGACAACACATTTTGTCATCTGGCCACATCGCACTGATTGCTGCATTCATTTTTGCTGCACCTAAATTCTCTTCATTCAAACATCAAACATCAACGGTGAACTACCGTTCCTGGACATGTTGGTACAGAGAAAAGAGGATGGCAGCTTGGGTTACACTGTGTGTCATAAACCTACCCACATGGACTTATACTTACAGGCCACCAGCTGTCACCATCTTGAACAATGAAATGGCATGCTTAGGACGTTGGTCCACAGACGACGAGCAATATCGGCTTCTGACAGCTTGTCTGATGAGCTGCACCACCTCTGTACAGTATTTTTTAAGAACGGATATTCTGAATGGAGATTCGCCGTGCCTTACGTCTGGTGCGTGTTAGAGAAAGTGAGGAACTGGAAGAAAGTGATGAACAAAGAGGAATGATCGTTTTTCCATACGTAGGCGATGTTCCTTCGAAAATAGGAAGATTACTGGAGGAACATAAAGTTAAATGCACCTTTCATCCGCCATCGAAACTCAGAGCTCTTTTGGGCTCAATGGAAGATGATCTTGGTTTAATAGGGCCTGGTGTCTATAAGAATCCCTGAAGCTGCTGGATGTCATACATTGCACAAACTCGTCCCACCATAGAGGATACATGTGTTGAACATCAACGACACGCATGTCTGGACCAACCAGAGAAATTTCCAGTAGCCCAATTTATGGTAGGGAATACAAAAACACCGTAATTCTGTCTTCAACGTCTTTGTAGAGAGACAGCATTATTAAAGAAGCAGTGGAAATTCGCAGCTCGACTAATTTGCTTAACAGGAATGCAGGATACCAACTTAGCACACATAGGATCCAGCACTGGCCATGTTAAATCACAGCGAACACAAAAAAAGAACTGTTGGATACACGAAGTATGACGCCGAGGTGGCGACATGCATATTTGGATGACAACGGCGACTACGGGCACACGCCAACGTGGACACATATTTCGGGAGACAGGCTCCCGATAGAGGGCTCTGGAGCGGCCGACGGCAGCGTCAGGTATGACTGACACGCCTCTGCGTGTGCGTTCATCGTCCAAGTGGCCTAGTTGTCTCTCTCGCTGCCGATCTGCATATGTGCGCTACTGGTCAATGAAAATTAGCGCTTTCAGCACTGAGTGGTTTGTTCTCTGGCTGTCATACGTTGGGGGCTTCAGTCACAGCCTGAGCAGTGTGTTTGCCACACCTGAAGATGTCAGCCAGTTGCGCCGACGAAATATTGTGGGGTTTTCACAAAGACATCCGACGTCTCGCCCGAGAACCTTATTTACAACTATTCCTTTAGGAAAGCCTGAAGCAACACATATTATGGAGATGTTTCAGAAACTCGAATGGGAATCTCTGGAAGGAAGACAACATTATTTTTGAGGAACACTATTGAGAAAATTTAGAGAATCAGCATTTGTACCTGGTTGCTCAATGATTTTACTGCTGTCAACATACATTTTGGTAAGGTTCGCGAAGATAAGATACAAGAAATTAAGGCTCATAACGAGGCATATAGCTTGTCATTTTTTCATTGCTCTATTTTAGAGTGAAAGAGGCAACGAAATAATTATCAGTGGTACGCACCATATGGTAGCTTGTGGGGTAAGTATGTAGATTTAGAGCTAGATCTGTGAGTCCCAGGGACGAGTATCGGGACCCCTGCTGTTAAAGTTTTAGATTAATCACCTTGAAGACAATATTAATAGCAATATTAAAATTTTCTCATTTGATGTAGTTATCTACAATGATGTACAGTCCGAATGAAGCCACCCAGATGTGCAGTCAGACCTCGACAAGGTTTCAAAGCAGTGCAAAGATGGCCAACTTGCTTTAAATGTTCGTTGTTGTTGTGGTCTTCAGTCCTGAGACTGGTTTGATGCAGCTCTCCATGCTACTCTATCCTGTACGAGCTTCTTCATCTCCCAGTACCTACTGCAACCTACATCCTTCTGAATCTGCTTAGTGTAGTCATCTCTTGACCTCCCTCTACTATTTTTACTCTCCAAGCTGCCCTCTAATACTAAATTAGTGATCCCTTGATGCCTCAGAACATGTCCTACCATCCGATCCCTTCTTATAGTCAAGTTGTGCCACAAACTTCTCTCCCCTCCAATCCTATTCAATACTTCCTCATTAGTTATGTGATCTAACCATCTAATCTTCAGCATTCTTCTGTAGCACCACATTTCGAAAGCTTCAATTCTCTTCTTGTCCAAACTAGTTATCGTCCATGTTTCACTTCCATACATGGCTACACTCCATACAAATATTTTCAGAAATGACTTCCTGACACTTAAATCTATACTGATGTTAACAAATTTCTCTTCTTCAGAAACGCTTTCCTTGCCATTGCCAGTCTACATTTTATATCCTCTCTACTTCGACCATCATCAGTTATTTTGCTCCCCAAATAGCAAAACTCCTTTACTACTTTAATTGTCTCATATCCTAATCTAATTCCCTCAGCATCACCCGACTTAATTCGACTACATTCCATTATCCTTGTTTTGCTTTTGTTGATGTTCATCTTATATCCTCGTTTCAAGACATTATCCATTCCGTTCAACTGCTCTTCAAAGTCCTTTGCTGTCTCTGACAGAATTACTGGACATTTTGTCTGCCTCGCACTGTTGGAAGAATGAGCCTCTGTATCCACAGACGTCGCTCTTTTATTGCTCGATAAATTGTGCAGTTTAAGATGTCTAATCATGCCCGTTGTATTTTTTGATACATTACGGAGATTTTTACGACAAATGTTGCAAGTAACGTTATCTCTATCGTCCGTAAAGTATTGCCAGCACCATGACGTTCGTTTTCGAGTGTCCATATTGATTTGAATATTAACTTTACTCGAATGAAACCTGAGACATACTAGTTACGAGCACAGCGAGCAGCGAGCGTGTTTGTCTAACGGCGGCATTCTATTCATAAAACAACAGCGGCGCGGCATATGTTGTGGCAGCCAATTGGCGTGCAGCGGCACACACCGCCGAGCCGTTTCTCGTGTGCTTCTCGACAATTGCTTGAAAACAAGAGGCTCCAGAAATTCTCAGTGTGCTCGAGCTGCCGCGCCTCGCCATCCCATCACTAGCTCAGCGTGCTTGGTCATAGGGTTAGCTACCCTCTGTAATAAAAAAACTGAGTGAAGGGATCAACAAAGAACCAGATCGGCTGAGGTCGGACGTCCGCCACGAACAAATTCGTCGACCAATATAGAGCAAAATGATTTTTTTTTTTTTTAAGGTGGATATTGCGTCTGCCATGTAAGCAGGAGATCCCGGGTTCTAGTCTCGAGTCCCGGTCGGGGCACACATTTTCAACATGTCCCCAATGAAGTATATCAATACCTGGTTGCAGCTAGGGTGTCAATTTAATTGTCATTTCAATCTAGCAAAGCTGCCCTCTAATACTAAATTGGTGATCCCTTGATACCTCAGAATATAACCTACCAACCAATCCCTTCTTCTAGTCAAGTTGTGCCACAAATTTCTCTTCTCTCCAATTTTATTCAATACCTCCTCATTAGTTGTGTGATCTACCCATTAATCTTCAGCATTCTTCGTAGCACCAATTTCGAAAGCTTCTGTTCTCTTCTTGTCGAAACTATTTAACGTCCATGTTTCACTTCCACACATGGCTACACTCCATACAAATATCTTCAGAAACGACTTCCTGACACTTAAATCTATACTCGATGTTAACAAATTTCTCTTCTTCAGAAATGCTTTTCTTTCCATTGCCAGTCTGCATTTTATATACTCTCTACTTCGACCATCATCCGTTATTTTGCTCCCCAAATAGCAAAACTCCTTTACTACTTTAAGTGTCTCATATCCTAATCTAATTCCCTCAACATCACCCAATTTGATTCGACTACATTCCATTATTCTCGTTTTGCTTTTGTTGATGTTCATCTTATATCCTCCTTTCAAGACCATGTCTATTCCGTTCAGCTGCTTTTCCAGGTCCTTTGCTGTCTCTGACAGAATTACGATGTCATCGGCGAACCTCAAAGTTTTTATTTCTTCTCCGTGGATTTTAATTCCTACTCCGAACTTTTCTTTTGTTTCCTTTACTGCTTGCTCAATATTCAGATTGAATAGCATTGGGGAGAGGCTACAACCCTGTCTCACTCCATTCCCAACCGCTGCTTCCCTTTCATGTCCCTCGACTCTTATAACTGCCATCTGGTTTCTGTACAAATTGTAAATAGCCTTTCGCTCCCTGTATTTTACCCCTGCCACCTTTAGAATTTGAAAGAAAGTATTCCAGTCAACATTGTCAAAAGCTTTCTCTAAGCCTACAAATGCTAGAAACGTAGGTTTGCCTTTCCTTAATCTTTCTTCTAAGATAAGTCGTAGGGTCAGTACTGCCTCACGTGTTCCAATATTTCTACAGAATCCAAACTGATCTTCCCCGAGGTCGGCTTCTACCAGTTTTTCCATTCGTTGGTAAAGAATTCTTGTTAGTATTTTGTATCTGTGATTTATTAAACTGATAGTTCGGCAATTTTCATATCTGTCAACATCTGCTTTCTTTGGGATTGGAATTATTATATTCTTCTTGATGTCTGAGGGTATTTCGCCTGTCTCATACATCTTGCTCACCAGATGGTAGAGTTTTGTCAGGGCTGGCTCTCCCAAGACTGTCAGTTGTTCTAATGGAATGTTGTCTACTCCCGGGGCCTTGTTTCGACTCAGATCTTTTAGTGCTCTGTCAAACTCTTCACGCAGCATCATATCTCCCATTTCATCTTCATCTAACTTCTCTTCCGTTTCTATAATATTGCCCTAAAGAACATCGCCCTTGTATAGACCCTCTACATACTCCTTCCACCTTTCTGCTTTGCCTTCTTTGCTTAGAACTGGGTTTCCATCTGAGCTTTTGATATCTATATGGTGCAAAAATTGGCAGTTGACACTAAATAACGAAATGTGTGAGGTCATCCAAATGAGTGCTAAATGGAATCCATTAAACTTAGGTTACGCGATAAATCTGTCAAATCTATAGGCCATAAATTCAACTAAATGCCTAGGAATTACGATTAAGAACAACTTAAATTGGAAGGAAAACATAGAAAATGTTGTTGGGAAGGCTAAACAAAGACTGCACTCTATTGGCAGGACACTTAGAAAATGTAACAGATCTCCTAAAGACACTGCTTACATTACGCTTGTCTGTCCTCTTTTAGAATCTGTTGCGTGGTGTGGGTTCCTTACCAAATTGGACTGACGGAGTGCACCGAAAATGTTCACGTTTCGTATTATCACGAAATAGCGAAGATAGTCTGACTGAAATGATCTAGGATTTGGGGTGAACATCATTAAAACAAAAACTTTTTCCTTGCGGCAGAATCTTATTACAAAATTTCAATTACCAACTTTCTCCTCTGAATTCGAAAATATTTTGTTGACGTCGACCTACACTGGGAGAAATGATCGCAGTAATAAAATCAGGGAAATCAGAGCTCCTGCTGAAAGACAGAGGTGTTCGTTTTTTCCATACCAGATTGGAATAATAGAGAATTATTGTGAATGTGGTTTGATGAACCCCCTGCCAGGCACTTAAGTGTGATTTGCAGATTATCCATGTAGATGTAGATGCAGAAATAAATTCCACTTGGCTTAATACAGCATCTCCTTTCGCGGTCAGATATTCTTGTGACCTTTCATGACAGTAGCTACACAGTCAGTGCTTTTTGCAATCTTGAGGATTTCGCTTTCTTTTAAAATTGGTGTGCTTATTTCATTGCTTCTCCAAAAGTGTTCTGACCAATCTGGTATTTTGTGTACCGTGGGGGATCAGTACCATATCTTATTAATTTATTGGGTATAAATCTCTTAATTCCCGTCATTTATTTCTTTGAATTGAAACCACATCTGTCTACACTTACGTAGTAACATCGCAAGGAGTGGACGCTGTCTCTTAGAAGGGCCTGAACCGAATTCTCAACCGAATTTTTCTCTGCTTTTTTTGAGTAGATGTACTTTGCGTTTATTTTCTGTGGGTTTGGATGTTACAGTGTTCAGTGTCTCTACAACAACCTTATGGTCACTATACTGTGTTTAAAACTAATTATGACTTTTGACGTCTGGCTCAACGGATAGGAAGCGATGCCGTTGCCCAATGGCGAGCCGGCTTTCCCTACCGCCAGTGGTTCGATTGGTAGAGTGCTCCTGTTTCCATGCCGTGTATAACCATTACAACTTGGTGTCGAGCGTTAGATTCATATTTGCGCTCGTAAGCTGTTGTTGTAAGTGGTATTTTATGAAGTTGAAGTGTTCTGCAGCCGTCAGGTATTGTCAAAAAGTGTTTTGTATTGGCGTTGCATTACTAACGAGTGTGCAGCACGTCCGAACACGAGGTTCGCATTGAAAGTTATCCTCCAAGAACACGCTCACAGGCTGTGAAGATAATGTACAACTGCAAAATAATCATCCCAATTCGACAATAGTAATGGACAATACGCATATCATTCTTTTGTGGTGGATAAAGTTCGAACAATGCAGTGGAGGAAAGTTGAATGTAGTACCGGTATGTATAAGGCAGAGTTAATAGAACTTGTAGTGCTGTACAAGCTAAATAATGAATGCTACCAAGTCGTCGAACTGGCCAACGCTAAAGGGCTTAGTTTAATCAGGTTTCCTCCTTATCTTACCCATTTAAATACAACAGAGAATATATATGGGCCTAGAAGAAACGTAATATCGCAAGAAATAACAAGAAGTTTACACTCGGTGTGGCTTAAATGCAGACGAAAAAGCCATTGCAAATGTTACACAATAAGACTGGTCTCGAGTTGTCAGGTATACAAAGAACGTAGTTGAGGAGAGGGATTAATGAAGGACTTGACAAGTTTTGAGTAATACGTAACTTCTCTTTATACCATATTAAAATCTGCTTCTATTGCCAGAATACAGCACAGTGTCACTAACACCGCCACTTCCCAGCAAATTAGGGACACTGTTGCTCCTGGGGTATCGGCGAGGACCATTCGCAACCGTCTCCATGAAGCTGGGCTACGATCCCGCACACCGTTAGGCCGTCTTCCGCTCACGCCCCAACATCGTGCAGCCCGCCGCCAGTGGTGTCGCGACAGGCGCGAATGGAGGGACGAATGGAGACGTGTCGTCTTCAGCGATGAGAGTCGCTTCTGCCTTGGTGCCAATGATGGTCGTATGCGTGTTTGGCGCCGTGCAGGTGAGCGCCACAATCAGGACTGCATACGACCGAGGCACACAGGGCCAACACCCGGCATCATGGTGTGGGGAGCGATCTCCTACACTGGCCGTACACCTCTGGTGATCGTCAAGGTGACACTGAATAGTGCACGGTACATAAAAACCGTCATCGAACCCATCGTTGTACCATTCCTAGACCGGCAAGGGAACTTGCTGTTCCAACAGGACAATGCAGGTCCGCATGTATCCCGTGCCACCCAACGTGCTCTAGAAGGTGTAAGTCAACTACCCTGGCCAGCAAGATCTCCGGATCTGTCCCCCATTGAGCATGTTTGGGACTGGATGAAGCGTCGTCTCACGCGGTCTGCACGTCCAGCACGAACACTGGTCCAACTGAGGCGCCAGGTGGAAATGGCATGGCAAGCCGTTCCACAGGACTACATCCAGCATCTCTACGATCGTCTCCATGGGAGAATAGCGGCCTGCATTGCTGCAAAAGGTGGATATACACTGTACTAGTGCCGACTTTGTGCATGCTCTGTTGCCTGTGTCTATGTGCCTGTGGTTCTGTCAGTGTGATCATGTGATGTATCTGACCCCAGGAATGTGTCAATAAAGTTTTCCCTTCCTGGGACAATGAATTCACGGTGTTCTTATTTCAATTACCAGGAGTGTATTTCTGAAAGAAATAAACACTCCACCACAAACTGTATGTAATGTATTCTTTCAGAACACAGTTAGAGTCTTTGAAAAAATCTCAGCTGCATTTATGTGCAGTTCAGCCTATAGTGCTTTCCATTAATGCTTGGAGCTCTGGTCGTTTCCCAACACAGCTATGACCATTTACAACTACAATATGGATTGTTGCTATGTCTACCGTCCTGTATTTTCCTTGAACCCTTTTAGACTGGCACCCTTTCTGTAGTTTCCCAAGACGTTCTAACCTATTATAACTGCCCAGTCCCCTTCACACAGCCCCTGCTACCCATGTAGCTGCTTCTTGTGTGTAGTGTACTCCTGACCTACTAGGCAGAAGCCAGAAACCCATCACCCAACAGTGCAAGTCGATGCATCTGAGGCCGACATGGTCGCAAAACCATGCGAGCCACTGATTCAAACCCTCCACTCGCCTCTATACCGAACGACCAGAGTCAGTTTTGTCGACGAAGCTACTGATAGCGAGCTCTTCCTTCATCTCACAAGCAAGACTGGCAGTCTTTACCATTTCAGCTAGCTGCCTAATCAGAGAGAATCTCTTGTGATTCCGTGATACACTTTGTTGGTGCTGACATGAGCCACCACCCATAATTTGCTGTATCCTGTGTTCTTCATGGCATCTGTAAGCAACGTTTCTACATCTGGAATGACTTCTCCCAGTATACACACAGACTTTACACTGGATTCCTTTCCCTCCATGGCAACAATATTCCCAAGAGACCCTATTACACACCTAACATTGGAGATCCCAACTATCGGTAATCTTCCCATCTGTGAATCCCTAGACCTTGCGCTTGCGGCTGAGAGGCTTCCTCTGGAACAGGGTGAGCAGTTGTATGTGGCTCAGACACTTCATCAGGCAGACAGATTGCGCCTGTAACCAGCTCATCAGATGAACATTGGTGGGCCTCTGATTGGCCCCTTAGAAAGTCTTTCACTGCCTGACACACCCTGGAATGACTTCCCATTCGACCATGGGTGAGGAGTCAACCTCAGGCTGTTCCCAGGACAGCCACAGTAGTGATTTGATCGGAGAATATATGGGATATGCTGGCGTTCCTCAGATCTCCACGTCTGGAGCCCTACAGTGATGGCCATTGGCAGCAGCCCCAAGCTGTGTGAGTGAAGCCAACGCTGCCATGAGCTGTGAGCAAAAGGACACTAACTCACCTCACAACTGAATACAGCATTCACAATTCCGATCTATCATAAAGTCAGCGAATGTATATTGTATACAGTAGTGGGGCAATCTTCATGCCACGATAAGCCGCATTGTTGCCAAATTTACTCAAGATGGCGGCTATGACGGCATCCAAGATGGTGGCGTGTAGACTTGGCAACAGCTCATGACGTCATCCAAGATGGCGGACTTTGGCGGGAAAATAGGCCAATTGGCAATGTCCACTAACCTAACCCTCCAGAAAAGTGGCGGGAAGTTGGAATTTTGGTGGCAAAAAAAAAAAGACCAATTGGGTCCACTAACCTAAGCCTCCAGAAGAAAAAAATGGCGGGAAGTTTGAATTTCAACAGGATAATGCATGCAAAACCATACTTTTCTTTATTATTATTCATTATTATTGATTATCAATTATTAACATTCATTATTATTTATTACTATTTATTATTATTTACATCATGCACATGTGTATGCAGTCCAACTGTGTTAGTTCATACCGCTACCACCAGAGAGCGCCACCATGACGTCATTCAAGATGGTTGATTTTGGCGAGAAGAAAGCCAATTGTACTATCTCCACTGAACTACCATTACCATTCTCCTGCACATTCAGTATTTGCTGAGCTGTAGTTGTCAAACCATCAGTATGTGTTCGATCATAGAGATGAATGTGGGTGATAGAGCAGCCTTCAATAACTGCATTTCATGTAGACATTCGAGGGAGGACTGTAGCCACAGTTCACTACATGAGGTGTGGAAGTGTATGATAATGGAGGAGTGTTGGAGCAATAAGTACATGAATTCTGTTCAGCAGATTTCGGATATGCAGAGGGATGGAGCCAGGATGCATCCCATAACCAGCATATGCTCATGCGCATGTGCAAACTGCAGGCTTATTTACCATCAAACATTCACTCTTCCAAAACGCAAGAGACATTCAGTTGACACCAATACGCTTCGGCGTAAGCATATTCGTGTACAACATATATACCATTGAAGACCATCATGCAGAATGTGTTCAATCAGTGAGTTATTGGTGTTTGACCGTGATGAGCTTAACAGCAGTGTAGTTTGCAAGCATACAGCTAAGGACTGCCCTCATAGCCTCCTACATGCTGAATGGAACGTGCATTAATCCTGGAGCATATGAATAAGAACAAGAACACAGTCCTCCAAATAAATTCCCTCCAACGAAATGCTTTAAAAATGCATTACCCATTTCATGGAAACATCTGCTACTGTCTGAACTGTATACCTTTTCTAACGCCCACATATAAGCTCCCAGCCCACAAGAGACGACTGCCTCCAATCCAGCAGAGCGACGAACTGATCTAGTTCACGAGTTCTCCGCTAGAGGGCACTTCGACAGGTCACGTGTTCACCACATTGAACCAATAGCAGCACAGCATCATGATGACATAGTTGGCTTCTATATAAGGAGCACTCAGCAGCTCCTCCATCTGTGTTCCAGTCGGTCAAGATGAAACGTCACCACCACAGCAGAATAGGAGGAGGAGCAAGCAGCGCCAGAAAAGTAAGGCCCCAAATTATTATTATTATTTCTCTACCAACATCACATTATTTCTTATGAATATTCGCCTTGGTCCTCCAGCAGCTCCACCTGTGACGCCAGCATCAGCAGGTCCCAGCATGTCCCGGTCCATACACGTGAAGGCCTCGGATTCGTCCACGCAGGATCCTGTAGCTCAGCTTCTCAGCATGATGGAGCAGGATAGCCAGATGTTAATGTCGGTGCCAGAGGCTGCGATTGGTGGGGCTTCACAGTACTGGGCTCCTTCGTATGCGCCATCCACTGATCATAATATCACAAGGGACATCCCTCCATCAGTGCAAGAACAGCAGGCTAACTGCGCTGGTGTGGATGTTGTGGATGAGAAGATACCGACCGCTGCTTCATCTCAATCTTTCCTATTCGCCTCAAGCTATGTGTTAACAGTTAGAGGTTCAAAACATATCCATGTACGACTTGAAGTTTCACAATACGGTAGCCTCTCAACTGTGCTAGTGCTGGAAAATGTGCTCAAAAATATTTAAGTGAAATTTTCTGACTATGAGTGGGATGAACTGTGTCGTTTGAAAACACACATCAAGAATCATATGACTACCGATTATTATCCATCCCACTCCTACCAGGACATGTACTGTGGCAGTCTAAATGTGAGTATTCTATAAATGTATGATGATGCTACATTAAAAATTAAAAGTGCTGATTGTTATAGTATTTTCATGCATCACCCCATTGTTGATAGCTTGTTCAATTTAGACATGGCTCTAACTAGTACGATAGAGAGACTAAATAGATGGCGCCCATATGTTCAGGCAGTATACACTGGCATCATTAGCTGGATCCACATAGATGATATAGAACATTGTTTTAGTATGTTTATAACACCAGTGCCCAAGTCTTGTGCTATTCCTCGAATAAGTGTTGAAAATGTCGAACTCAAATTTACTGGCAGAATACCGGACTATTGTAATTCACCCATAACATTACGAGATATACATGCTGAATTTCAAGCATACAAAAAGCAGCTATTTTCCAAATACTGTACTTCTGCTGCACTGCTTAAAAAAGAATGTACTGATTTTTTATCATGCTGATCATATTTGTAAATATTTTAATAAATAAATATATTATTTTACAATATTAAATTTATCATTGCGTGTTTTTTATTTGTCAAGTCAAAATGTCACCTATGTTAATCTATACGACAACCTTCCCTTTAAATATACCACCTGGAGTTCATTCTATTGTGTAGCCATTGTAGCTCGGTTGGTAAGGTGACTGCGCTATAGTGACTACACACAAACACATATTTTTAATCATATAAAAGCATATTCCATACCTTGATCTACCACAGTAGGTACCATGGCGGGCTCGGTGACACACCCTCGCCTCAAGGGCTTTGTTGAGGTGACTGGTCCTGTGATGATGACCAAGACCAGAAGAGCAACAAGAATGGACCACTCCTTCCTGACAGTGTACGAGCTATAATTGTAGCTCCATCCAGCTGTGGTAAGACAAATGCCCTCGTGGCTCTGTTAACGCACATAGACAGAGTCCGCTTCGAGCACCTTTTCGTCTTCTCCAAAACACTCTTTCAGCCCAAGTACCAGTTACTGAAGAAAATATTAGATGGAGTAGACGGTGTAATGTACAGAGCCTTCAGTGAAAGCGACTACGTCCCCCACCAGAAGAGGTAAAGCCTAACACTGCCTTCATATTTGATGATATCGCTGTTGAAAAGCAAGATCAAATCCGTAAATATTTCTGCTTTGGCCGTCATATGGTTGTTGTTGTCTTTTATCTGAGTCAGACGTATTCCAGGATCCCAAAACAACTGGTGGGGGACAACGCAAATCTCATTATAGCATTCAAACACGACAATCTCAATTTAAAGCACATTTACCATTCTCACGCAGGGACCGGCATGTCATACAATGAATTAGTAAAGATACGTGCTGATTGCTGGAATCACTCACAATACGGCTTTCTCGTTGTTGAGAAAACCTGTAAACTGAATGACGGTAGGTATAGCCGGAAATTCCAAGACTTTCTCCATATATAAACGTACGAAAATACCTCATACCATCAGTTAACACTTCACCATGGACAAATTCGTATGCATGGCGGACGCTCAGTCTGAGAAATTAGGTGCGCAAAGACAGAATGCCCGAATGTACACCGATATCAAATTTAAAAATCTTGAGTCCAGACTAGTTAAAGTTGGAAGGGATTTAATGGACACCCAGAAACTTCGTGCCATTAACCAAAACCGAATAGAGAACAGAATTAGCGCAATTGAGGGCAAGATAGAAGCCAAGGCCGTTGTTATTGAAGAAGGTGGTGTAGGAAAAAGGAGAAGAAGAAGTACAACAAAGCATATATAAAACCATGTGATATTCAGAGCTCTGATTAGTATCCTTCGAGATGTCGACAAAGCATAAAGTCATTCAGGCGGGCAAAGCAGTTCGAGGGAAATTACGTTTGCTGAAGTTGGGACATATAGATCGCGAACAAACACTAAACGAAACTTTTAAATCTGTAACCGATGCTATCGCCAATATAGCTTTGCATGATAATGACCCAATCGCAGAATTCACCTACCAGTATCCGACCGTTAAGATAGATAGAACACTTGGTGTCCGCAGGACGAGACCGTACATGCTAGGATCTCAAACTATAACTTTATCCGATAGCACAATACGCATGGGGGATAAGGAATTTAAAAGAACACCTGGTTTAATGAACCTTATCTTCCTAAGGTCATCAAAAAACTTAAAATACTCTGCTGATGATCCCAAAGTCTATCGGCAAATACTTACCTTGACTGATCTGTATAAAAAATCCCGATGGAACACTGAAAAAGCCTGAAAACGCTAAATACACTTGCATTATACAACCTTTACTCAATGTGCAGGCTAAAAGCATCGGCGAGTGTGTAGACTTTCAGTGTAAAGGAGTGAGCAATCAAGTCCCACAGTATATATATTACAATGACTCAGATTAACTAATAGACAGACTTCGACTGTTGACAGCTTTGGCTGCTGTGGGCAATACAGCTCATTCGAATGAGGTTATATCCATAATCTCCGGGCTTCGAGAGAGAGGTATCATCGAATAAGTATGGAGACTGTGGTTCGAGAACTGCACAAGCCAGCACGCAAAACATACCCTCATAGGTATGTCATGATTAAAGGGCTGGATGACCTGTGTCAAGCTGATCTTGTAGATATGAATCGTTATTCACCTCATGATAATGGATTCAAATACAGGGCTATTACAAATGATTGAAGCGATTTCATAAATTCACTGTAGCTCCATTCATTGACATATGGTCACGACACACTACAGACACGTAGAAAAACTAATAAAGTTTTTGTTCGGCTGAAGCCGCACTTGGTTTCTGCCGCCAGAGCGCTCGAGAGCGCAGTGAGACAAAATGGCGACAGGATCCGAGAAAGCGTATGTCGTGCTTCAAATGCACTCACATTAGTCAGTCATAACAGTGCAACGACACTTCAGCACGAAGTTCAACAAAGATCCACCAACTGCTAACTCCATTCGCCGATGGTATGCGCAGTTTAAAGCTTCTGGATGCCTCTGTAAGGGGAAATCAACGGGTCGGCCTGCAGTGAGCGAAGAAACGGTTGAACGCGTGCGAGCAAGTTTCACGCGTAGCCCGCGGAAGTCGACGAATAAAGCAAGCAGGGAGCTAAACGTACCACAGCCGACGGTTTGGTTCAAATGTCTCTGAGCACTATGGGACTTAAGGACTTAACGTGTGTGGTCATTAGTCCCCTAGAACTTAGAACTACTTAAATCTAACTAACCTAAGGACATCACACACATCCATGCCCGAGGCAGGATTCGAACCTGCGACCGTAGAAGTCGCGCGGTTCCGGACTGAGCGCCTAGAATCGCTAGACCACCGCGGCCGGCCGACGGTTTGGAAAATCTTACGGAAAAGGCTAAAGCAGAAGCCTTACCGTTTACAATTGCTACAAGCCCTGACACCTGATGACGAAGTCAAACGCTTTGAATTTTCGGCGCGATTGCAACAGCACATGGAGGAGGATGCGTTCAGTGCGAAACTTGTTTTCAGTGATGAAGCAACATTTTTTCTTAATGGTGAAGTGAACAGACACAATGTGCGAATATGGGCGGTAGAGAATCCTCACGCATTCGTGCAGCAAATTCGAAATTCACCAAAAGTTAACGGGTTTTGTGCAATCTCACGGTTTAAAGTTTACGGCCCCTTTTTCTTCTGAGAAAAAAACGTTACAGGACACGTGTATCTGGACATGCTGGAAAGTTGGCTCATGCCACAACTGGAGACCGATAGCGCCGACTTCATCTTTCAACAGGATGGTGCTCCACCGCACTTCCATCATGACGTTCGGCATTTCTTAAACAGGAGATTGGAAAACCGATGGATCGGTCGTGGTGGAGATCATGATCAGCAATTCATGTCATGGCCTCCACGCTCTCCCAACTTAACCCCATGCGATTTCTTTCCGTGGGGTTATGTAAAAGATTCAGTGTTTAAACCTCCTCTTCCAAGAAACGTGCGAGAACTGCGAGCTCGCATCAACGATGCTTTCGAACTCATTGATGGGGACATGCTGCGCTGAGTGTGGGAGGAACTTGATTATCGGCTTGATGTCTGCCGAATCACTAAAGGGGCACATATCGAACATTTGTGAAGGCCTAAAAAAACTTCTTGAGTTTTTGTATGTGTGTGCAAAGCATTGTGAAAATATCTCAAATAATAAAGTTATTGTAGAGGTGTCAAATCGCTTCAATCATTTGTAATAACCCTTTACATTTTAATGGTTATTGATACATACTCTAAATTCGCCTGGGCATTACCTGTGAAAACGAAAACCGGTAGAGATGTTGCTGTGGTGTTTGAGCGTTTGCTGCTGACAGGAACGAATCAATGCCCGACCAATCTTCAAACCTATCACGGTGGAGAGTTTTATAATGAACATTTCAACGCTGTGATGGAGCGGTATGGCATACACCACTACTCCACGTTTACCCACCTTAAAGCTCGTATCATCGAGTAGTTGAACAGAACAGCAAAAGCTCAAATGTGGATGCAGTTTAATCTTCGCGGTTTGTGCAAGTGGGTAGATATCCTCCCACAGATAAGTGCAAAGTATAATCGAACCAAACATAGTACAATAAAAATGAGACCGATCGGTGTTCGCAATGATTCACTCATGGACACGGTGTATTTCCGGTTTAAAATGGTCGACCCTCGCAAACAGAGGTTCAATATAGGCGACTTAGTGCGTATTTCAAAACACAAGAAATCATACTTACCAAATTGGTCGGCTGAGATATTCACAGTGTACAAAGTGCAGCGAACCAACTCTAGGACATATATTTTTAAGAACGGCAAGGGCGAAGAAATTGCAGGATGCTTTTACACGGAGGAATTGCGGAAGAGTTCTGAACCAGATGTATTTCTCATTGAGCACGTGATAAGACGAGGTGGGAATAGAGCACTGGTTAAATAGCTAGGATTTCCATCATCAGAAAACATTTGGATCGAAGCTGACAAGTTAGTATATAACAGGGAGAGTAGAGCTCTATCTCCTCAGTAGCGTACCATGCACGATAGGAGACACATCATAATAAGAGGTGGTGTTCTCGACAAGTTGCCTGTTGAATTGCACATTCCCAGATATAACTTCTGTGGACCTGGAACAAAGCTTCAGAAGCGCCTGGCACGAGGTGATAAAGGTATTAACTACTAGACGAAGCCTGCCTTGAGCACGACCTCTCCCAGGACGCCACGTCGCCGACCGGATATTAGCAGATAAAGCCAAGCAAATAAGGCGAAGAACAGATCTCGGAATAGGCCAACGCGTTGCTGCATTCGTGGTTGATAAAACCATGCGTGGAAAAATTAAGTTGGGCTTGGGTGTGATGAATTTCAAGCGAATTATGAAAGCATCGCGAACCGCTCCGCGAGCGAAGAAGGACAGGAAGAAGAACAACAAACCCGGTTGTTTGAAAAACTGTATTCTCACTTCGATGTCTGCAGCTAAACGCGTGTTGAACGGTGGGAACAAGAAGAAAAACACGACTTCAATTAAACCACCTAGGGTCCTACCACTACCAAAGACGTCGGGCGGAATTATCCCGTTCCTCGTTCCGGCCCTTGCAGCCCTGTCCGCTGTAGGTTCACTCACAGGCGGGGCCACAGCTGTCGCCAAAACGGTCAAAAACGCACAGAATGCACAAGCCCAACTAGAGGAAGCCAGAAGAACTACTCGCTCTATGGAGGCAGCAGCTATCGGAAAAGGCCTCTACTTGAAACTTCATAAATAAAAAAAAAAGTCCGTTAGTTATCCTACCCGACCGAGCGCTCACGAATAAAGATCTAATTAAAATTCTTAAAGAAAACTTCACATTCGTGGAT
The DNA here is from genome assembly GCF_023897955.1 of Schistocerca gregaria. Taxonomy (NCBI): domain Eukaryota; kingdom Metazoa; phylum Arthropoda; class Insecta; order Orthoptera; family Acrididae; genus Schistocerca; species Schistocerca gregaria. The sequence goes on from NC_064922.1 coordinate 838,307,954, forward strand.
TCCGCGGCGTCTTTATGTGGAATACATTACCGAAGACCATGTGGCGGACTAATGAGTGCGGAATTGTTAATTTAGATGTTGCTGGCGGTCCAGGGACCCATTGTTAAGAAAAGTCCAAATACAGTTCAGTATTTCGGTTCATTCGGCGATTCACAGCCGCCTGAAGAATTACAACGCTACTTCACCAGCATAAGACGCGTCTTCTACAATTTCCGGCGATATCACGACTTTAACACATATCTCAGTGGTCATCTCTGCGTTATGTTCCTGATCACAGCGACGGCGAACCCCCCCCCCCCCCCCCCCCCCTCCGCCCCTAGAATGCGTCTTCGCCAGATCATGTACGCGTTATATAAAAGAGCTGTCATTGAACACATGACCATCATTTGATATTTAGATGCAATGTCGTACATTCTGACTTTAAAAGAGCGAGGATCAGTATTACGAGCAAATTACTTTCCGCCGATTGATTTAAGTGCAGGGGACTGGAGTATTGTACTGATTGGTCTAGAGAGGTATAACAGCATTCCAAATATTACGCAGAACAACAATAAACGAAATCTTGAAACTGACGGCCGGAAGGAGATTTTACAAATACAAGCTGGTGCCTACGATACTGATGATTTAAACGAACTCTTAAAACAGTCAGGAAAAGGTATTGAACTACGGGCAAACATTAATACCCTTAAATCTAAAATACGGACAGAGAGTGCTACGATCGACTTTACACAGAGACATTCAATTGGTCCACTGCTAGGTTTTGCGAAGGATCGTGTTTTGGCGAAGAATGGAAGTACATTTTTCCCATCAGATCATGCTGTAGATATACTCCCAGTGAGTACAATCCACATTGCGTGCAATATTGCCACAAACTCATACCTGAACGATAAATTGATTCACTCCATTTACGGATTCTTTCCTACAGTCGGCACAGAGTATAAAATAGTTGAAGTCCCCATAAATGCTGTATATCTCCCGGTGACTGATCAGACACTGGACTACCTTGAACTGCGTATGGTGGACCAGAATAATCAGCTTGTTAACTTTAGAGGAGAAGAGATCATTGTACGCCTGTATCTAAGGCGAGATGGGAGTAAGGTATAAAGCTAGCACACCAAGCTCACAACCCCTCAGTGCAACGCGGAAGAGCAAGGTGATAACACGCCTTAATTACGAATTCCTCATTTCAGCAGGTTTAAAACCGCAGAATGACGTCGCTCAACGTAACTCAGTCAGTAGACTATGATGACCGAATTATTCGTCATGAATACCACTCACACAAACCCATACGCTTCAAGCACATTTAACAAAAATGATGCAATTAGGATTGTTGTCCAGCATCAGGGAGCGCTAACACGGCCTAGCAAGAGCTTCCTCTATCTGGACTACACATTTAAGAAAGCTGACGGGGCTGCCGTAGCGCTCTCGAAGCTCACTCGAAATGCCGTAGCATTCCTGTTTCAAGAGATACGCTATGAACTCAACGGAAATGAAATAGACCGAACATGCAGTGTTGGTATTACATCAGCCCTTAAGATGTACGTTTCAGCTTCACCCTCTGATTCAAACAGTTTGGAAAATGCTGGGTGGTTCATAGATGTAGCGGATGGGGAGGGTGGACAAAGCCGATTTACCGCGTGCGTGCCACTAAAAATGCTTATGCGTTATTTTGAGGGTACGCAGCGAATAATTATCAACGCTAAACAGGAACTTATTTTGGTGAGACGTGCAAGTGACGTGAATTCATTCTCTCAAACAGCTGCAGAGAATGTCCAAATCAAGATTAATAGCATATCATGGAAAATGCCTCACATCACCGTTGCCAACGAGGAGCGCTTGAAGCTCTTAAAAGTTCTGAATGCTGGCACCTACCTACCACTAACTTTCTGATCATGGCAGCTTTTTGGATACCCAGTCCTACCTACAGCGTTCACACATACTTGGGCTATTAAAACATCAGTGCAGTTGGAAGCACCTCGATTCATCATACTCGCATTTCAAACTCAAAGGCGTGCTAATGTATCAAAGGACTCAACTGAATTTGACCACTGCAAATTAACTAACGCCAGAGTCTACTTGAATTCAGAATACTACCCATATGAGAATCTATATCTACAGTGGGACAGCAATGTATACAATCTGGCATTTGACATGCATGCGAGATTCTGAGCATCTTACTACGAAGGTGTTGAAAATTAAGGATGCCTATTCAGCCCTCAGATTTTCTAGAAGCTAGCGCCAATAAGCGTGATTGACTGTTCAAAGTGGAATGAGATAATTAAATCAGTACCTATAGATGTACGGATTGTATTTGAATCTTCAGCAAACTTCCCTGATCAGACGTCGGCATATGCTCTCGTTCTGCATGATCGTCTTATTAACTACTGTCCGCTCACTGGTGCATTGCAACGAGTTGTATAAATTAATACGCACTCTGCTAGCTCTAGCACAGATCACGATGTTACCTGAAGGTGTGAGGATCGTAGCTGACGTTGAAGGATTTTACTATGATGAGTGCAGGCGTTTCATAATTAAAGACTGTGCATTAATAGCATTCACGCAAAGTGATGGAGTAATAGGAACATTTGTATCAAGAGCTGAATCTTCGAAACCATTTAAAGACGTCAAGTGCAAAAAGACAGTCAGAAGCGCGATGTGGCTAACAAAATTCAATCATGGGATTAAGTGGGATGACCCTGGCATCTCTTATAAACCTTTGCTGCGAGTGCTGAGAGTTTTTGATCACAAGGGGACAATAATCTACGTTAAAGGGGATGAGAAGAGTAGCTGGCTGCTTCGAATCTACAAATATGCGGCTATCCAGAACCTGGTATACTACGATTGTCCACCTATCCATCAACTTAGATAGCGAACGTGCGAAGAAGAAAAAAATAGTTTTGTGTCTGCATGTGAAAATGTAAAATTACTTTTACAATGGTTCACAAATAAATAAATATTTTTTTCTCCATAAGAATTCTTGTTGTTTTCTTTCTATGACACCTACTTCCATAGAAGTAAGTTTATTAGTGATACTGTGCATGAAGTGCATTCCACTGGAGCTGTCTGAATCAATTTACCTGCATCCACCTCGCCGGCGCAGCGATGAGTCAACCGTTGAAAGGGCCAGGACCTAAAAGAGAGAGTGCTAGGGTCGGCTTCGCCAGATGCCTGTCGTTTAAAGTAACAGGACCACAAAGGGAGTGGTGGGATCTGGTTGTGACCGGCGCACGAAGTCCAGCACGCATCATTCAGATTTCATCTCTGTCTTTAAATCAGTAAAAACCTTAGTGGTCTCTCTCTCTCTGTGCCAGTGCAACATATATGGATCATGATTGAGGGTGAAATAATAACAAACTTGGGCAATTTTTTGACAATAAAATAATTGAATTTATTATTGAATTCAGATTTTTTTAAACATTGTTTGCGACATATCAGTTTACAGTAAAATGATTTACTTTTTTTCACTTTATATGAGTTTACAGGTACATTATTTGTCTTCAAGTAAAAATATGAAAGTTCTGATTTTTGCAGATACATGTTTTTACATTATTCATAAATATATAAGCATTGTGCAACTAAAGCAGAGATACTAGAACGGAATTATAGTATCTCACAAGGTAAGTAATATCTCTAGTGAAGTTCCATCGCAAATACTTTTTTAACTAAAGGCAAATGTATTTTTAGTTCAAGATAGTGGCTCTAAAACATTTTCCACTAGCAATTTAAATTATATTTTATTGAAGTAAGTGGCTCTAGACATTTTGCACTACAACAAGCAGGTGAACACATATTTCTTGGTATAAAGACTTTTTTCCACAGTCAAGTGAATATATATAATTTAATTGGTAGAACTCACATTCTTAAAAAACTAGTTCTGACTGGATGACTAGCGGCAGGTGAAACTTACAACTACTAAGATAAAAGCAGATAAGAACTGCGAAAATTGTATTTTCTTCATCTTCTATTTGATTATAAGAGGTGTAAATTTTTTGTCTGTTTTGACTCATATAGCCATTGACTAGTAATAGTGGCGAAAAAATATACAAATATATATAGACTTTTTTATAAATGGTTTTATTTTAATTTTTTTATGTTTTTTAATGATTTTTTTTGCTTTCTTTGATAGAATAAAAAATATTTACACACAGGCTCGCCCACATTCACCCACACTCAGACATACACGGAAGTACGCAAGCTGGTACACACTACAAAACACTCTCATCCAGTATTTACACAATGATAAAAGGGTCATACTACTACTCTGCAGACACTCTTGCCATCTTTCTCTCTCTCTCTCTCTCTCCCTCCCTCTCTCTCTCTCTCTCTCTCTCTCTCTCTCTCTCTCTCACTATCTATCTCTCCCTCTCAATCAGAGTCCCCCACCCCTTCCTCCGCTACGAGTGAGTAGTGTGAGTACGGGCGAGTTTCAATGCCGTCACCACAGATGACCCTTTCATCGTCATGAGGCGACAGACCGATTTTAAACTGCAGCACAGTGTACACCTCGTGCGCTATCGATCGAATACTAGTTTGCCGGACCATATGCGGTGGCTGCAGCTCAGCACCGCGAACACAGCCACGTAGACACTGCAAATAGTCTTCGATAGCCTGTCTCTGAGTGGGACGTTCCAATGTGCGATAAGCATACATCTTGGGCTGAAGACCTACAAACTCCACAATGTGCAAACCACTTGACTCGTCTTTCATGAGACCGATAACCTTCTTGTTTTGTGGAACAATACCATGAGGATTACCGTCCGCATAAGAAGACATGTCGAATTCATTGGCGTGGTACCTAGTTACTTCATATGGATCACAGTTCTTCACCCAATAATTGAAGCTATCTGTATCAATATAAAGTAATTTAGAATCTGCGAAATGAGTTTTCGCGAACTCACAATGAAAGCAGGACATGTGTAGTTTGGACAGTTCTAGTGTGCACATCCCCACATACATAGGTTTAGTAAACTCTACTGCAGTTTTAGCCATCTCCACAGCAACAAAGTTCTTATTGAAAATGGTGACCCGTTTAAAATTTGGTCTGGCAAACCGACCTGATCTACTTCTCTAAAAGGGCGGGAGAGAGAACTGCCACTAGCGCAGGATCACTAATACTAGAGCTATAAGTAGATGAGGTCCGCAGCTCGTGGTCTCGCGGTAGCGTTCTCGCTTCCCGAGCAAGGGGTCCCGGGTTCGATTCCCGGCGGGGTCAGGGATTTTTCACCTGCCTCGTGATGACTGGGTGTTTGTGTCGTCTTCATCATCATCATCAATCATCCCCATTACGGTCGGAGGAAGGCAATGGCAAACCACCTCCACTAGGACCTTGCCTAGTATGGCGTCGCTCCCCTACGCTCGGTAAACGGAGTATGGGACTCATCATCATCATCAAGTAGATGAGGTACGCAGTACCTCGCAGGAGGGGGAGGGGGCGGTGTGCGTGCCCCAGTGTGAGCAGCCGGGGCGGGGTCTGTGGCAGCGGCTGACGCACGTGGTGGCCTGGTGGACCTCCCAGCTGGAGCGCTCGGGCAGCACTTCAGCGGTCTTAACAGAGGCGGCCGCTTCGCGTGCGGCGACCAGGGGCGCTTTGAGCGGCGATGTAGGTCCCTGGGGCAGTTGCTGATTTGCTGTTTAGCCTCCGCGACAGGCACGGGCGCAACAGTGTGCTGAGAATCGATCTCTGTAGAGATGAAGTAAATAAGTACATGGTATACGAACGTGAATTGTAACGTTCACACACACAGTTATAAGGAGAGGGACTAATTACCTTTTCGGCACTGACTCCAAGGCGTGAACAATTGATGGGGGCAGTCTACAGCTCCCTCAAAAAACTTATCGAATCCATCGTCCATTAATTGTGTATAATCATCTAGACCAAACAAACAAGATGTTTTATAAATAGAATTGTTAGAGAAAAAGAAATAAGTATATTATTATTGTTATTATTATTAAAGATAGGCATTTTTTAAATAAAACTTACGAGTGGGCTGTTTTTCTTGCTGTTCTATTTGCCATTGAATGGTCTCGATCTCATGATCATCGGCTATGAGATTATCAGTCGGGTTTCCTGTAACAGAATGAGATAAAAATTTTACTAATTTTGAAAGAAAAAGGATAGATAGAGTAAAAGAAGGTTTATTTTTCAGTATACTCATGTGAGTGGCGGTGTTCTGGAGCTGGGGGTTGAGCCCAATTATGTAGGGGGCTATGTGGGACAGCTCAGAGCTCTGCTTCTAACTCGACCTGCAATCCCCTTAAGTGATCCAGAAACAAAGAAAAAAAAACGAGAACGAAATACGAAAACAAATTTTTAAATGGTTAATATAAACGATGAACAGGCTAGAATTAAAATTATACTCACAAGGCAAGTCAGGCTCTCCGTGGAGCACAGGAGGCTGGGGCTGTGGAGCCTGTTGTGCTCCAGACCGTTCCTCGCAATCGAGGATAAAATGTGCGAGGTCCACTATAACAATGAGATATATAATTAATAAGGAGAATAGATAAGAGAATGGATAATGTAAAAATAGAAATAATTTACTTACTCGGTAATGGCGTATCGTGGACCCTGGACCTAATGGCTGAGGAGGCCATGCTGGTAGAGGTAGCGAAAAACAAAAAAACAAACAAACGATGTGGCGGACAATGGAGAAGTGAGAAAGATGAGCGAAGGGTGACCCTTATATAAGTGTGATGACGTAGTATCACGTGATCTTAGGATGAACGAATGGGGGTTGAGGATTCTGTGGGGGTGGTGAATGAGTTCACTAGCAACTCTGGTGGCTGAATGCTGAATTACGCAGATGCTTCCAGGACATGGGGGAGAGCTGAGCATTTTATAAAATTATCGAAAAGTAATTGGTCGTATTTAGAATGGAGAGTGAATTGAGGATTGGAGATAATAAAGTGTGTTAGGATGGGTAATTTATTATTAAAAGTATGTTATATAGGTGTAAATGGATGTTGATGGTATTAAGAATGGCGCCGAAGGAAATGTTTTCGGAGATGAATATTGTTAGCTGTTTTTTTTTTCTTGGTAAAGAGAAGGTTAAGTATTTGTGAGCGGATATATAGAATTTAGTTGAGTTCTTCTTTTGTACAGATGGGTATTTGGGTTGCGAAGTTTTTGCTAGATCGACTCGCAAAGGGGGTAGCTATGAGAGCACGATGGATTGCAGTAGTCGCGGTTAACTACATTTGGAGCGAGTGAAGTTGTCAGCTTAGGTACTGGAAGGTGTGCTCTAGCCATGTCCTAGATGGTGTGGATTGAACAACCGTATTCAGTTTATAGTTAGAATATTTATAGAGGAGTATGTCGGAGGAGAGTATAAAGGTGGAGACTGTGAGGTGGGCGGCAAAGGTGACTTAGGTTAGCGTCTTTGTTTGCTAGATGTGGAGTACACATTAGTACATGTTAGCGAATAAACATGGATCGGTAAGGGGATGTAGTGGTTGGTAGAGAGTTTAACTATTTCGTTCGAAGTTCAGGTGGACGAAAATTCATTCGAAGTCGATGTGGACTTCGCATTTTCGGACGAGAGGGGTAATTAATTGGTCAATTTAATTAAGTAGTGATGGGCAATTTGTGTTAAATTAAATTGATTGCGCACTCAACTAGGCTCATGTATACAGGAGTGTGTTGGTAATGGAAGGATATTGTTTGGATAATGAGAATAGGGGCCGAACACACGTGCTGCTATGGAAGTTTCCAGGCTTAAGGAAATAGCTTTTGGCGCGAAAAGCGTGGCAGTGCGTTCTTTGTACGAGAAACACACATGGTGGATGGTGAACGGTTGGTCTTGGCAGGTACCAACTTGTTAGGGAAAAAGAATTTTGGCGGGAAACGTGTAGAAAGCATCTGTGAACAAAACAAGTTTTTACAAGCGCGGTCGTGAGGTAGGTATGGACAGGGTGCAACGTGTCCTGCAGGAAGAAAATTGGCGGGAAACGTGTCATGGCTTTCTTTCTTTCGTAGAGATTTGCAGGTTTCATCGTGCTCCTTTGGGGAGGGGCAGATTCCCCTGTCCGGGAAAATATTATGTTGTTGTTGACAAGAACGTTGGACCAGCTGTGGTGTGGGGGTATGCGGTCGCTCCCTACCTGCAGCGACCGTGGCAGGTAGGAGAAGGTCCCTCTGCTGGCGACGATTTCAACTAAACCAGTTCTTGTGTGAACGTCGTGGTGAGTGCACTGGGTGCAGCTGCCCTCTCCAAGATGTGTGTACTAAGTGAGATAGAGAACAAGTGATGACCATACTTATTGAAATAAAGACTTCCATCCTCTTTCTCTGCCAATTCACAGGAGGTGACTTAAGTTAGTACAAGTACAATTTATTATTATCTGACGCGATTTTGATAGGTTTGCAGTGAAAAAAAAAGTGAGTGGGAATGTGGGCTATTTCATACGTGTGATAGAGTATGGTGTTGGAATTTGAAATTGGGACAGATTTTTGTTGTGGGTGTAAAGGAAATGGTTTTCTGACTGAGGAAATCAGACATCTTGATTGTGTGTTAGTGGAGGCAGGTGAATAATAATAATAATAATAAATGATAAATAAGAATAAAAGAGAAGTACGGTTTTGCATGCATTTTCCTGTTGGAATTTGAATTTGGCGCCTATTTTTTCTGGACGTAGCCCAGTTTGTCTATTTAAATAATAATAAATGATAGTGAATGTTAATAAATGACAATCAATAATAATGAATAATAATAAAGACAAGTACGGTTTTGCATACATTATCCTGTTGGAATTCAAACTTCCCACCATTTTTCCTTCTGGAGGCTTAGGTTAGTGGACTTATCCCAATTGGCCTATTTTCCCGCCAAAATTCGAGCTTCCCGCCATTTTTCTGGAGGGTTAGGTTAGTGGACATAGCCCAATTTTCCTATTTTTCCCGCCAAAATCCGCCATCTTGGATGACGTCATGCGCTGTTGCCAAGTCTACATGCGGCCATCTTGGATGACGTCATCGCCGCCACCTTGAATAAATTTGGCAATAGTGCAGCATGTCGTGACATGAAGGTTACCCCACTACTCTATACAGCTAATATACGTGGAACTGTGCCTGATGAATAAACAAATATGAACGAAATAAATGAGGACCTTTAAAATAAGTCGATTCTTATGGGAAGGCGAGTCAACTCACAATGAAAGCAGTGTCCTCTGATGTGCTGGTGCAGTAACAAAAGCTGCCACGCAACTTTAAAAATGTTGCTATTCTCGCATTAGTGACAACAAGAATACACATTTGAGTAGCGATGTCCCTGTTTCTGTTAAAAAAGAATTTTTATCACGACAGGTAAAGTTATTTCATAAATAATGCCTCTGGCTTCAGCTTTAAGAGTGGCTCATGATCTCTGAGAAGTGATACAGTATATAATAAAGTCCGTGCTTCAAGTGACTATAGCAAAAGGAAAGAAAACTACACAATCACATTTTATAGCTAGAAACACTTGTCGAACACAGCTAGCACATGGACAGTCATTGTTTCATCGGATTGCTTGGAAACGACAAGCGAGCGGCGATTCACTACTGCAATCTCTAGTCTATGGACAGATGTGTGTTCTAAGGACAGATTGTACAAGCTGGTAACCCACTGGTGATATCTTTCAATAGTGCTTGGGTGGGGGGGCATTTACAGTAATACTTTTAAGTAATATTTCTACATGAGGTCTTATTATTAAATATATTTCATAATTTGAAATTATTTATCGACAATGTGGCATGTGAAAGAAAGGGAACTCCGTTGTTGGCTAGTAGCTGGACATTACGAAATCTGCTCAACATTACTAGGAAAAGTTGTTAATACTCCCGAAAACAGACTTCAGGCTAAATGCAATGTAGTGAAACAAGGTATAGGACAACAAACCAGGGAACATGATAATATCACTACTGACTCAATTGTAATGACTATAAATGATGAGTCACAGCTAACAAATGCATTTAATAATCAGGTCTTAAATGTAGACAGCACAGGAACAGTGCACAGCAGTATGTTGAAAAAGCAACTCTCATAAAATTCAGTCATATGAACGTATCACCAACTTCGCCCTCTCAAATCAAGAATATTATATATTCCCTAAAAAACCACTGGATTTGATGGGTTTTCCAACAGAGTTATAAACATGTGTTCCCATATAATAATCCCTGTCCTATCTCAAATATGTAATGTGTCACTTAGTCAAGGCTTTTTTGCAGGGAAATTGAAATATGTTGTTGTTGAATCTGTGCACAAGAAAAGTTATATGCGAGATGTCAATAACTACCGACCTGTTTCACTACTGATATCGTTTTGCAAAATTTTTGGGAAGGTGGTGCATTATAGCATAACCTCCCACCTCACCAACAATAATATCCTTCGTAAACCACAGTTTGGATTTCAAAAGAGTTCCTATACTGAGAATGCCATTTAAACGTTCCCTTAGCAAATTTTACAAGCATTAAATAATATAGCACTGCTTGGTACTTTCTGTGACAAATCTCAGTTGCTGGAGTGTGTGAACCACGATTTCATCCTAGACAAACTGAGATTTCATGGGATTGATGGCATAGCAAAGAAATGTATAATGTCATATCTAACGAAACGAATGTGGAAAATTTAATTTAGTAATGCAGCTTTACTGTATGATTAAATGATGATGGCGTCCTCTTGGGTAAAATATTCCGGAGGTAAAATAGTCCCCCATTCAGATCTCTGGGCGGGGACTAGTCAAGAGGATGTTGTTATCAGGAGAAATAAAAATGGCATTCTACGGATCAGAGTGTGGAATGTCAGATCTCTTAATCGGGCAGGTAGGTTAGAAAATTTAAAAAGGGGAATGGATAGGTTAAAGTTAGATATAGTGGGAATTAGTGAAGTTTGGTGGTAGGAGGAACAGGACTTCTGGTCAGGTGACTACAGGATTATAAACACAAAATCAAATAAGGGTAATGCAGGACTAGATTTAATAATGAATAGGAAAATAGGAATGCGGGTAAGCCACTACAAACAGCATAGTGAAAGTATTATTGTGGCCAAGATAGATATGAAGCCCACACCTACTACAGTAGTACAAGTTTATATGCCAACTAGCTCTGCAGATGACGGAGAAATGGAAGAAATGTATGATGAAATAAAAGAAATTATTCAGGTAGTGAAAGGTGACGAAAATTTAATAGTCATGGGTGACTGGAATTCTGAGTAGGAAAGGGTAGAGAAGGAAACATAGTAGGTATATGGATTGAGGCTAAGAAATGAAAGAGGAAGCCGCCTGGTGGAGTTTTGCACAGAGCATAACTTAATCATAGCTAACACTTGGTTCAAGAACCATAAAAGAAGGCTGTATACATGGAAGAAGCCTGGATATACTGACAGGTTTCATATAGATTATATAATGGTAAATCAGAGATTTAGAAACTAGGTTTTAAATTGTAAGACATTTCCAGGGGCAGATGTGGACTCTGATCACAATCTATTGGTTATGACCTGTAGATTAAAACTGAAGAAACTGCAAAAAGGTGGGAATTTAAGGAGATGGGACCTGGATAAACTGAAAGAACCAGAGGTTGTACAGAGTTTCAGAGAGAGCATAAGGGAACAATTGACAGGAACAGGGGAAAGAAATACAGTAGAAGAAGAATGGGTAGCTTTGAGGGATGAAGTAGTGAAGGCAGCAGAGGATCAAGTAGGTAAAAGATGAGGGCTAATAGGAATCCTTGGGTAACAGAACAAATATTGAATTTAATTGATATAAGGAGACAATATAAAAATGCAGTAAATGAAGCAGGCAAACAGGAATACAAATGTCTCAAAAATGAGATCTAGTATGCAAAATGGCTAAGCAGGCATGGCTAGAGGACAAATGTAAGGATGTAGAGGCTTATCTCACTAGGGGTAAGATAGATACTGCCTACAGGAAAATTAAAGAGACCTTTGGAGATAAGAGAACCACTTGTATGAACATCAAGAGCACAGATGGAAATCCAGTTCTAAGCAAAGAAGGGAAAGCAGAAAGGTGGAAGGAGTATATAGAGGGTCTATACAAGGGCGAAGTACTTGAGGACAATTTTATGGAAATGGAAGAGGATGTAGATGAAGATGAAATGGGAGATATGATACTGCATGAAGAGTTTGACAGAGCACTGAAAGACCTGAGTCGAAACAAGGCCCCCGGAGAAGACAACATTCCATTGGAACTACTGACGGCCTTGGGAGAGCCAATACTGACAAAACTCTACCATCTGGTGAGCAAGATGTATGAGACAGGCGAAATACCCTCAGACTTCAAAAAGAATATAATAATTCCAATCCCAAAGAAAGCAGCTGTTGACCGATGTGAAAATTACCGAACGATCAGTTTAATAAGCCACAGCTGCAAAATACCAACGTGCATTCTTTACAGACGAATGGAAAAACAAGTAGAAGCTGACCTCGGGGAAGATCAGTTTGGATTACGTAGAAATACTGGAACATGTGAGGCAATACTGACCTTACGACTTATCTTAGAAGAAAGATTAAGGAAAGGCAAACCTACATTTATAACATTTGTAGACTTAGAGAAAGCTTTTGACAATGTTGACTGGAATACTCTCTTTCAAATTCTAAAGGTGGTAGGGGTAAAATACAGGGAGCGAAAGGCTATTTACAATTTGTATAGAAACCAGATGGCAGTTATAAGAGTCGAGGGACATGAAAGGGAAGCAGTTGTTGGGAAGGGAGTAAGGCAGGGTTGTAGCCTCTCCCCAATGTTATTCAATCTGTATATTCAGCAAGCAGTAAAGGAAACAAAAGAAAAATTCGGAGTCTGTATTAAAATCCATGGAGAAGGAATAAAAACTTTGAGGTTCGTCGATGACTTGTAGTTCTGTCAGGGACAGCAAATGACTTGGAAGCGCAGTTGAATCAAATGGATAGCGGCTTGAAAGAAGGATATAAGATGAACATCAACAAAAGCAAAACGAGGATAATGGAATGTAGTCCAATTAAGTCGGGTGATGCTGAGGGAATTAGATTAGGAAATGAGAGACTTAAAGTAGTAAAGGAGTTTTGCTATTTGGGGAGCAAAATAACTGATGATGGTCGAAGTAGAGAGGATATAAAATGTAGACTGGCAATGGCAAGGAAAGCGTTTATAAGAAGAGAAATTTGTTAACATCGAGTATAGATTTAAGTGTCAGGAAGTCATTTCGGAAAGTATTTGTATGGAGTGTAGCCATGTATGGAAGTGAAGCATGGACGATAAATAGTTTGGACAAGAAGAGAATAGAAGCTTTCGAAATGTGGTGCTACAGAAGAATGTTGAAGATTAGATGGGTAGATCACATAACTAATGAGGAAGAGAAGTTTGTGGCACAACTTGACCAGAAGAAGGGATCGGTTGGTAGGACATGTTCTGAGGCATCAAGGGATCACCAATTTAGTATTGGAGGGCAGTGTGGAGGGTAAAAATCGTAGAGGGAGACCAATAGATGACTATACTAAGCAGATTCAGTAGGATGTAGGTTACAGTAGGTACTGGGAAATGAAGAAGCTTGCACAGGATAGAGTAGCATGGAGAGCTGCATCAAACCAGTCTCAGGACTGAAGACCACAACAACAACAACAATTCTACCAATGTAATCAGGGGAATTTCTTCTGACTGGTTAAAAATCACATATCCAGTTTTCGAAGGCTCAAGCTTAGATCCACCATTGTTCCTCATATATGTAAATGATTTTGCCTCTAATATGCAAGAAAACTAATTGGTTCTTTTTGCGCCTGAAACTAGTATTGTAATCAATCCCAGCTCACATACAGCATCAGAAGATACCTTAAACAACGTTCTTACAGTGTCATTGATTTTCTATGAGTAGCCCTCAGTCTCAATTTTAAAAAGACTCAATGTATTCAGTTTTGCACATGTAGCGGTACTACACTAATGATAAGTGTAATATCTGGTGAGTAAATAATAACTAGCAAGGTAACGTAAAATTTTTTAGATGTCTATGAGTTGAAAGGAACTTTAACATATGTTCGTGCTTCCTAGATTATGTCAAAATGTATTTATTGGAGTAGACAGAATAGTCCAAACTCTTTGGATTACTTCCTTCTATCATGAAAGCAGTTGAGCTGCTGTCATCCTGATAGACAATTAGACATTTGAGGACGTATGGCATTCCAATATTGATGTTGTTGTCATGGTGTTCAGTATGAAGACTGGATTGACGCATCTCTCCATGTTACTCCGTGCAGTGGCAGCCTCTTTATCTCCGAATAGCTACTGCAACTTACATCCTTCTGAATTAGCTTACTGTGTTCATCTCTTGGTCCCCCTCTGCTATTCCCCACTCCCTCCCACCCACCCACACACATACTCTTACCTTGATGTCTCAGAATGTGTCCTACCAACGAATCCTTTCTTATACTTAGACTGTGTCGCAAATTTATTTTCACCTCAGATCTATTGAGTACCTCATCATTAGTTATGTGATCTACTCATTTAATTTTCAGCATTCTTCAGTAGCACAACATTTCAAAACCTTCTATTCACTTCTTGTTTAAATTGCTTGTTGTCCATGTTTCACTTCTGTACTCGCTACAGCCCATACAAATACTTTCAGAAAAAAACACCCTAACACTTAAATCTATATTCGATGTTAACATAATTTCTCTACTTCAGAAGTGTTTTTCTTCCCATTGGCAGTATACGTTTGACATCATACCTACTTCAGCCATCAACAGTAATTCTGTTGCCTAAAGACCAAATCTCTTGTACTGCTTTATGTGTATCGTTTCTTGGTCTAATTCCCTCATCCGATTTAATTGGGCTACATTCCATCATCTTTGTTTGGATTTTGTTGATGTTTATTTTACATCCTCCTTTCAAGACACTCACCATTCTGTTCAACTGCTCCTCTAAGCCCTTTGTCGTCTGACATAATTTCAGTGTCATTGACAAACCTCAAAGTTTTTATTTATACTCCCTGGACTTAAATTCGTACATCAAAGTTTTCTCTGGTTTTCTTTCAAAATGGTTCAAAAGGTTCTGAGCACTATGCAACTTAACTTCTGAGGTCATCAGTCGCCTAGAACTTAGAACTAAGTAAACCTAACTAACCTAAGGACATCACACACATCTGTGCCCGAGGCAGAATTCGAACCTGCCACTGTAGTGGTCGCTCGGTTCCAGACTGTACTGCCCAGAACTGCACGGCCACTCCGGCCAACTGGTTTCCTTTCAATACACAGATTCAATAACACTAGGGAAAGGTTACAACCCTTTCTCCCTCCCTTCCAATGACTGCTTCCCTCTCATGCCCCTTGCCTCTTACAACTCCTATCTCGTTTCTGTACAATTTGTAAATAGCCTTTCACTGCCTGTCTTTTACCCCTGCTACCTTCATAATTTCAGAGAAAATATGCCAGTCAGTATTGTCAAAAGCTTTCTCTATATTTAAAAATGCTATAAACCTAGGTTTGCCTTTGTTTAACCTATTCTCTAAGATAAGTTATAGAGTCAGTAACGCCTCACACATTCCAGTAGTTGTCTGGTTTCTAAACTGATCTTCCCAAATGCCGACTCCTATCAGTTTTTCCATTCTTCTCCAGTGAATTCGTTTTAGTATTTTGCAACTGTGACTTATTAAACTGATGATTTGATAATGTTCACAACTCTCAGGCACCTGCTTTCTTTCGAATTGGAATTATTATATTCTTCTTGAAGTCTGAGGGTATTGGGGTTTCCATGTTGATGAGCCATTTTTTGCTTTTAGAATCAACGCAGATCCTAGGGTGAGAGAAAAATCAGGAACTTGATATATTTTGCATATTGTCGTTCAGTCATGTCATGTGGAATAATAATGTGGGGTAATTCATGTTTAAGAAAGAAAGTTTTCATTGAAAGTTTTTATTGTTAAAAATCGTCTTGTAAGAATAATATGTGGTGCTCATCAATAATCATCTTGTAGATATCTTAAGGATTTAGGCACTTCGACCACTGCTTCACAATATATTTATTCCCTCATAAAATTTGTTGTAAATAATCCACTGCAGTTTTAAAAGGAACAACGCTGTACATAATTACAATACCAGTAGGAAAATGACATTCATCACTCTACATTAAAGTTGTCTTTAACACAAAATTTTGGGTGACCTACTCAGTGATATAAAGCATTTGACAAACAGTAAAGTAAAACTTGAAACTAAACTGCATAAAGTCTCTCCTTGATAACTCCTTCTTCTCTGCAGAATAATTTCCATTATTGTAATGTGTGAAAGGGGATGGGTAGGTATTACTGACTCATAACAGTACATCTAATAATTATAACAGAAGAACAAAAAGAAACTGTAAGAATTTATAAATGTTCAGTATGCAGTCATATGAACAAATTAATTTGCAGTGTGCATTGGAAATTACTCACTCTGCATCACTATGATTTGTATTGGAAATGATCCAAGGAACATGAAACTCAGTCACTAACTAACTAAACATTTCAGTAGTTAATTGTCTGGCTTTCAAGCAACTGAAGACGTTCAATGTTTATTGACAGTATTAGTTGGTCAGATATAGACATACATCTACATCGATACTCTGTGAACCAATGTTACGTGCAGGGCATATGTTATGTCCCACTGTACCAATACTTCTTCCCATTCGATTCATGTATGGAGTGTAACAAAATTATTGTTTAAATGCTGCTGTGTATGCTGTAATTAGTCTAGTCTTATCCTCATGATCCCTATGGAAGCGATATGTAGGGGATATATTCTAGGGCCATCCTTTTAATTTGGTTCTTGAAACTTTGTCAGGAGACTTTCTTGGGGTAGTATACATATACCTTCAATAATCTGACAGTTCAGTTCCTCCCACATCTCAGTGACACTCCAACATCTCAGCGACCGCAGCTCAAAAAAATCTGTGACCACCCATGCTGTCCTTCTGTGTGTATGTTCAATATCCGCTGCTAGTCCTACTTGCTATAGGTTCCACACACTGAAGCAGTATTCTAGAATAGGTCGCATAAGTGATTTGTAAGCTATCTCTTTGTAGACTGATTGCTTTTCTCTAGTATTCTAATTCTAATAGTAAACTGAGGGTTGATACCTATTTTTACCCATGACTGATCATTCCACTGCATGCCCCTGATAAGTTTTACACCCATGTATTTGTATGAGTGTACAGAATCCAACTGTGACTCACCAATATTATACTCATAGTATACTAAGTTTTTTTCTGTTTTGTAGTGTGCACAGTTGTACAGTTCTGAACATATAAAGCAAGTTGCCAATGATTACACTACTTTGAAATCTTATCAAAGTCTGACTGTGTATTTGTACAGCTTCATACAGACTGTACTTCGTTGTAGATAACTGCATCTTCTGTGAGAAATTTGAGGTTATTGTAAATATTGTTTGCAAGACGATTAATATACAATGTGAAGAACAATGGACCCATCAAACTTCCCTATGGTACACCTAAAGTTACTTCTACATCTGTCAATGACCCTCCATCTGAAATAACATGATGCATCCTCCCTACCAAGAAATTCTCAGTCCAGTTACGTATTTCGTCTGATACCCCACATGGTCATACTTTTGATAATAAACGTAGACGTGGTATGAGTACAATGCTTCTTGTAAATCGAGAAATACCACATCTACGTGCTTGCCTTGATCCATGGCTTTCGGAATGTCATGTGAGAAAAGTGCAATTTGAGTTCCACATGATCTGTATTTTGGAAAGCCATGCTGGTTAGCATGGAACAGATCATTCTGTTCGAAACAACTCGTTAGGTTTAAGTTCAGAATACGTTCTAAGATTTTACAACATATGAATGTCAAGGATATTGGATGGTAGTTTTGTGGTTCAGTTCTACCATCTATCTTGTAGACAAATGTGACCTGTACTTTCTTCCATCTACTGGGCACAGTCTTTTGGTCGAGAGATCATCGATAGATTATATTTAACAGAGGCGCCAACACAGTCCCGCATTGGTTATAGAATCCAATAAGGATTCTATTGGAACCTGGTACTTTGTTCATTAAAGATTTAAGCCGTTTTTCAACACTACTGACACTAATATCTGTGTCATTCATCTTGTCAATGGAACATCTGAAAACAGAGTTCAGTATTTCTGTTTTTGTGTTGGTATTCTCAATTTCATTTCCTTTACCATCCTTGAGTGACAGGAAACTAACTTTGGTGCAACTAATAATCTTTACATATGACCTGATTTTTTTGGGGGTTTTGTGGAAGATCATTTGGCAATATATTGAACAACCTGTACACCATGAGCATTATTGTCAATAGTTACGAGTTTACAAGGTTGAGATATTGAACACTCAAAGTAAACACTGCGCTGCAATTATATTAGCTGTAACATCAGATGATAACGAGAAAGACGAGATTACTCAGAAAATGGCTGGAAAAAGGCTGAAAAGGAGCAACTTGTCGAATGTTAATTTACTGACTGGACTCAGAACCATGTTTCCAAAAGATTACACTAACCATTTTCAGTTCAGTCCTGCATCTTACGGCATATTATTTTTGTCGAAATGTAATACATTAGAGAAGAAAGTGTGTAGGATCAGTCGCTGTCGAATAGAGACCAGGAGTAACTTTGAGATCTCTGGACACTGGCGAGTCATTCCAAACTTTAGTTCTGTGAAATCAGCAAGTGCAATTAGTAAAATAATGAAAACCTGTGAAGCATTTATGTCTGCCTGGCAGTTTTGTGGTAATTTGGTGAAACTGACATACATTGTTCAGACCCTTTACTTGTATCTGCAGATATACAATGAGGTGATACAAGTCATGAGATACCTCCTAACGTCGTGTGAGACCTCCCTTTGTCGAATGTTGTGTAGCAAGTCGTTATGGCATTGACTCAACAAGTCGTTGGATGTCCCCTGCGGAAATATTGGGCAATCCTGCCTCTATAGCCGTACATAACAGCGAAAGCGTTGCCAGTTCAGGATTTTGTTCATGAACTAACCTCTCAATTGTGTCCCATAAATGTGCGATGGGATTCATGTCACGCAATCTGGGTGACCCAACCATTCACTCAAATTGTCCGGAATGTTCTTCAAACCAATGATGAACAATTATGGCCTGGTGACATGGCGCGTTGTCCTCGATAAAAATTCCATTGTTGTTTGGGAACATGAAGTCCACGTATGGCAGTAAATGGTCTACAAGGAGCCGAACATAATCATTTCCAGTCGATGACCGTTTTAGATGGACCAGAGGACCTAGTCCATTCCATACAAACGCAGTCCACACCATTATAGAGCCACCACCAGGTTGCACAGTACCTTGTTGACATCTTTGATCCATGGTTTTGTGGGATCTGCACCTCACTTGAATCCCACAATCTGCTCTTACGAACTGAAATCGGAACACATCCGACCAGGCCAAGATTTTTCAGTCGTCTAGGCTCCAAACGATGTGGTCACGAGTCCATAAGAGGCGTTGCATGCCATGTCGTGCTGTCAGCAAAGCACTCGCATTGGTTGTCTGCTGCCATAGACCAGTAACACCAGATTTCACCCCACTGTCCTAATGAATTTCTGCAGTTATTTCACACAGTGTTGCTTATCTGTTAGCACTGACAACTGTACATATATATCGTTGCTCTCGGTCGTTGGTGAAGGCCGTCTGCCAATGCGTTGTCCATGGCGAGAGATAATGCCTGAAATTTGTATTCTTGGCACACTCCAGACATTGAGGATCTCAGAATTGTGAATTCCCCAATGATTTTTGAAATGGAATGTCCCATGTGACTAGCTTCAACTACCATTCTGGGTTCAAAGTCTGTTAATACCCGTTTCGCGGCCGATATTATGTTGGACTCCTTCTCACATAAATCATGAGAATACAAATGACAGCTCTGACAATGCACTGCCCTAATATACCTTGTGTACAGGGTACTACTGCCCTCTGTGTATGTGCACATCGCTATTACATCATTTTTGTCACCTCAGTGTAGGCTATGATGTATATTTGGAAGTAGAAGCATTTTTCTAAACTGCATGGAATTTATAAATACATACTATATTGCCAAATTAAAGAAGTAAACAGTGTCATAGAGAATCCTCCGTTGGTTATCTTAGTGTTAAATAAAGGTTGTTTCATAATACATGTTACGCACTTCTAGAGGTCGTAGAAGGGATTTAGTAGATCAAGTTTTACGTAGGAGCACCTGTCCAGAAACGACATCCACAGTGCTATGCAGCAGCAAAGTTATAGGCTCTGGCTTTTCTAAATCTCATATGGGTGATTTCGTGACTATGTTATAAACTACCTAGGATGATGTAGAACTAAAAATGTATCACACTGAGGTAAGGGTCCTTGTACCGGAAACGAACGAGAGTAAAGTTGTAAGTGAAAACGGTTCTGATACCTCTGTCAGTGGAATACATGTACTGGTACTGTTTCTGAAAAGATTTTTAGGCAGGCAACTTCCAGAGGTGGCAATATCGAGCAAAACAAGACAAAAGTCTGGTAAACATGGACCTAAATTTCATACCTTAGGTGCTATGAGTACTTATTTAGTGGAGATGTGTTTCACAATAGCGAAGATGAACAAGTGCTCATAGATCCTCAGGTATTCATTTTACTGCCCATGTTTATTCCAAATTTTATGTTGTTTTGGTCCGTACTACAAACTCTAATAGTTACTTATCCTGCCAACTTGGCAACAACTGTACGAGAATATCCATTCCACTGTCTGAGGAATCAGAACTTTTTCCCTTGTATCTTTCGTATTGTTCGTTTCCAGTAGAGTGTTCGATACCTAAAATTGATACATTTATGCGTGTCCATCCTTGAAAGTTAGTAGCATCATCACGGAATCACACTACTTAAATTTACAGGCGCCGACGTCTATAACTTTGATGCTCTGTAACGTCGTTGGTTGATGTTTCTGGACACGTGTTTTTACATGAAATTTGATCTATTAAGTCACGTCTACAACCTATAAGAGTGTGTAACATGAAGTGTAAACTCCCTGTATAATTATTACCCTTGTAGAGGACTATTAAAATTGTTTTGTTTTAAAAGACTACTTGAAAAATTGAATCTGAGGTATGTTCTACGCAAAGCCGAGTTGAAAAGACAACCAGTGGACACTAACGACGGGTGGCAGGTTTATGCAAATCTCGTGACATGTGAATGGAGAACGTTGTGCAAACATCAATACGTGACCTCACATGTTGAGTTTGTATTGACATTCTGAGAATATTTTGAGGGTGGCCATCAGAACTGTTGTTACTGACAATATGTCAATATGCACCCTCAGACGGTCAATATATTGACGGTTTCACAATAATATGGAACATTTGAGGGTCCCTTTACATTTTACAATTTAGGATTTAAGATCGATCTTTGCATAATTCGCAAGGGGGAAGATAATCTTCTTTGTGGTAGGCTTTGCGACTGAAAAGCTTAGTAACTTTGCTTGTATCGTTCGATTGTCGATAACTACGTTTCGATAGATTTTAAACCATTAGTGTATTAACTGTGCTGGCAGTGCCATCTGTGTAAATCTTTAATATGGAAGTCGTTATTAGGAAATAATGTACAATTAA
This sequence comes from Schistocerca gregaria, assembly GCF_023897955.1. Classification (NCBI taxonomy): domain Eukaryota; kingdom Metazoa; phylum Arthropoda; class Insecta; order Orthoptera; family Acrididae; genus Schistocerca; species Schistocerca gregaria. Next base: position 838,329,495 of record NC_064922.1, read on the forward strand.
ATAATCTTAGGTGTCTTGCTTGATAAAACAAACGTAACCCCGTATACAAGTAAGGCACCAACTTAGTCTTCATTCCGGGAGATGTACATTCAAGAACCAGTACAGGTAGACAAAATGATGCATGGATTACCAGTTGCATTTAATATGTTTGTTTTTTTATACATAGTTATTCATTCGGTCTTTGTATGTAAATAATAGTTATTAGTAATTGTCTGTCGAGGTAGATAAGTAAGTGAAACAGTGGATTTTACATTCATTCTCTAATAATGAAAATTGGGTTACGTTGTTTTTGTTTTCGCGTTCTAGATTAATATCTTATTTTTTTGTTTCAGGCTGCTATATGGCATTGCCTAGATCACTACGCATATGCGGATGCCACATTCCTTGCGGAACGTCTTTCCGCAGAAGGTATGATCCGATTGAATGATTATTGTGCTATCCTGGGAGGTGCGGATTGTGATGTTGTGTTTTGTGTTCTGCAACGCATCGTGATATGCTTTTAGTGCACACATACACGCCGACGATCAGATGGTCCACTGTTTCCCAGTGATCTTTGTGTATTAAAATATTGTTTCGAATGCCTCGCCGAGTCAGTGACACTGTATTCTTGAGGGTTATTTAATTTGTTCACTGTATAAAATACGGGAGTAATCGCTTTGAAGCTTTAATTTCGACAATTGTGTACTGTGGCTAGTTTATTCCAGCCAGTAATTAACTGCAGTTATGAACCTGTAACAGTGATGAAATTCCTTTTGTATCCCTTTTTTGGTAATACTTTCAAATTTTAGAGGTGATGTAGGGTGGAACACTGGCATGATATTGCGTTGTTGCATTTGGACATTAATTTATGTAAGAATCATTGATGCAACATTTGTAAGACTGCCAAAATACCATGATTCATCCAACTGCTGATCTCGGACTATTGCAGTAGGTTTACATACTTTTTGCATTAATCTGGTGTTTTTGCTACAGTTTAAATTTCGCTTGAATCATATTCTTTCTGAAACTGACATTTATTACTCTGAAAGTAATGGTTATATTAGTTTTGTCAATGATGGGATCCAGTTTGTGTATTTCTCCAACCTGACAGTGGAGTGTTGCTCTTCCTTTGAGTTACACACAGTACTGTGTTCTTTGTGCCAGTGATCACAGAAATGTTGTGTAAGCTGCCCACAATCAGTTTTGACACACATTAGCAAACGTCATTGATGATGGTCTTCATATTTTGCAACACTTTTTTTATGAATGCTTCATTGGTAAAATACTTATTTCTGTGTCAGTAAGAGTTGCCCTATGGGCAACACCCTCAGTAATTTTCATAATTAAGTGATCCCTTCAGGTGTGTCTGATATGTATAATTCATTGTTTTTTACTTTACCTTGTCAGTTTAGCAATTTAGAAAGAATTGTGGAGTCAGTATCAGGGAAAATACAATTAGAGCTCAGACTGCACTACAGATTGATCTGTTGGCACAGTCTTTATTTTGTAATCCCATTTGTTGGCTTTGCCAACTCACATCCAGACTGTTACTTTCTACCATAACTTAAGCATTGACTTCATTACAGATCCGTCTGTTACTGCAAACAGAGCTGCGGATGGGGATGGACAGGGTGTGGCAGTGTCTTCTACCTATTGACCATTTAGGCAATATTTTCGTTATGAATCATATTATGAATGGCATTTTTTCCATGAGTTCAAGCTAAAAGATTACATGTATTCAATAGGAAGCAGTGTTGAACATCTCCTATTTATTATTGCAGGCTGATAAATTTTCTTAACATATTTAAGTAAGTGGTTGCGGTAGTCTATTTCCGTCTGACATTCAGTGTTACTGTAATTAATGAAATTATCACTTGTGTTTGGTATACCATTGTTTAGCACAGAGGTCTACATTCCAATGGTTTTGCTGTTGAACATGCATTATATGACAATTCCAATAGTTTTGCTGTTGAAGAACATGGATTATATGGTAATGAGTGTCATCCATTGCAGTAAGGTTCACATTCTGGATAAAGTAGCCCAAATTTTTTGCCCGGTGTTAGTTAAGACTAATAAAGCAGGTGGGAAAAATGTGACACTATTTGTTATGTTACTTTGTGTGTATAAGCACATTAGTGTGGCTATTTACATGCTATAGACCACATCGCCTAGGAAGACATTTCCGTAGAGGCAGAGCATTAGGGAATTGTGGAGGGTACGAGCTCTGCACATCTATGGCGGCAGTCCGCGTTGATCATCTACATGGATACTCTGCAAATCACATTGAAGTACCTGGCAGAGGGTTCATTGAACCACCTTCACAACTCTCTATTATTCCAATCGCATATAGCATGCAGAAAGAACGAACACATATATTTCCATACAAGCTCTGATTTCCCTTATTTTATCGAGGTGATCATTTCTCCGTATGTAGGTCATTGTCAACAAAATATTTTCGTATTCGGAGAAGAAAGTTGATGATTGGAATTTCATGAGAAGATTCCATCGCAGTTAAAAACGCCTTTCTTAAAACTGCAGTCTTTGGTTAGCCTTCCCTGTGTGTTCCTTCCAATTTAAGTTGTTTGTAATTGTAATACCTAGGTAATTAGTTGAATTTACAGCTTTTAGATTAGACTAATTTAGTGTGTAACCATAGTTTAACAAATTCCTTTTAGCACTCATGTGGATGACCTCACACTTTTTATTATTTAGGTCAACTGCCAATTTTCGCACCATTCAGATATCTTTTCTAAATCATTTGGCAATTTGTTTTGATCTTCTGATGACTTTATTAGTCGGTAAAAGACAGCATCATCTGCAATCAACCTAAGACGGCTGCTTAAATTGTCTCCCAAATCATTTATATAGAGAAGGAACAGCAAAGGGCCTATAACACTACCTTGGGGAACACCAGAAATCGCTTCGGGTTTACTTGATGGCTATGTCAGTTACTACAAACTGTGTTCTCTCTGACAGGAAATCACAAATCCATTCACAAAACTAAGACAATATTCCATAAGCATGCAATTTCACTATGCGCCACTTGTGTGGTACAGTGTCAAAAGCCTTCCGGAAATGTAGGAATACGGAATCAATCAGAAATCCCTTGTCAGTATCACTCAACACTTCATATGAATAAAGAGCTAGTTGTGTTTCACAGGAACTATGTTTTCTAAACCCATGTTGACTTAATGTCAGTAGACAGTTTTCTTCGAGGTAATTTATAATGTTTGAACACAACATATGTTTCAGAATCCTGCTGCATATCGATGTTAACAATATGGGCGTGTAATTTAGTGGATTAATTCTGCCACCTTTCTTGACTATTGATGTGACCTGTTCAACTTTACAGTCTTTGGGTACGGATCTTTCGTTGAGCGAATGGTTGTATATGATTATTAAGTAGGGAACTAATGCATCAGGATACCTAATTGGTATACAGTTTGGACCAGAAGACTTGCTTTTATTAAGTGATTAAAGTTGCTTCACTACTCCGAAGATATTTACTTCTGTGTTACTCATGTTGGCAACTGTTCTCGATTCGAAGTCTAGAATATTTTCTACGTCTTTTTTCTTGCAAAAGTAATACACTCCAAACCCAATATAGTAGCAAGGCAGTAGCCCCCTGATCTTGCAGGGATCAAACTGTTGGCATCTGCACTGCATACTCCGGACATATTATGCCAAGGATATGTGCCCGTTGTGGCTGGGGCACGGGGATTCTAGGCAATGTTTAACTGACCACAACCGAGCGAGGTGGCGCAGTGGTTAGACACTGGACTCGCATTCGGGAGGACGACGATTCAATCCCGCGTCTGGCCATCCTGATTTAGGTTTTCCGTGATTTCCCTAAATCGCTCCAGGCAAATGCCGGGATGGTTCCTTTCCAAGGGCACGGCCGACTTCCTTCCCTAATCTGATGAGATCGATGACCTCGCTGTCTGGTCTCCTTCCCCAAACCCATCACCCAACCAACTGACCACATAGCCATTGCTGTGGATGGGTGGCACCCATGAGAACCTCCATTCAGAGTGGGTAGCCCAAGGCAGATGACTTGCAGATCAAACGGCTCAAACTTCCTTTCACTGGTGGCCACATGGCCTTGACAGTCTCTTCTGGACTGGATTACTACAGTGTGGAGAAGTATGAACTCAATGTTTCTTTCCCTGGATATGATTTGGGAGGAATGTAGGGCCAATAATCAAGGTTAGGCATACTGCCCACAATAGCTGGTATGTTCTAGAACTGATAGGGATTCCTTTTTGCCCACAAAGCCATTATTCTTTGTTGAACGCCCTGAGGACAGATCAGGGTAAGTAGCAGTGATTTTGAAAATGAAAGTGGCTCAGTTCTGATTAAAACAGCATCTCCTGCTGTGTCGAAGGCTGTATTAATCTCTGACAAGCTGGGTGACATTACTGTTAACTATCATCCCCTATAACAGTCTCAATATGGTACAGGGTATCACCTTCGACCTTGACCTTTTGCAGACTAATGATGGTTACGGTCCTATCTAGTGAGGTGCGCGCAGTGGTTAGCGTACTGGACTTGGATTCGGAAGAACGACAGTTCAATCCCATGTCCGGCCATCCTGATTTAAGTTTTCCATGATTTCCATAAATCGCTTCAGGCAAATTCCAGGATGGTTCCTTTGAAAGGGCGCAGCCGACTTCCTTCCCTCTCCTTCCCTAATCCGATGAGAGCAATGACCTCGCAGTTTGGTCTCTTCCCCAAATCAAACCAAACCCCAACCAGAAGCAGCTCTGGATTACATTCCAATTTGGAACGATAGGGGGTGTATTTGTCTGTAATGTCCAGCAGGGAGCAAAGTATGGTACTGTTGATAGTGGAGCCTTAACCTTGGCATTAGAAGGAGGCTCTGAACCTGAAAATATCAAGGTGATGGTGTATCCGCAGTGTTTCTATCCCAGAAAGAAAGGAAAATCATGGAGTACAAGACCCTGGACAGACTAACATACACCGGGGCTGAGAGAAAATTTGAACGCCTGCATCCTGTGCGTATGACATTGTCTTACGCCACCGCCACAACAGTTCTGGCACGATCAGCTCCACCAACCCAAGTCACCTCTCAGAGCCGGGAGGCTACACATGCCCCCTTGATGGTGGGGGGCAATTCCCCTCCCTGTTGCTCCTGAACCACCTACTTCAGGAGCATCGAGCACCACCCCTGCTACTACCCCCCCCCCCTCCCCCTCGCCCCACCCTCCCCAACCATTGGGGACGTCCATCCCCAATTCTAAGCCGGAGAAGCATAAGTCTCCTTCAGCTTCTCTGGCTAGGAAGGGGTCTCTTGGGTCACTCCCTTCCCAGGTTTCTTCATGTGGATAGGATGACACCCGCCAATGGCCGAAGAGCCCAAAGGCAGCTGGTTGTACGGCTTCAAGATCATCCTCAGCCCCAGAGACTGAGCCAGTGCAGTCCTCCCAGCCAGGGAAACCCAAGGAGCAGTAAGAGAAATCTAAAAAGAAAACCCTAAGACCAAGGAAATTGCAGTGACACCCACACCACCGCCACCTATAAGCTCTGCGTCTGAGGATGGGGTGGAGAAGATGCGTCCGCTGACGACCTCGATCTCACCAGACCCTCAGACACAGTGGATATAGACTGCTCAGGTAATAAATCGGTTGCAGCAGGTGACTGAGGTGTAAACTGCCTCATTGAATGTTCCATGCCTCCCCAGTCTACGATGTCATCCTCCAGTGGAATTGAGGCAGTTTTTTCCACCACCTGGCTGAGCTATGGCAACTGTAAAGCTGTTATCGGCATTGCCCTCCAGGAAACCTGGTTCCCAGCAATGCGGACCCCCTGCCCTTCACGGCTATAAGGGATATTACAGGAACCGTAGCGACTACAATCGAGTGTCATGTGGAGTTTGCTTTTATGTCCTAAACTCAGTCTGTAGTGAACATGTGCCCCTTCAAACCCTTCTTGAAGCTGTGGCTGTCAGAATAAGGATTGTGGTGTGGTACCATTCTTACTGGCCGATGCAGAGGTGTCGAAACCTTACTGTCGCAATTTGACCTCTGCCTCTTTAATTCTGGGGTCGCCACACGTTTCAGTGTGGCTCGTGGTAGTTACTCGGCCATTGATTTATCAATTTGCAGCCCAGGACTTCTCCCATCTATCCACTGGAGAGCACATGACGACCTGTGGTGTAATGACCACTTCCCCATCTTCCTGTCACTGCCCCAGCGCCAGGCACTCGCCCATCTGCCCAGATGGGATTTGAACAAGGTGGACTGGGGAACTTTCACTTCAGCTGTCATCACTGAATCTCCCCCATATGGTAACATCGATGTGATGGTTGTGCAGGTGACTTGCACAATTGTTTCTGTGGCAGAAATGCAATCGCTTGCTCTGTAGGGTGCCCAAGGCGTAAGGTAGTCCCTTGGTGGTCGCCGAAAGTCGCTGAAGCAATTAAGGAGCGTCGGCGGGCTCTACAGCGGCATAAGCGGCACCCTTCCCTGGAGCACCTCATAGCCTTTAAACGGCTGCATGCCCATGTTCGCTACCTTATCAAACAACGAAAGGGGGAGTGTTGGGAGAGATATGTCTCCACCATTGGGAGCCACATGTCACCTTCCCAAGTCTGGGCAAAGATCAAATGTCTTTTCAGGTACCAGGCTGCAACAGCTGCCCCCAGTGTTACCATAAATGGCGAGTTATGTACCAACGCTAAAGTGATTGCTGAGCACTTTGCTCAAGTCTCTGCATCGGAAAATTACTTCCCAGTCTTTCGCACACTCAAACAGTGGCTGGATGGGAACACCCTCTCATTCAGTTCACGCTACAGTGAATCCTATAACGCCTCATTTACAGAGTGGGAGCTCCTTAGTGCCCTTTCTCATTGCCCCGACAAAGCTCCTGGGCCTGATTGCATCCACAGCCAGATGATTAAACATCTCACATCTGATTACAAGCGACATCTTCTCATCATCTTCAACCAGATCTGGTGTGGTGGCATCATTCCATTGCAATGGTGGGAGAGCACCAGCATTCCGGTGCTCAAACCCGGTAAAAACCCACTTGATGTGGATAACTATCAGCCCATCAGCCTCACCAACGTTCTTTGTAAGCTGCTGGAACGTATGGTGTGTTGGTGGTTGTGTTGGGTCCTGGAGTCACGTGGCTTGCTGGCTCCATGTCAGGACGGCTTCTTCCAGGGTCACTCTACCACTAGTAATCTTGTGTCCATTGAATTTGCCATCCGAACAGCCTTTTACAGATGGCAGCACCTGATTACTGTCTTTTTTGACTTACGTAAAGCATACGACATGACTTGACGACGTCAAATCCTTGCCACATTGTATGAGTGGGGTCTCCGACGACCACTCCCGATTTTTATACAAAATTTCCTGTCAGTTGGTACTTTCCGTGTCCAAGTTGGTGACTCCCATAGTTCCATCCATATCCGGGAGAATGGAGTCCGTCGGGGCTCTGTATTGAGTGTGTCTCTCTTTTTAGTGGCCATTAACTGTCTAGCAGCAGCTGTTGGGCTCTCCGTCTCACCTTCTCTATATGCAGAACCTTCCGCATTTTGTACTGCTGCTCCAGTACTGTGGTTGCTGAGCGGCACCTCCAGGGAGCCATCCACAAGGCGCAGTCATGGGCTCTAGCTCGCGGCTTCCAGTTTTCAGCTGCAAAGTCGTGTGTCATGCACATCTGTCAGTGTCGTACCATTCATCCAGAACCGGCACTTTACCTTAATGACGATCCACCCACTGTAGTGGAGATATATCAATTCCTAGGACTGGTTTTCGATGCTCGATTGACTTGGTTCCATCATCTTCATCAGCTTAAGCAGAAGTGCTGGCAGCACCTCAATGCCCTCCGTTGCCTGAGCAACACCAATTGGGGTGCAGATCGTTGTACGCTGCTGCAGCTTTACAGAGCCTTTGTCCAATCCCGAGTTGACTATGGGATTGTGGTTTATGGTTCGGCAGCACCTTCAGCATTGCATTTACTCGACCCTGTGCACCATTGTGGGGTTCGAATAGCTACAGGAGCTTTTAGGACAAGTCTGGTGACCATCGTACTGGTAGAGGCTGGTGTCCCTCCTCTGCAGATTAGGCGTGTGTAATTGCTCACTAGCTACACAGCACACATTCATAGTTCCCCTGAGCATCTGAATTACCATCTCCTTTTCCTGCCTGTGGCAGTCAATCTTCCGCATCGGCGGCCTAGATCGGGGCTAACGATTGCGGTTTACATGCAGTCCCTTCTCTCCGAACTGGGAGTCCCTCCCTTCACCACCTCTACTTGCGATCCATTCACATATGCTTCCATGGTGTACGTCACGGCTGCAGCTTCGTCTGGACCTTTTGCATGGCCCTAAGGACTCCATTAACCCCACCGCTCTCCACTGTCACTTCCTCTCGATTCTTGACGTGTTCTGGGGCTGTGAAGTGGTTTACACGGACGGCTCGATGGCTGATGGTCACATAGGCTTCGCGTATGTTCATGGAGGACATGTTGAGCAGCACTCCTTGCCAGTTGGCTGCAGTGTTTTCACTGCAGAGCTGGCGGCCATATCTCGTGCTTGCCCTGGCGAGTCATTTCTTCTGTGTACTGACTCATTGAGCAGCCTACAAGCTATCGACCAGTGCTGCCCTCGCCACCCTCTGGTAGCATCCATTCAGGAGTCCATCTATGTCCTGGAGCAGTCCCGCTGTTGCGTGGTGTTTGTGTGGACCCCAGGACACGTCGGAATCCCCGGCAACAAACTTGCCGACAGGCTGGCCAAACAGGCAACGCAGAAACTTCTTCTGGAAATAGGCATCTCTGAAGCTGACTGGCGTTCTGTCTTACACCGCAGAGTTTTCCGGTTTTGGGAGACGGAATGGTGTAACAGCACGCACAACAAACTGTGTGTCATTAAGGAGACTATGAATGTGTGGAAGTCTTCCATGCAGGCCTCTCCCAGGGAATCAGTTGTCCTCTGCCAGCTCCACATTGGCCATATGTGGCTAACGCATGGTTACCTACTCCGTCGCGAGGATCCACCACAGTGTCTCTGTGGCTCCCAATTGACAATTGTCCACCTCTTGCTGGACTGCCCACTTTTAGCCTCTCTGCGGCAGACTTCTCACTTTCCCAGCACCCTGCCTTCGATGTTTGGTGACAATGCCTCTACAGCAGCTTTAGTTTTACTATTCATCCATGAGAGTGAGTTTTATACTTCTATGTAGGTTTTATCCCATGGCAAGTGTCCCTCTGTGTCCTGCACCAAAGTGCCTTTAGGGTGGAGGTTTTAATGTGTTGCAGAGTGGCTGGCTTCCCCTTTTTATTCTCATGGTTGGCCAACCACTGTAATCCGCTTTCATGTTTTACTCCCTTCTGTTTCTAATGTCTCTCTGTTGTTTTCTTGCCCTCTTTTGTTCCTTTCAGTACTCGTTGCCTTCCCTTCATTTATATGGCTTTTCGTTTCTTTCTGTTTTGTGTTATATGTTTCGTCCGCTTTATTCTCACACTTGTGGCATTGTTTTATTAGGAACAAGGGACCAATGACCTCGTAGTTTAGTCCCTTCTCACACTTCAAACCAGCCAACCCACCAACCAAGCCCCAGCTGGAGAAAGTACACCCTCCTCCATTGTGTCTCACCAGGAGGAGACGTTTGGGGAGCTCATCTCCCAGGATTCTGCTGCTCTGCAACTGGATACCAGCCAGTGGCGGAAGAACTCATAGGCTGCTGGTTGTAGGGCTTTGCATTCCTCCTCCTGCCCGTTAGGTTAGGGCGGGTGAGCTCTCGCGAACATCAAGTGCCCAAGGAGAAGAGGGACATAAAGAAGACCTCAAAGGGGGAGTCCCATATGGTCCCCATGCCACAGATCCCACATTTCAACTGTACCTGAGGTGGAGGTCCTAATGGCCCTGCGTCACCTGTGATCCCCAAACAACCTGCTTCAGAACCAATGTATATTGATGCTGTATCCTCAGAACCAGTTCTGGCAGGCAACCATGGGGCATTAGCTGCCTCCTGGTAGCTTCATGCCCACACAGGATACTGATAAAGTGATACTCCTGTGGAATTGTAACGGTTTTTCCACCATCTGGCTGAGCTACTATGGCTCTTATGCTTTTCTTCTGCTTTTTGCATTGCTGCCCAGGAAAATTGGTTCCCAGCATTGAAAAATCCTACCTTTGGCACATATCAGGATATTTTAAGACTCAAGCTATCTATGACAGCATAGGACAGATTTTGTGTACATTCTGGACTCTGTCTGCAGCAAACATGTCTTGGTGTGACTTTGGAAGCTGGGTGTGACTTTAGAAGCTGTGGCTGTTTGTGTGAGGACTTATGTGGATTTTACAGTCTGTAATACAAATCTCCCTCCCGATGCTTAAGTGCCTCAGAAAGTGTGACCTGCACCGATTTTCCAGCTATCCCCATCCTTCCTCAATTTGGATGACTTTGATGCCAGCAGCCCATCGTGTGGTGGAACTGGCTGCGGTGAAGCCATTGAAACTTTGCCTGCAAACTTGATCTTTGTCTCTTGAAGACCAGTGTCCCCAGACACTTCAGTGTGGCATATGGATCTCATTTGGTCGTTGATCTTTCCATTTGCAGCCTTGCCCCCCCCCTCCCCCCCTCCATCGAATGGTGAATCCATGATGGCCTCTGTGACAGTGGTGATCTTACATTGACCTGTCTCTTCCTTCTCCCAGATGGGCTCTCAACAATGCTGACTGGAATGCCTTCTCCTCTGCCAGCACCCTTCACAGACCGCCATGTGGAGATATCATTGCGTCCATCCACAGCACAACTACAGCCATTCTTTTGGCAGCAGACTTAGCAATCCCGGGATCCCCCCCACCGCACTTGGAGCTCACCACTCTTTGGTGAGTACATGCTTGGCTATCACGGGGCCCCAGCCTTTGCATTTCCCTTTCTATGCTGCATGTCTATCTCTTTGCTATTCTTTTCCTGTCCCTTGGGGACCATGTTGTATGCCTTCTTCTTCTGGAAACCAAAGTTCTTGGTAAAACTGTGTCCTGTCCATCCATCTTCCTTTCCCTGTCCTACCTTTTCTTACTCTTCCTCTGCTTTGGTGTTTGAAGCTCTCTTTTTGTCTTTTCCTTCTTCTTCCTCCATGTGCATTCCTGAAGGCCGGCTCGTGTGTTTGGTGCGTAAAAAGTGGCTGGGCAATGCGTTAACTCTGTCCCAGGTCAGCAAGTGTGGCTCATACGTACCCTCTGAGAAATGCCAGACCCAAGGAGGTATGATTGCCTGAGCAGGTACCTTCGCCTGTGCCGATTGGTCACTCTGTGTGGAGACCAGGAGGTGTGACCAGAGGTGTGGATCATCACTTAAGGCGGGTGAGTCCTCCCTTGAGAGGAAGAGCAGGAAGGAGCATACCATGGACGACATTGGCAATCATGGGGAATTTCTCCGTGATGAGTTCCTCATCTCAAAAGTGTAAATAGGTTGAGATGAAAGAATTGACACCTCGCCCAATTAGACCATACCTTGTGGTGTCATGCATGGAAGAAAGTAACAATTTCATGACAGTTACTTGATTTGTTATTCAGAAGGGTGTAGATTTCATTGCTGGCCCAGTGAAGTAATGGGACCTTGGTTTTGGAGATGGATAGTGCTTTCCAAGCACAGAACTGCTTAATGCAGCACTTCTCCACAGCTGTCCTGTTAAAGTAGAGTCACAACACACTGAATTCCTCCAGTGGAGTCCTGTATAACCGGCAGCTTGATGGTGTGTCCAAGGCTGAGAAAACAAGCACAAGCTGTCTGACGAGTGAGTGACTGCAGTTCACCACGTTGATAAAGAATCAGTGTCGACCTGCACTCTGTTCCTCACATTTGATGATGTAGTACTTCCATCAAAAATTAAATCTCGCTATGAAGCTATTATTGTCAGACCACATATCTCGAATCCCTCGCATTACTATAAATGTTAGCTCTACTACCACACCTGCGAATATTGTAAAAATGCAACCAAATGGATAACCTGCAACAGGGACACTAGTGAGGCTTTGTGTCCACCTCCTTCCCCTCACTGTATCAGGTGCAAGGGTGATCATGGTGCTTCCTCCCGTTACTGTCCGATCTACCTCAATGAGAGAGTCATGAAAGAAAGGTGAAGGTGAAGGAAAAGGGTCCTACGCTCATTGCTTGGAAAATGTTGGAATAGTTGCAAACCTTGTACATCACACTCTGGCAATTATATTACAGTTCTTGCTACACCTTGACCTACAAAGGGCATGGCTACGCAGACTTGACTTCCAGTTTAGTGCCACATGTGTGAAATTGTCCAGCTCCAAGCTCACAGTCTCCTCTTCACCTGCTATTGACGCACGCGATGTCAACAAACCGTCGCCTGCAACATTGAAATCACATGTCTTGCAAACAGAAGCGCGGACATCCAAAACGGAGTATTCTTGTGATTGTGGACATCTAGCCAACCAACGTATGGGTCTGTGCCTGACAAACACAAAGTTCTTAGCAGTCAGATAAAGGCAGATGACCTTTCCCTTCTTCACCGGGATGCATCGCCATCAACCAGTCCGCTGGCCAACCAAAGGCGAATAGACCAGGATCCTCCAGCCTCTGAACCTGGTTGTTGTTCACATTTGAATTCTGGCACCCATCTCCTGTATATCATCAGATACAGTTATTCTCCACTGGAACATTTGCGACGTTGGATTGACTAAGGTTGAGTTTCATGCAGCTCCTCTAGTAAACAGTGTCCGGTTGTTTTTGCCACCATGAAACAATAATGCCCTCATGATTGCTTTCACCTCCCACATTTCACGTCACTTCATTCTGTTTTGATGCCAGTTCATGGGGGAATCGTGTTGTTCACTCGAAATGATGTCTATAGTCACATCATTTCTTTCCTCACCCACCTTCAAGATGTTGCTGTCCATCTTTCCCTTCCCGGTTTTACGTTTTATCTTTGCAACGTCTATGCACACTTGTTTTCTGCTGCCAAAGGGCAGACATTTTGAAACTTATTGCTGAATTTCCTCCTTCCTTTTTGCTGCTCGGCATCTTCAGTGTCCATATTCCCCTTTGGGCTCTCCATGCCCCTGTCACAGAGGCTCTCTCCTAGCAGATATCTTCAATCAGATCAATCTAATCTGTTTGAACACAGGTGCACCCCATTTCTTTCCAGTTCAACATTCTCCTTTTCCCACTTGGACCTTTAAATCTATACTGCTCAGCTTGCTTGTCATCCATTGCAGTCCATGTCTCTTTCTTTCTCACTGAACTCGAATCTTTCCCTCTACCACCTCTCCTCCATGTCCACTCACGCACTCTTCCATGGTCCATACCTCAGCCACAGCTTCGTCTGGACCTATCACAAGGTCCAAAGGACTCAGTTCATCCTGAAGCCCTCCACTGCCAATTCTCCTCTATTCTTGGCATATTCCAGGGCTCAGAAGTAGTCTGTACTGGTGGCTTGATGGTAAATAGTCATGCAGGCTTTGCTGATGCACATGGTGGACTTACTGAACAGCACTCCTGCCAGATGGCTGCATTGTTTTCATTGCAGAGTTAGTAGCCATCTCTCACACTCTTGGGCATATCCTCTCTTGTGCTGGTGAGTCCTTCCTCTGGACATCAGTACACCGGAAACTGTTCTCCGATCGGTATTATGCCATAAAGCTTTCAAGATCTGGAATACCGAATGGCACACCCATACCACCCCCGAAAATTATGTTCAGTAGTCCTTAGCTGGCTCTGGACTGTCCCTGTCTAGCCATCCTGAGGCAGTCTTTTAACCTCCCTGGCACACTACCCATGGTGTTTGGTGACAATGCCTACACAGCTGATCTAGTTTGAAGTTTTATTCAAGAGGGGGGGGGGGGGGGTTAATCACTCATTCTAAGGGTGGGCGCCTGGCCTTATCTTCCAGGCCCTCTTTCTACCTTCATTTCAACTCTTCCCTGCACCTTCTGGTGCTGCCTGTGGGACTTGGTGTTTGTCTTTTCACCGTCTGTATTTCTTTTTTCTTGCATGTTTAGGCTGGAGTTTCTAGTGTGTTGCAGAGTGGCTGGCTCATCCTTTTTTATTCTGACGATCAGCCAGTCCAGGCCGTCCACTATTATTATTTTAACACCATCTACTGCTTTTCCCTTTGAGTTAATGTTTTCAATTTTGGCTTGCTACTTTTGTTTTTTATTTCAGTTTGGTTACACACATAGTTTTAGGCATTTTGTTCCTTCTCCAGGTTTCCGGTGATAGGATTATTTTGGGACATGATTTTAATCTGGAAAAATAGGCTGATAACCTTGTAGTTTATTTGCATTACTCTTCAAACCAACTGACCAACTTGCTCATCATCACGAGTGGTTCGTTCCCCCCAACACAACCTTGTGTCATTCATTTGGTAATGCCTGTCCCATCTGTGCATCCAACCAACTGACAGGTTTCCAAAGTTGACTGGCAGCTCTACTCCGTATTGGCCACTTTTGATGAACACCATTTCCCCTGCATTGATGACCAGGTAGAATACATTACAAACACTATCTTAACTGTCGCAGAGTGTTCCATAGCTCGCACCTCTTCCTTGCAACGACATGCCCCCTGCACCGAGACATCCCAGGCAGTCTACATGTGGAGTTGAACTCTTCAAATTTTTAAACGCCATCCCACAATGGCAAACAGTATCCATTACAAACAGCTATGTTCATAGTTTTGTCACATTTTCAGGCACAGGGAAGCTGTTTTTTCTTCAGAGCTCTTTTGTTGTTTGGGGTAATTTCTGTTGGCTTTCAGGTAGAGTGGTTCTTTCCGTTTCCTGGTCTGATCACAGTTAACAATGTCATTGTAGACCCTCCTGATATCTCCAACACTTTGGACCGATATTTTGCAGACATCGTGAGTTCCACCCACTACCGTCCTGCCTTACTCGTTCTGGCACGGGCCGTGGAGACAAGGACAATATCTTTCCCCTCCCATAATAGTGTGTGTTACAATACTGCTTACTATGAGGGAGCTCAAACATGCACCTCTCCATGAAGGACATGGCCATGCAGACATGTGACCTCAAATTTGGCTCTGGGGTTGTGAAGTCGCCCAGTGTCAAGGTAGCATCGCTATCCCCCCGTCCCGCTGTGCACCAAACTGTCAAACTTCCAGCTCAAGGGGCGAAGCTACCCACTAGACAACCGGCAGGCAGGAAAGGACAGGAGAAGTACTCCCAAGAAGACTTCATCCTTCCAGCCGAACAACACTCAAATCTTCTTCTAACCAGAAGGGCACGTAGAAGTCCCCTAAAGACAAACGGTCTTCTCCTTCACCAACTCGAAGATCCTGCTGGACTGTGTTGCCACGTGGTCACTTAGTCCGGCGAGCCTCTGTCTCACCGGTGTGCACCACCAACCGTTTTTCAGTGTTAGACCCCACAGACTGACCACACAAGCACGCCGATGCTTCTGTGGTCCCCACGGAGCAGGATCCTCCTGCTTCTGTGCCCTGTAGTAGTGACACTCCATCGGCTGTCACTCGGCGGCTGCCGAGTTGACACCTCTACATCTCTTCCTCCTTATGACTGACCTCCAATGGAACGTTCGCGGCCTTCGGTCCCACAAAGAGGATTTGTGGCTGCTTGTAGCATCCCCTTGTACTCTGCCTTCAGGAAACGAAATTGCACCCTCAAGACCACTTTGAGGTTTCACAGTACTTACCGATTTGTTTTGACCTTCCCCCTGAGGTCGGCATCCCATTTCATGGGGGCTGTCATGCTGCTCATACGAGATGACCTTCATAGCCAACCCATCTTCCTGACTACCCGTCTTCAAGCTGTTGCCATTCGTCTATTCCTTCCCCACCTGACTTTCTCCCTCTGTAACATTTATGTACCTCCATCCTTCGATGCCTCCAGAGCAGACTTCTTTCAGCTTATCGGGCAGCTGCCTCCCTCGTTTTTGCTACTCGGTGACTTTAATGCGCATCGTCTCCTTTGGGGATCTCCCAGGACCTGCCAGAGAGGTGCCCACATGGCTGATCTTCTTAACCAACTCAATCTCGTCTGTGTTAACACTGGAGCACCCACTTTCCTTTCTGACTCCTCACACACCTATTCCCATTTGGACCTATCCTTTTGCACTGCCCAGCTTGCCCATCGTCTTGAGTGGTCCATTCTTTCTGACGCCTACTCTAGTGACCATTTCCCGTATGCTCTCCATCTCCTGACTCCTACCCCATCAACATGCATGTCCAAATGGCAGCCTGCTAAGGCTGACTGGCAGCTTTACTCCTCCTTGGCGACCTTCGAAGAACAAGATTTCCCCAATTGTGACGACCAGGTGGACTATTTCACCAATGTTCCATTCCTTGCACTTCCTCTTTACCACGTCATGTTCCAGTCCCTTGGTGGACTGAGGCATGCCGCAATGCAATTCGTGCACGGACCTGTGCTCTCTGCAGTTTTAACTGCCACCTTATGCTGGAAAACTGCATTCATTATAAACAGATGCATGCAAAGTGTTGTTGAGTTCTTCAGGGTAGCAAAAGAGCTAGTTTGGTTTCATTCACTAGTTCTTTTAACAGTTCCACACTTTCCTCTTGTCATGTGGGTCAACCTCTGATGGCTCTCTGGAACCAAGATCCATTCCCCCATTTCTTGGCTGACAGTAGGTGCTGATGTCATTGTGGATCTTGTTGCAATCTTCAACACCTTGGGCCGCCATTTTGTGGAAGTTTCGAGCTCTTCCCACTATCACCCTGCCTTCATCCATTGGAAACGAGTGGAGGAGGCTCGGGTGATACCCCCCTCTTCTCTGAATCATGAGTGCTACAATGCCGCCTTCACTATGATCGAGCTAGATCACGCTCTTAGTTCGTCCTGGTCGTCCGCTCCAGGACCAGACACTATCAACATTCAGACGTTGCAGCACCTCTCTCGTGTGGGCAAGCTCTTTTTGCTTAACACATACAACCACATCTGGGCTGAGGGCCCATTTCCTGGATGCTGCCGTGAAGCAACCGTCATACCGATACCTAAGCCCGGTAAGGACAAAAACCTTCCTTCTAGCTACCGCCCCATCTCTCTCACCAGCTGCATTTGCAAGGTGGTGGAATGTATGATTGTTGCCCCAACTGGTGTGGTGGCTCAAGTCTTACCATTTACTCACGAATGCACAGTGTGGATTTCGAGCATTCTGCAGTTGACCACCTCATTAATTTGTCCACCCATGTCATGAATGGTTTTCTGTGGAAATCACAGACTGACCATGTTTTCCAATTTGGAGAAGGCCTACGACAACTGCTGGAGTACTTGTATTCTCAGTACTCTTTACTTGTGGGGCTTCCATGGATGCATGCCATGTTTTCTTTGGGCATTTTTACAAGACCGAGTTTTCAAGGTGTGTGTGGGTTCTGCCTTGTCGGACACCTTTATCCAGGAGAGTGGTGTGCCTCAGGGTTCCGTCCTGAGCATTGTACTCTTTGCTATTGCCATTAACCCTATAAAAAATGGCCTGTATCCCGCCAGGTGTCTTCGGCTCCCTTTTTGTCGATGGTTTTGCCATCTGTTGCAGTTCTCCAAGGACCTGTCTCACTGAGAAGTGTCTTCAGTACTGTCTTAATCGTCTTCACCCCTGGAGCATTGCCAATGGCTTTTGCTTTTCCACTGACAAAACTGTCTGTATGTATTTCTGACGGTGCAAATGGTTTCTCCCACCATCTCTACATCTTGGGACTCTTACACTTCCGTTTGTTGACATTATGAAATTCCTGGGGCTCATGCTCGATAGGAAACACTCTTGGTCTTCCCATGTGTCTTACCTGGCAGCCCGCTGTACGCATCTCAGTGTCGTATGTGTCCTCAATGCTACTTCTTGGGATGCCGATTGAACCACCCTCTTATGTTTGTACAGTTCCCTTGTCCATTCGAAACTAGACTATGGGTGTTTTGTTTATGCATCTGCACGCCTACCCCTTTTACACCATCTGAAACTATCCATCATCATGGCTGGGAGAACACCTTTTACACCAGCCTGGTTGAGAGTCTGTACTATCACTGTCCTATCACCGTGACTTTCTACTCAGCAGGTATGCATGCCGTTTGTGTACCATGCGTGGCCACACTTCCTATGCCGCCTCCTTTGATGATTCCTTAGGTCATCAGTATGGGACTCGTCCCTCTTCTCTGTTACCTCCTGGAGTCAGCTTTCACCCCTTGCTATGGCGGTTTAACTTTACATTACCTGCAACTTTCCCAGTGGATGTGAACCCTTCACCAACTTGGCTTCGTGAAGCGGCTCATTCGCTTCCTAAGGACACTACCCCATCCTCGGTCTATCGCCTTCAGTTTCAAGATCTTTGCGTGGAACTTAGCGATGGTACCTTTGTGTACACTGATGACTCTGACTGATCATGAGGTTGGCTGTGCCTTTGTCATTGGCACCTGTCTCTTTTGATATCGGCTTCTGGCACACTCCTCAGTATTTGCAGCTGAGCTTTTTGCCTTTTATCAGGCCACAGAGTACATCCGGCGACACAGCCTTCCCAATTATGTCCTCTGCTCAGACTCGCTCAGCGCCTTCCAAAGTCTCTTTGCACTGTACACAGCTGCAGGAAAACTGTCACGTGCTCACCCTTGGTGGAGACAATGTCATGTTTCTGTGGGTCCCTGGTCATGTCAGTCCGCCAGGAAACAAGGCTGCTGACGCTGCTGCCAAGGCTGCAGTCCTTGTAGCTCAGCCTGCGAGTACCTCTCTTCCCTCCGATGATCTCTGCATTGCCGCCTGTCAGGAGGTGGTGTCCCTTTGGCATCGCCAATGGGTCTCTCATCATGGGAATAAGCTTCCGCTAGTTAGGCCTCTCTCGGTGCCTTTGATGGCCTCCTCTTGGCCCTCTCGCCGGGAGGAGATTAATTTTACTCGGCTGTGTCTAGGGCACTACCTTTTTAGCCATAGTCATTTGTTCAGTGGCGCTCCCACACCACTTTGTACGCATTGCGCCCAACTTTTAACTGTCCATTTCCTGATGGAATGCCCTCTTTTTTTTTTTTACCGATTTATGTTCCATCTTGGGTTTGTCATCTGATTTATCAGCCGTTTTAGCAAATGACACGCGGGCTGTCGATCGCACTTATTATCTTATCCACCGAAGCCATATGGTGAAGGCCATTTAGTTTTTGGAGCTGTAGTTTTGTGTGGTGTTTTTTAGCCCTTTCTCCATGTGCCTTTTTTAGCTGTCTCCTATTCTGTTCATTGGGACTGACATATAGTCGTTTCCCTCATCTCTGTGTTTGTGTTCTATAGTTTTGACTTGGGTGCATACGACTCCAGTTGTTTTTTGCACCCTAAAACACGAAAACAAATCAAACATGCACTCTCTTCATCTCGGTCATTCACTCCAGGACTGGACGGCATTCACATTCTGATGTTGCAGCGCCTATCTCCTGGGGGCTTACACTTTCTCCTCCAGACATACAACTACATTCGGACAGATGGCCCAACCCCGGTCGCTAACGTCAGGCCATAGTCATTCCCATACTTAATCCTGGTAATGACAAACACCTTCCTTCCAGCTGCTGCCCAGTTTCCCTCACCAGTAGCATCTGCAAAGTGATGGAATGTATGATTAATGGTTGGCTGGTGTGGTTGCTCGAGTCTCGGCATCTCCTCACTAACGGCCAATGTGGATTCTGTAGACATCACTCTGCAGTTGATCGTCTCATCACCTTGTCAACTCATACCATAACAATTTTTTGCGGAAGCGCCAAGCTGATTCTGTGGTTTTTGATTTGTAGAAGGCGCATGACACCTGTTGGAGGGTGGTTATTTTTCGTACTATGTACAAGTGGGGCTTCCGGGGTCACCTGCCCCCGTTTTATCCAGGAATTTTTAAAAGACTGTGTTTTTGAGCTTCACGTGTGCGCAACTCTGTCTGGCACTTTTGTTCAAGAGAACTAGGTTCCTCAGGGTTCTGTGTTGTGTCGTCTTATTTGCCATAGCCATTAACCATATTATGCATTGTCTCCTACCAGGTATCTGGGGCTCTCTTTTTATTGATATCCTTGGATCTACTGTAGCTCTCAACAAACCTGTCTTCAGTGATGTCTTGATCATCCTTACCCATGGAACATCAACAACGGCTTCCGCTTTTCCTCTGACAGGACTGTGTGCCTGAACTTCTGGCGGTGCTGGGAGTTTCTTCCCCCGTCCATACATCTTGGCCCATTCCTTCTTCCATTCGTCAACAAAATGAAGTTCTTGGGACTCATGTTTGATAGAAAACTCAGTTGGTCTTCCCAAGTGTCCTACCTGGCAGCTCGTTGTACTTGCTCCCTCAGTATTTAGTGTGTTTTATGTGGTGCCTCGTTGGAAGTGGATCGGACCATCCTAGTCTGTTTATACATGCCCCTTGTCCGTTCAAAACTGGATTGTGGATGTATCGTATATTCATCCCGTCTGTGTATCTTAGGTCATCTTAACACAATTCACCATTACGGTATATGTTGAGCCACTGATGCCTTCTCTACTGTTCCTGATGAGAATCTTTATGCTGATTTACCGTTGTCATACCGGCGGGATTTTCTCTTTAGTCATTATGCAGGCCATCTGTCTTCTACACCCTGTCACCTGTATTACGGCCCATTCTTTGACAATTCCCTTGAGCACAAGTATGGGATGCACTTGTCTTCTCTGTTGCTTCCTGGAGTTCGCGTTCGTTTACTGCTTTGATAGCTTTGCTTTACGCTCTCTGCCACATTCCTCATGGATGCAAGCTCTTCAACACCCGGGTTTCATGCTGAGATACATGTTCATTTTGTACTCTTCGCTTCCTAAGGACACTACTGGCCTGGTGTATCGCAGTGAGTTTCTTGCACTTCACACATGGCTTGGGAACGTTGTCTTTGTCTACACGGATAGTTCAAAGATCGATCATGGTGTCGCATGTGCTTCTGTGCTTGTTGATGATCCTTTTCAATTTTGGTTTCTTGACCACTGTGCTTGTTGATGATCCTTTTCAATTTTGGTTTCTTGACCAGTGCTTGAATTTTACTGCAGAGCTCTTTACGCTTTATCTGGCCACCCAGTACAGCCGGCGAAACGGCCTTCAAACTGTATCATCTATTCAGATTCTCTCAGTGCTCTTTAGAGCCTTCTTGCACTGTACTCAGTCCATCCTATAGTAAAACAGATTCAAGAATGCCTCCATTCGCTTACGGTGTGGGGAGCCAACATGATGTTGCAGTGGGTACCTGGTAACATTGGCATGCCAGAGAATGAGGCTGCTAATGCTGCTGCAAAGGCTGCAGCTCTCTTCCCTCAGCCTGCTAGTTATCCCACTCCCTTGGTTGATGTTTGTGTTCCTTTCTGTCAGCATGTGGTATCTCTTTGGCGTACACATGAGCTTTTCTCCAGGATAACAAACTCCTGGGACATTAAACCTCTCCCAATAACGTGATCAACTTGCTCTTGGCCCTCACGCTGCGAGGGGGTCATTTTATTCTGAGTGCATATTGGAAACTGTTGGTTTAGTCACGAGTCACCCCCATTAACTAAGTGGCAACCCTGCCCCGCTCTGTGCATACTACTCTCATCCTTTGACGTTGTGCCACTTTCTGATCTGTTGCCCATTTTTTGGCTGTTTACAATTATGTCTTTGTTTGCCTCTATTTTGTCAGAGTTTTAGCAGATGATATGCTTTCTGTCGACTGCATCTGGCTTTTTATTTGCCACAGCAGCATGTTGAAGGAAATTTGATCCCCCCACTTCACCCTCTCAGCCCCCTCACGTGAACATCTGCCAACTCAGTGGTGTTTTGAGAAATTTTCCCTAAGGTCAACCTTGTCCTTAGCTGCTACTCTTTCAAAGTTGCTTGATTAGGTTTTTGCGTTTTTCCCTTCAGGTTTTTGTTTAGTATTTGTTTTTTCTTATGTAGTGATACTGGTGCTAATGGCCTTAGCAGTTTTACGTCCTACATTGGTGGATTTCAGAAATTGCTGTGGCCATTAGAGATTGCAGATGGGCTCTGCACTGCTAAGAGCGACATCCATCAATGGAGCACCTCATTGCTATTAAATGACTCCATGCCTGAGCCCACTACCTAATGAAATGACAGAAACAAGAATGCTAGGGATGGTACGTCACTACCTGCTGTCTGACAAGCTCTCGCCTGCCATCAACACCTTATTGCTGTGTTCTTTGACTTACAAAAGGCTTACAACACCACATGGCATTGTCACATCCTTGTTACCATACTTGAGTGTGGTCTCCAGGACCTGCTCCTGATTTTTGTCTGGAACTTTTTGTCACACTGTACTTTCCAGATTCAGGTTGGTGCTTCCCACAGTACTACCCCATATACGAGGCAGTGGGATCCTACAGGGCTCTCTGTTGAGAGTGCTTCTTTTTCTGGTGACTGTCAGTGGTCTAGCTGCAGCAGTGACGTCTATAGTGTCACCCTCGTTGTATGTTGACAGTTTTTGTATTTACTGTTGCTCCTCCATTGTGGGTGTTGCTGAACACTGACTGCACGGTGCCATATGAAAGGTGCAGTCCTGGGCTCTCACGCGTAGTGTCTGTTTTGTCAGTTGGAAAGATGTTCTTCATACACTTCTGTCGTCATCGCTCTGTCCATCCACATCCAGAAATCCACTTCTACAACCTGTTACTCAATTTGGTGGAGTCGTATCGCTTTCTGGAACTGGTCGTCGATGCTCTATTGATGGGGCTTTCCCATCTTTGCCAACTTTGCTGCGAAAGTGCCGGTCACATCTTAATACTCTCAGCTACTACTCTACAAATTTATGATTTTACGAAGCTGTGGCCCTATTCATCCTGATTATGGGATTCTGGCATATGGCTCAGCATCACCTTCAGCATTGCGGATGCTGAACCTGATATACCATTTGTGGTCTGTCTTGCACCAGTTGCTTTTCAGAGTGGCCCTGTGGACAGCCACCCTTCCACTGGACATACAAACTACTGTGTCCTTTTTCTTGGTAAGGAGATCCAACTCCCACACCAGCGGCTCAGGATGGGAGTCAGAAATGCAGACGAGGGACTGACCATCTAGTTTGCTCCCTTTAACTGATCAATCCAATTCAATCTCACACAATCCAAATAGCGAATCATCATCAAAAAAGGAAAACAGGAACAAACATAAAGTTGCAAAGCAGACATTTTTAGTAAACTCTCCAGGAAAGTCGGACAATGATTGCCTTGTAGGACACTGGTAAATCCAGAGTTGACAAGCAGGCTAATCAGTGCTGCAATCCGTATTATCTGGATATGCTTTACTGATTACATTGGAACATTTTATCAAAAGGAAAATTCACTTGAAAAAACTATAAAATTTTGAAACAAATTCCCTGGCCAGGAGGTGAAATTTCAGTACTGCCGATACACACATATAAAAGTATACACACTATCCTAACCTTTGGAAGTAATGATAATTCCTTCAGCAGGGAGCAGAAAAGGAGAGTTTGGGGATAGTCAACAAAAGAATGGGCAGGTTAGTGAGGCTCTGGGGTTGGGGGGACACAACGAACTTCCAAGGAATTGTGTGGTCAGTAGGTGGAAACTAACACCCAAACCAAAAAGATGGTGTGGGTATTACAAAGGGCAGTGTAAATAAACAAATGAAAGCAAAAAAAAATGCTCACTGTTAGACCTGAACTGCTGAAGAGAAGTATAAATTTAAACATATTCATTAGTGATTTCTTCAGAGGAAAACAAAACAAACCTCCCAGTCACAAAAACATGAGCTTCATCAAGGAGAAATAAAGGAAGAGCAACAACAAAGGGAAGAAAATAAGACATGACGCTATTAGATGATTCAATACCGACAACTTCACATGGTGGAAAGTCTGATGTGGAAATTCAAATCTTAACAAAAGAATGTGTTCTCTTCTTCCTCATTAGCATCTAAATAGTAAACTATAATGGATAGAAAAGTGTTAGAGAGAACACATAGTAAATGATAGTAAATGGCTTTCATATTGCAAGGTAAAGTTAATAGATTCAAAAATGTTATGGAAGAATTGAGCTTCTAATAACAGATAAAACCCTTTGGCTTTTATTTGTAAGGATTCTGTTACTAAGAAACATATACTCTTGTGATAAAAAGTGACAATTTCTTAACCTTCAGTCAACAACCTACAGTACTAGCACATGTTCTGCAATGTCAGATCTTTTTGCCCCAACTCATTTTGTAAGTACAGTGTTTTTTTTAATTTTTTTATTTTAGGAAACAGTGAAGTACAATTCTTTAAAATATACACTTTTATTACAGGGTGTATACGACCCGGGACAATTGGGTGATCCGGGAAAAACCCAGGAATTTTATCACCCGGGAGAAAACTGGGAAAAATCCGAGAATTTCTTAGAATTTCGGGAATTTTTTGTTGTTTTCAGTTAAATTTTTGTAATTTTCAGTGGTAAGAACTGTTACTCTAACAAAAGATATTACTGTCTCCCACTACTGCAGAATAATACTGCAGCATTAAAACATGAACGAGAGAGGAAAACGAAGATAAAACTTAAATTGCAAAGAAAATGCGCCATATAAAATAACACAGTGCTCGTACAAGTGTCTGCCAACAGCAAAGTGTGTCAAAGGCTTTCGGAAGACTATGCAATGCTTCATAACAACAAATTGGCTTTGATGAGTGTGACATCACAACTATTCGCATTAGACTCATTTAATCAGTTACGAGTGGGCTTGTGCACACGCGCAGTTGAGTCACGTATGAGTAGTACCTTCCCCCGCTTCTGGCTACAGAAATGTGGCTGTTGGCTGTGTAATCAGCAACCAGCCACATGATACCCAGAAAAATTTTACTGGCGCGCCGAAGGTGTCAGTTCATGCGTGTGCAGCAGGCCCGGATCTAGTGGGGAGTGAGGGCAAACTGGGGTATCTGAACCGGGCGGCAATTTTGGGGGAGGGGCAAATTCACACGTGTTTCATAATGCACCCAGCATCCAGTGCACATCGTTCTATCGATTATTCATATGATTTTGAAACGAATCACTGATGGTTTTTGAACACATTCTAAGTTGATTTTTGAATGCGTGCATAGTGTACGTGATGTCTCTGCCAGGGGAATCCTCGTCGCATCTAGAAATAAACTTGCCTGCGGACAAAACGGGATGGGGCTATACGAGCTGAGCGGAATAAAGCCGAACCGGTGAATGCAAAGTGCTGCTTGTTTATGTGGTTGATTCGGTTTGCGACTGTTCAGCCTTGTTATAATTACTAGTGAAATCCATAGATTCAGACTACCAGTGTGGAAATAAATGACTAACAGGTAAAAATCTTACGTATTATCTTCTCAGTGTATCCAAGAAAATGAAATTTTGACAGAAATCTTTTGACCAGATTGCTACATGAGACAGGGCCAGTTGTAGTCCCTGGATAGCAGCTGCTAAACTTCCATTCTGAGAGTAGTGCGGAAAACGCGTTGTACGAACACGTAATAACGCCTAACCGGAGAATAATCGCTGGATAACTAAACCAGTGATTGTGGCAGGGTTTGTGAAATTAACCGGAGAATGAGTTTTTGCAGTGGTAGGAATAGTTACAGAATTACTGATGACAAGACAGTTTGTTACTAACGAGGAAGGAGAAGAAACTGGGACATCACACAAATCTTGTGCATGAGAAACTGGAGCGTATGAATGAAATGTGAAATATTTCCTAACGTAAAGCTTTTTGCTTGTAGTAGGCCAAATAGGTATTTCGTATTAGTACTTCGTGCCTTATATTCTGACATATTTTAAAAATGATCATTATTACCAAAACAGTCTCTTTTATTTGGCGTGTGTTACAATTTCTGAAATATCAGAAAGGTCTATTTTGTTTTCTCCAGCGCACAGTGACAAAATAGACGTAACCAGATTGAGAAACCACACCAGTCTTGGGTACTATTTGTATTAACAGTGTTTTCAGTATTAGACAATGACCTTTTCACTTTTCATGTAGCAAAACGTTTAACAAACTTTGATAAGGTAATAGTCCTTTTTGCAGAAAGGAAAGCACGCCATGCAAAGCTGTAGCAAGATTAGACAGAAAAATCACTAGGACCGAAGGATTGAAAAAATGTGTACTGTCTTGCCTGTCTCTTGTCCTTACTGGTTTCAGGTGACCTATGTTTAATTTTATGTCACACAGAAGAGCAAGTTATTAGCTAGTAGGCAATAAAGAGTCCAGGTTTTCTGAAGAGTTCTTGTTCTCCTGGTTACAAATAATCCTATCCAGTATTAATTGTGAGTTTTGTTTTTTTTTGACAAAAAAATGGGGTGGGGGGGGTGGGGGGGCAGGATGTCAAACTGGCCGACTGGGAGCAGGAGAGGCACTACAGGACATACATGTTCGAGTTGCACAGAGCGAAATATAGTGACGTATGGTATAACAATGTTGTTTGAAGATGTGTGGCACCTCATTGCACACTTAAGACCAAATAACCTGTCTTACATATTCTCGAATATATATCGTTTATGTATTAGACTCTTCAGAAGATGTGCGCTACAAATTGAATTTCTTGAAAAGTAATTTTTCTTAACTTTTGACGTTCTGATGCGCAGAGCAGTCAGAGTTATAGTTGGGAGGAGGGGAGGGGGTAGTCTCCACATGACCTGTTTATACATTTAGTGATTTTTCTGTTTCCTTTTCGTTTACTGCTCTCACGTCAAATGAAAACAAGATGGATTTCTGTGACTGGGAGCTCTCAAGTGAATTAAAATACATTCACATAATTATGGAAGGGTAAACTGTTACTAGTTTCAGATTTTATTTTATTTCCACCTTTCTGACAGTCTAGCATTAATCGCCTTGCAGAACAATGAAGTTATTTTTGTCGATTTGATAAATAAATTTGGCTTTTATTAAGCTTTCCTGCTGAGGCAGTCAATTTATTCCACACTATTGGCTAGTTTCAACTGTTCGCTGCGTTTCAGGTGCACGTTTTCATCTTCTAGCACGTATTGGCATTATGCCATAATAAAGAACCAAACATGGGATAATGCAGTACTGGTACTCCAAGAAAATTTACGTCCCGAAAACCACATTGAAGTGCTTCATACCTGGTCGAGGCCTATGTCATTGAGAATCTGAACATGCAAATGTGCACTGTAAGACGAACTATGCGTTTTAGTATGGTTCACGAAATTCTGACACTCTGAGTATCCTCTGATGTCTTGTTTCTTTTATGACATAATGTAAGCTCTTTTAATGTTTTACACGTACGAACATACGGGCTTCCTACATCACCGTAGCTGCGCGAGCGCGATGACGTCTCTTATCTGGCGCTCTCTGACAACTGCTGAAATGAATCTAACAGGTCATGGGAAAATATTGCGAATTGTTGTTAGGAAAGTGTTAATTTCAAAGTAAATTTCCTTTTACGGAAGATGAACTATGTGTGAGAATGTACAATGGATTTTATAAATCACAAGAGTGTTGGGTTGCTTTTAAAAATCAAATCTTTGATGACCAGCTATTTATAAGAATTTCGAACCCAGAAGATCAGAGATTTATGTTGGTATTAAAAATTTTGCTGGTGTATTTGTGTGATGTATATTAACCCTTTCATGAGCCACGGGAATCATGCTTCCCACTACAATGAACTTGCTCCTAGTCCCATGGGATTCACAGTTCCCACCTCTGTAAGGTGCTACCACCTAGTCAACAGTATAGTGTACTATTTCCAATTGGAAGTTCCCGCCATTTTTGCTGTACCTTTGCACAGAGGCATTGTATTGCTGAGTGTTGCTCAGTAGAGGAGCCTTTAAGTGCTGTTTGCGTGACATTTTGTGAATTTTTTCCCTCAAAGCTACAGTATAAGGTAAATACCTTCGATTTATCCAAATCTATGAAGGAAAATGTAAAATTGGAACGAGGAGAAGTTCAGTTTGAAACAAAAGGAGCCATTTCTGCAGTAAAATGGATGGATAACCGTCCATCACTTTCCTGTCCTCAATTCATGACCCATGAGAAACAGCCACAGTGAAAAGGAAAAAAAAGGATGGTACTAGTAGAGATATTTCTTGTCCTGAAGTTGTGACAGAATACAACAAAATAATGGGTGGTGTCGATAAGTTTGATCAATTACGAGAAAGGTATGCTATTGGCAGACATTCTGTAAATTGGTGACACAGGATATTTTATTTCCTGGTGGACCTTGCTGCAGTGAACAGTTTTACCCTGCGGAAAATAAGTAAAAGAGAAAGTGGATAGCATTATCAGCTCACATACAGGTTCCATGTAGCCAGACAATTGACTGCTGTCTTCTCATCCCAAATAAGAGTGGACAAAAACCTGTCTTTCTAGTGTAAAGGGGAAAAGTACCTGAAGATTTTCGTCATGTGGCTGTAGCAGAGCATCAACCCATTTTAGGAGAAACCTACTGGACGTGTCATTGTAGTACCAAAGCTGCGGAAAAGAGCACTCGCTGTGTTTGTAAATATTGTCAAATATCACTTTGCTTAGACTCATGTTTCAGAAAATTTCATGGCAAGTAATTGTGAACAATCATTGTAAAAGAGAAGTAGATTTATCAAATAAATATGGCATATATTGAAAAAGTTGTTTTTGTCATTTAACTCCAAGGAAGGGCAGTGGGAAGAATACTTCCCACCTTGTGTGACCTCACTTTCACAGTTGGAGCAAATTTGATATTCTGTATGATAAATGTACCTATCTGTTAACTACTATCTGCTGTCCATTCATTAAAAAAAACTGCTCAATAATTTTGCCCACGAAAGGATTAAAGTGTAACATGTGCTAAACAGATCAACATTAGGTGCCTATAGGTGAAAGCTTGGCTTCTCTTGTAGCTTATTAATCTTAGAGACAAATATATGCAAAAGCTTTGCTTTTCTTGTAGCAACACTATGTATATTAATTTAAACCATTAACTTTTCCTGTTGATGGAATTCGAATTTATACTTTAGTAATATGAAAATATGCAGCTTACATGTTGCTGCATATGAAAGATCTTTTTTCCCCCTGAGTATCGTTTTTTAAAGTGCCGGGAAATTCTACGCTTTTGTATAAAACCATATCCTATCAAAGGATAAGTTTTACAGTTCCGAGGGAAAGTCACTTAACATGGCAATAGTGTATATCCACCCTGGAGGAAATGTATTTTTATCTGGGAGATCTGGGAAAAGTCCGGGAATTTTCTCTTCTTGTCTGCCTATACACCCTGTATTAGGGGTAAAGTCCAGTTGTTACCAAATAAATGCTAAAAATATTCAGTAAAACTATTTTTAGGACATTTTTTCAAAACTACCTTGTAACTTATTCTGAAATGAAGATTAAATTCTTGTAAAATTCAAAAGGAATAATATAACTAATCAACATAGGTAAATGGCAAGTTACAACTAGATTAGGCAAGGCAGGTAATAATTTATTCTGGTTGACATTGAAAGCTCATACATTTCATTTTCATGTGTTACCCACAAATAAGCGATTTGCAGGTCTCTGAGGACTTACGTTTATGTCATTTGAGTACCAGTTTGTGTGTGTGTGTGTGTGTGTGTGTGTGTTGTGTGTGTGTGTGTGTGTGTGTGTGTGTGTGTGTGTGTGTTGGGGGGGGGGGTGTTCAGTGTTAGCAGGCTGTGGAATCCCCAGAATTGCTATTACTTCTGTTCTTAGATTCGTGGTTAGCCTTTTGTTGGCCATCAGTTCCCGGAAGGACTTCAGTAATGCAATTATTTCAAAAAGTTGGATCGGCTCACTTGTTCAATGTGTTGTTATTGAGCCGATGGAGGTACAAAGGCATTTATTCCACCATCATCATGTATTCCTTAGAAATAGCGCATTGGCCATATTCTAACACCTCTTTTCATTGAATGGCCAAACACAACTTGTCGAAAACAACAATGTCTTTTCCTACATTGTTGATATTCCTATCTGGAGTTTCCATTGTTTGGTAATTGCTAAAGATTTACACTTTCCATGTGAAGGAAAATAATATATAATTACATAAAATTCTGGGCACTACACATCACTTTTAGGCCCTGTACTAAACAATCTTGTAATGATTAAATGTCTATCTCAGAAATTGTTGAATTTTGAAAGCTCTCTTTCTGTCTAGGACACATGAGATTCCTTTCTTTGGAAGTGACCCATATTTCTGATTATCTTCCAATAATTCCCCAAATCCTGGGATGAGAGAGTCCTGATACAGACATGTTGTCAGTGGCAGCCTGTAAGTCCACATGACTTCTCGTAGAGTTCTCTGTGCCTTCTAGCTATCAATACTGCATAGAGACTTAGTGATGGAAGACTTTCACAGCAGATTGAGAAACAAAACGTTGTGCATGTGTCAGATTTATTGGAATGTATTTAAAAAAAAGACAACGGCAAGCTGAACATCATCTTGAAATAATTACAAACCAATTTTCTCATGCTGTCTATGTGTGCAGTGTATATTTATAATTTTCTTCATTTTATTTTTCACGGTAATAAATTTTGAAAATTTCACAATTTATATTGTGTGTTTAATTACTTCTTTAGATCTTATTTTTCATATACACTGCACCGTTAATAAAGTTCACCCATTTTTTTTAAACTGCCGTGACTAGTAATTATACTGGAAGTACATATATATTTCATCTTGTCACAGATAACTTATTTATGATGCATTAAGTCTCATTTGAAAAATGTGTCCATCTCCAGGTGTTCTATTAAAAAATCCACTCAGTCCCTTAATAAATGGGTTGAGCAACTTAATAAATGGGTTGACCAGTGAAGCAATAATTAAAGTAACAACACTTAACCTAAGGATGCAAAATGATAGTGACTCCATCAACTAATATTATACCATTTTTTCTTCACATTCTGTAATTTGATGTCATGAAATATATGTAGCCTTAATGTTCTAAGAAAACCCCCATAATATGTGTTGTTTTACAGTGGATTCAGATGAAGCACTGTTCCTGCTAGCAACATGCTATTATCGCTCAGGGAAAACTGGTCAAGCTTATTCAGTGTTAAGGAGGAAAGGACCAACTTCTGCAAAATGTAAATTCCTTATGGCAAAATGCTGCCTTGATCTTCAAAAGTAAGTAAATGGACACTCAGGATTCTGAATTTCGGAAAGAATGTGTAACTCCTTGATGTATTACTTTAGGGGAATAAAATATCTCACTGGAATGTCTATAGCTTTTAACCACGGAATTAAATTTGTGTTTGAATTGAATAAAATAAACAGGAAAGAGTGGTTGATGTATTTTCTTTATGTTAGCAGCTCTTTGTAGTTACATATTGAAATTTGTTGTGTGTCGATTGGTTACCTGTGACTCCTTGCATTTCTACAGATTAATGTTAATTGTATGGTCAAAGGTAGTTAATAAGTCAGATGGATTTGTGCATTTCATTTAAGATGTGCCAAAGATATTTGGACTCACGCAGCTCCAGTAAATCATCATAAATATTATGGAAAGCTTACAAGAAAGAACTGAAAGCTGTCTGTGAATTCTTGAGAATGACAGATTTGGCTTATTTTTTAATACTGTTGAGATCTTCCTTCTGGTATTGACTTTGGACTGCCATGTGTGTAAACACTGTTGAAGAGTATGTTAAAACTTTTGTTGTCGTACTCTCATTAGGACTGGGATTAAAGAACTTGTCCAGGCACACAGGTGTAGGCTTTTTGGGGTTCCCCGAAATTGTGCAAATTTAAATGGCTTGGTGGCCCTTTGAAAACGACCTCGTCAATTATTTTTCCTGTCTTGTGCAATCTTATACTGTGCTCTATCTATAAAATCCTTATTGTTAAATTTTAATTTCGTTTCCTTCATTTTTATGTATTTTTTCCTTGCTTGCTATACGAAATATTTGTTACTGTAACGTGCTGTCGAATATGTAAAAGATGTTACATGTCTTTTCTCCATTTATTGCACCACAGAGTAGATGTGTTTACTATCAATTAAAGTATTAGTGGAAGTTATTTTATTATTAACAAATTTAAATTGAATAAGAGGAAGTAGTAAAGTCTAGTTGTCAGGTGAAATTAACAGCTGTGTCTCTCCCCCACACCTGTTCAATCTATCCCCTCTCGGCGCCTTCCCTCCCCTCTCGGCGCCTTCCCTCCCCTCTCGGCGCCTTCCCTCCCCTCTCGGCGCCTTCCCTCCCCTCTCGGCGCCTTCCCTCCCCTCTCGGCGCCTTCCCTCCCCTCTCGGCGCCTTCCCTCCCCTCTCGGCGCCTTCCCTCCCCTCTCGGCGCCTTCCCTCCCCTCTCGGCGCCTTCCCTCCCCTCTCGGCGCCTTCCCTCCCCTCTCGGCGCCTTCCCTCCCCTCTCGGCGCCTTCCCTCCCCTCTCGGCGCCTTCCCTCCCCTCTCGGCGCCTTCCCTCCCCTCTCGGCGCCTTCCCTCCCCTCTCGGCGCCTTCCCTCCCCTCTCGGCGCCTTCCCTCCCCTCTCGGCGCCTTCCCTCCCCTCTCGGCGCCTTCCCTCCCCTCTCGGCGCCTTCCCTCCCCTCTCGGCGCCTTCCCTCCCCTCTCGGCGCCTTCCCTCCCCTCTCGGCGCCTTCCCTCCCCTCTCGGCGCCTTCCCTCCCCTCTCGGCGCCTTCCCTCCCCTCTCGGCGCCTTCCCTCCCCTCTCGGCGCCTTCCCTCCCCTCTCGGCGCCTTCCCTCCCCACTCGGCGCCTTCCCTCCCCACTCGGCGCCTTCCCTCCCCACTCGGCGCCTTCCCTCCCCTCTCGGCGCCTTCCCTCCCCTCTCGGCGCCTTCCCTCCCCTCTCGGCGCCTTCCCTCCCCTCTCGGCGCCTTCCCATCTTCTCACAGCACTCACCTCCCCTCCCCTATCGGCGCTCCCCTCCCCTATCGGCGCTCCCCTCCCCTATCGGCGCTCCCCTCCCCTATCGGCGCTCCCCTCCCCTATCGGCGCTCCCCTCCCCTATCGGCGCTCCCCTCCCATATCGGCGCTCCCCTCCCATATCGGCGCTCCCCTCCCATATCGGCGCTCCCCTCCCCTCCCCTATCGGCGCCTCCCCACTTGACGCCTCCCCACTTGACGCCTACCCACACCTCCCCTCTTGACGCCTACCCACACCTCCCCTCTTGGCGCCTCCCCACTCCTCCCCTCCCCTCTTGGCGCCTCACCACTCCTCTCCACCCCTCTTGGCGCCTCACCACTCCTCCCCTCCCCTCTTGGCGCCTCACCACTCCTCCCCTCCCGTCTCTGCGCCTCCCCTCCCCTCTCTGCGCCTCCCCTCCCCTCTCTGCGCCTCCCCTCCCCTCTCTGCGCCTCCCCTCCCCTCTCTGCGCCTCCCCTCCCCTCTCTGCGCCTCCCCTCCCCTCTCTGCGCCTCCCCTCCCCTCTCTGCGCCTCCCCTCCCCTCTCTGCGCCTCCCCTCCCCTCTCTGCGCCTCCCCTCCCCTCTCTGCGCCTCCCCTCCCCTCTCTGCGCCTCCCCTCCCCTCTCTGCGCCTCCCCTCCCCTCTCTGCGCCTCCCCTCCCCTCTCTGCGCCTCCCCTCCCCTCTCTGCGCCTCCCCTCCCCTCTCTGCGCCTCCCCTCACCTCTCTGCGCCTCCCCTCCCCTCTCTGCGCCTCCCCTCCCCTCTCTGCGCCTCCCCTCCCCGACTCTGCGCCTCCCCTCCCCGACTCTGCGCCTCACCCCCGACTCTGCGCCTCACCCCGACTCTGCGCCTCACCCCCGACTCTGCGCCTCACCCCCGACTCTGCGCCTCCCCTCCCCTCTCTGCGCCTCCCCTCCCCTCTCTGCGCCTCCCCTCCCCTCTCTGCGCCTCCCCTCCCCTCTCTGCGCCTCCCCTCCCCTCTCTGCGCCTCCCCTCCCCTCTCTGCGCCTCCCCTCCCCTCTCTGCGCCTCCCCTCCCCTCTCTGCGCCTCCCCTCCCCTCTCTGCGCCTCCCCTCCCCTCTAGGCGCATGCCCTCTCGGCGGCTCCCCTCTCGGCGCCGACCCCCCTTCCCGCCGCCGCCGCCGCTCTCCTCTCGGCGCCACCCCGCCTCCCCTCTCGGCGCCTTCCCTCCCCTCTCGGCGCCTTCCCACCCCTCTCGGCGCCTTCCCTCCCCTCACGGCGCCGCCCCGCCCCCTCACGGCGCCGCCCCGCCCCCTCCCCTCTCGGCGCCGCCCCGCCCCCTCCCCTCTCGGCGCCGCTCCGCCCCCTCCCCTCTCGGCGCCGCCCCGCCCCCTCCCCTCTCGGCGCCGCCCCGCCCCCTCCCCTCTCGGCGCCGCCCCGCCCCCTCCCCTCTCGGCGCCGCCCCGCCCCCTCCCCTCTCGGCGCCGCCCCGCCCCCTCCCCTCTCGGCGCCGCCCCGCCCCCTCCCCCCCTCCCTTCTCGGCGACCTGTCCCCCTGGCGCCTGACTGCTCCCTCCCCTCGGAGCCTGTCCGTGCCACCTCGCCCTCAGCCCCCCTCGCCCTCAGCCCCCCTCGCCCTCAGCCCCCCTCGCGCAGCCCCCCCCCTCGCGCCAACCACCCGCGTCGCGCCCAGCCACCCCCCACCCCCCATCGGTGTCTCTCTTTCTCCCTCATGGTGCTTCTCCCCCACTGCATGTCTGTCTCCTCCCTGTGTGTCCCCAAAGCCACTTTGTACCTGCAGTGCCACTTTGTGCCCACCCATATCCACCAACTCTGCATGCCATTCTGTCATACTGTCCACTCTGCACGCAACCAACTTGCCAGGTTGAGACTGGCACAGCATCAAATGGCAGTCGCCCCTCCACCTCCATCCAGTACAATCCTAGCCTTCCCGCCCTCAGTCTGCTCAGTCACCACCCACCCCATCGTGTGCCCGACACCAATGGCACACACTGCAATGTACGCCCCTCCCCCATCCAAACACAACTCCTGCCTGCCCCCTCTCTACCCACTCCCCAAGGTCACATCTTGCCTGCATCTCCCCAGTCACCACACCCTTCATGGCATTTCTCCACTTACCCCACTATGGTCCCACCTGCTGCCTTATGCTCCCGCACCACACTGTATCAGATTGTGCATCCCCACTACACACTCTCCAGTCCCCCACCATTCTGAGCCAGTGAATTCCCCCACCCACTCACTAGAAAGCACATGCCCCCTCCGTCCCGGCAACATGCCACCTCTGTCCCGGCAGTCTGCCACCTCTGCCGCCATCAGTCTGGAGACACTCACCGGCCGCTGCCTGTCTGGATGCATACCCGCCAATCTGAACCCGCAGAACATCTGGATGTCTACATCCACTGCCCCCCCCCCCCCCGAATGTGTGGCCAGCCCACAACCCATTATCCCAGTGTGCACCCACTCCTCACCCCCCAATCAGTCTGCACCCAGGCATTCTCCCCCTCCCCCCCCCCACCAGGCTGCACCCACACTCAGTCCCCTGCTACTCTGCACCTGCTGCCTGCCAACACGCACCGTCCCCTTGCCCCCCCCCCCACCCCCCCCACCCCCCGGCCCATCAGTTTGCTCCCAAACTCGTCCCCCCTCTACCCACTCTGTTGCCATTTTCGCCCGCCCTCACCTCACTCCCTGCCAAGCTGCATCCACCCCTACCCCCACCAGTATGCACCCTCCCATCACTAGTCTGCAGTTGGTATGACAACCTCCGCCAGTTTTTGCCTGTCCCCTTCCCTGCCAGTCTGCGCCAGTCCCACCGCCTGCTCGTCTGTGCCGGCTCTTACCCCCACACACCCTTCTGCAGCTCAACCCCCCCCCCCCCCCCCCTCCCCAGCAGCTTTGCCCTGCCTGCAGTCTTTGTTCCCCTTCAGCTGTTTGCACCACCCTAGCAGTGTTCCCCTCCAGCACCTTCCCATCTGGCAGCAAACTGCTCCCAGCAGCCTGCTGTGTCTACATGTGTCCCCCTACCAGTGCTACCAGTCTGCATTGGCCCCCCTCAATCAATCAGTGCCTGTCCCCCCCCCCCCCCGCCCCCCCCCCCAGCAAGTGTGCGTCTGTCCCTTTCACCAGTTTTTGCCTCCCCCTCACCAATCCCACCAGTTGACCCTCTCCCCCATCCATTTACATCTGCTCCTCCCTTACATACGACAGTGTGCGTCTGACTTCTCCCCCCACCCATCTGCACCTGCCACCTCACCCACCAGTTTGTGTGCCAGTCACCCGTGTGTGTTGGTCCCCCACCACTGAGCGAGGTGACGCAGTGGTTAACGGACTGGACTTGAATTTAGGAAGATAACGGTTCAAACCCACGTCTGGCCATCCTGATTTATGTTTTTTGTGATTTCCCTAAATCACTTCATGTAAATGCCTGAATGGTTCCTGATGAAGGGTGTGGTCAACTTCCTTCTCCATGCTTCTCAAATCTCTTGGGACCAGTAACCTCACTGTTTCGTCCACTCTCCTGAATCAACCAACCAACTATTCCTCCCCACCATCGTGTGCACCCCCCATCCTCACAGCTCTGCAGTCGCCTGCCGCAACTGCTGCCACCCTCACTTCACTCTCTCTCTTTCCCTCTGTGTGCCAGCTATGGCCACCATCTCGCTCTGCGCCATTCACGACCCGTCTCCATTTCTCTGACTCGCTGCTCGCTGCCCCATACCTGCACGCCTCTCTCCACCCATGTGAATACGCCACCCAGCACCCAGACCCTGGCACCCCCTTCCATGGTTGCACTCCTCTCTGCCCACACACCACACTCCTGCACCCCTTTGCCTCCCTCCCATGCCCTGGCACACCTTCCTCTCTCCTGTGAGTAGATGCATGACAACTATTGGCCTTGAGATGTTGCGGTACTTCTTCCTTTCCTCTGCTGCAGTCTTACTCACTGACTGTATTTTTCCATAGACTTTCTCTGTAGGGCAGATTCATCATTCAGCCTTGCTTGTTAATAGGACATAGATTATGGTTCTTCCTGCTGGGTTTTCCCAAGCTTTATTTTCTGATACACATTTTGGTTGACTCATTTGTTCTTCGTGTCCAGGTATGGCTTCCAATTGTTGGAAAATTGTTACAGAAGTGCAACACAAATGCTTGAGGTCTCCCAATAACTAATAAGGTAGTCAGACCATGTGGCGGATCATCAAGTGCCCACTCTGCGGTAGTCCTCAGACTGTGAAAGGGTCACTCTGTTCATGCCTGAGCTGTTACGTGCCTGCATATTCTAACGAGTAGGTGCCTGCCCCTTTGGGGACAATGGGACCACTGACAGTAGCCATCAAACCAGGTGACTATAGTTTTGACTGTGTGCTGCCTATGGGAAGTGCCCTCAATACCACAGTGGATGTTTTTCACAGCGAAAAACCCAAAGTTGTCAGCCAGTGGTACTGACTTGTAATCATTTTATGTTTAGCAAGATGCATACTGTACAAACATGTATGGCGTGTGCATTGTACTGCAGATCTTTCTGGTGTAAGTGATGACAAAAAGGGTTGATAAAAAAAATGCCAGTAAAGTCTTACTAATAGTTTTCTTCGCACTCGAACTGCAGTTTGTAACAGAGCCAGATTTTGCATCTGCCCTGCAGTATGTCTTAAATTTTATTCAGTCTTGAGTGAAAACATCATTTTGAAGCACAGCCCACCGTATTAAGTCTTCTGCAAACAGGAGTGATATGTTGATAGGTCTGTGAAAAATCCAGCCCTTATTGCAGGCTGTTAAGAGTCCTTCCCCATGGGGCAAGGACATCTTATGGCTCGCTGGGGAGCGGGTGCAGGATATTTGCGAGGGTATATCCCAGTCCATCTGTGTTGATAGGCAGCTGGCTGCCCATGAGCAGGCATTCAAACTGGAATAGCCTACCTTATTCGACAATAAGTCTAAGGTAAATTCTGTAAGGCGTCTTACTCTACCTAGACAGGCAGTAGTTGAGCACTTTATTTTTTAAAGATAAAGCTCTTTCACCAAAGGAATTCATATCTTTCATGGTCAAACAAAACAGGTCCCTGGAAATTTGGTTTGCCTTTAGAGAGAATAATGAGCACCATCTCCTGTGTGAAAAGGTCCTTAACAGTTGCGTTGTTTGGTTTTCAAGGCAGTCTAAAATGTTAAGAAAAGTTGATTAATTGAATCACACACACACACACACACACACACACACACACACTCACTAAAGTTAGATCATATTTGATACATGCAGGCACCAATAAAGGCTTTGCTGGTTTAATCTTAGATAAAGTAAGTATGGCTGTGTTTTTTAAGAAAAAAGCTGTGGTTATCACAGTTGTTGTTGTTGTTGTCGTCGTCGTCGTCGTCGTCTTCAGTCCTGAGACTGGTTTGATGCAGCTCTCCATGCTACTCTATCCTGTGCAAGCTTCTTGATCTCCCAGTACTTACTGCAACCTACATCCTTCTGAATCTGCTTAGTATATTCATCTCTTGGTCTCCCTCTACTATTTTTACCCTCCATGCTGCCATCCAATGCTAAATTTGTGATCCCTTCTTCTGGTCAAGTTGTGCCACAAACTTCTCTTCTCCCCAATCCTATTCAATACTTCCTCATTAGTTATGTGATCCACCCATCTAATCTTCAGCATTCTTCTGTAGCACCACATTTCGAAAGCTTCTATTCTCTTCTTGTCCAAACTAGTTATCGTCCACGTTTCACTTCCATTCATGGCTACACTCCAAACAAATATTTTCAGAAACGACTTCCCGATACATAAATCTATATTCGATGTTAACAACTTCCTCTTCTTCAGAAACGCTTTCCTTGCCATTGCCAGTCTACATTTTATATCCTCTCTACTTCGACCATCATCAGTTATTTTGCTTCCCAAATACTCCTTTACTACTTTAAGTGTCTCATTTCCTAATCTAATTCCCTCAGCATCACCCGATTTAATTTGACTACATTCCATTATCCTCGTTGTGCTTTTGTTGATGATCATCTTATATCCTCTTTTCAAGACACTGTCCATTCCGTTCAATTGCTCTTCAAAGTCCTTTGCCGTCTCTGACAGAATTACAATGTCATCGGCGAACCTCAAAGTTTTTACTTCTTCTCCATGAATTTTAATACCTACTCCAAATTTTTCTTTTGTTTCCTTTACTGCTTGCTCAATGTACAGATTGAATAACATCGGGGAGAGGCTACAACCCTGTCTTACTCCCTTCCCAACCACTGCTTGCCTTTCATGCCCCTCGACTCTTATGACTGCCATCTGGTTTCTGTACAAATTGTAAATAGCCTTTCGCTCCCTGTATTTTACCGCTGCCACCTTCAGAATTTGAAAGAGAGTATTCCAGTCAACATTGTCAAAAGCTTTCTCTAAGTCTACAAATGCTAGAAATGTAGGTTTGCCTTTTTCTTAATCTTTCTTCTAAGATAATTCGTAAGGTCAGTATCGCCTCACGTGTTCCAACATTTCTACGGAATCCAAACTGATCCTCCCCGAGGTCCCCCTCTACCAGTTTTTCCATTCGTCTGTAAAGAATTTGTGTTAGTATTTTGCAGCTGTGACTTAATAAACTGGTAGTTCGGTAATTTTCACATCTGTCAACACCTGCTTTCTTTGGGATTGGAATTATTATATTCTTCTTGAAGATTGAGGGTATTTCGCCTGTCTCATACATCTTGCTCACCAGCTGGTAGAGTTTTGTCATGACTGGCTCTCCCAAGGCCGTCAGTAGTTCTAATGGAATGTTGTCTACTCCGGGGGCCTTGTTTCGACTCAGGTCTTTCAGTGCTCTGTCAAACTCTTCACGCAGTATCTTATCTCCCATTTCGTCTTCATCTACATCCTCTTTCATTTCCAAAATATTGTCCTCAAGTACATTGCCCTTGTATAAACCTTCTATATACTCTTTCCACCTTTCTGCCTTCCCTTCTTTGCTTAGAACTGGGTTGCCATCTGAGCTCTTGATATTTATACACGTGGTTCTCTTATTTCCAAAGGTCTCTTTAATTTTCCTGTAGGCAGTATCTATCTTACACCTAGTGAAATAAGCTTCTACATCCTTACATTTGTCCTCAAGTCATCCCTGCTTAGCCATTTTGCACTTCCTGTCGATCTCATTTTTGAGACGTTTGTATTCCTTTTTGCCTGCTTCATTTACTGCATTTGTATATTTTCTCCTTTCATCAATTAAATTCAATATTTCTTCTCTTACCCAAGGATTTCTAGCAGCCCTCGTTTTTTTACCTACTTTCTCCTCTGCTTCCTTCGCGACTACATCCCTCAGAGCTACCCATTCTTCTTCTACTGTGTTTCTTTCCCCCATTCCTGTCAATTGTTCCCTTATGCTCTCCTTGAAACTCTGTACAACCTCTGGTTCTTTCAGCTTATCTAGATCCCATGTCCTTAAATTCCCACCTTTTTGCAGTTTCTTCAGTTTTAACCTACAAGTCATAACCAATAGATTGTGGTCAGAGTCCACATCTGCCCCTGGAAATGTCCTACAATTTAAAACCTGATTCCTAAATCTCTGCCTTACCATTATATAATCTGTTGTTTGATACCTTTTAGTATCTCCAGGATTATTCCATGTATACAGCCTTCTTTTATGATTCTTGAACCAAGTGTTAGCTATGATTAAGTTATGCTCTGTGCAAAATTCTACCAGACAGCTTCCTCTTTCATTTCTTAGCCCCAATCCATTATCACCTACTATGTTTCCTTCTCTCCCTTTTCCTACTGACGAATTCCAGTCACCCATTACTATTAAATTTTCGTCTCCCTTCACTACCTGAATAATTTCTTTTATTTCATCATACATTTCTTCAATTTCTTCATCATCTGCTGAGCTAGTTGGCATATAAACTTGTACTACTGTAGTAGGCATGGGCTTTGTGTCTGTCTTGGCCACAGTAATGTGTTCACTATGCTGTTCGTAGTACCTTACCCGCACTCCTATTTTTTTATTCATTATTAATCCTACTCCTGCATTACCCCTATTTGATTTTGTATTTATAACCTCTGTATTCACCTGACCAAAAGTCTTGTTCCTCCTGCCACCGAACTTCACTAATTCCCACTATATCTAACTTTAATCACCGAGCGAGGTGGCGCAGTGGTTAGCACACTGGACTCGCATTCGGGAGGACGACGGTTCAATCCCGTCTCCGGCCATCCTGATTTAGGTTTTCCGTGATTTCCCTAAATCGTTTCAGGCAAATGCCGGGATGGTTCCTTTGAAAGGGCACGGCCGATTTCCTTCCCAATCCTTCCCTAACCCGAGCTTGCGCTCCGTCTCTAATGACCTCGTTGTCGACGGGACGTTAAACACTAACCACCACCATCTAACTTTAATCTATCCATTTCCGTTTTTAAATTTTCTAACCTACCTGCCCGATTAAGGGATCTGACATTCCACGCTCCGATCCGTAGAACGCCAGTTTTCTTTCTCCTGATAACGACGTCCTCCTGAGTAGTCCCTGCCCGGAGATCCGAATGGGGGACTATTTTACCTCCGGAATATTTTACCCAAGAGGACGCCATCATCATTTAATCATACAGTAAAGCTGCATGTCCTCGGGAAAAATTTTGGCTGTAGTTTCCCCCTTGCTTTCAGCCGTTCGCAGTACCAGCACAGCAAGGCCGTTTTGGTTAATGTTGCAAGGCCAGATCAGTCAATCATTCAGACTGTTGCCCCTGCAACTACTGAAAAGGCTGCTGCCCCTCTTCAGGAACCACATGTTTGTCTTGCCTCTCAACAGATACCCCTCTGTTGTGGTTGCACCTACGGTACGGCCATCTGTATCGCTGAGGCACGCAAGCCTCCCCACCAACGGCAAGGTCCATGGTTCATGGGGGGAGGGTTATCACAGTATACCATCTGAATTCCAAAACAAGGAATCTTGTGGTATATATTTTGTGCAGAAATCTTGCATCTTTCAAATACCTGGAAATTCATTGGCTTTTTGCACATGTGTTGCTGGGGCTACAGAACAAAGTGTATGTATTACTAAACTAGTTGCAATACGTGTATCCATTAAAGGTTCCTCAGGTTTAACTATAAAGTAAAGACTCGTATGATAACTGTAATTGTTATAATACAAATAGTGGTATTACTGAAATGCAAGTTCATAACTTTTCTGCTGTACCTAAACACAAAAACTGTTCCTGGTGCTTAGGTGTTCTTGGTACCTAAGCACCAAGAACAGTTCCTATATGGCAAGTGGTTGCCTATTTATTCCAGTGTGTATTGTAGTAATTTATTTTATTTTGTGTTTTTGTGTGTGGTATATTTATTACTGTTATATATTTTAGGATAAGAATAATTGAATGTGTTTTGTATTTTCTCTCCATAGGCTGTCTGAAGCAGAATCTATTCTAACAGGTGGAGATCCATCTAGATCCAGAAATCTTGAAGAAATAATATCAGAATTTGGGGAACACTCTTGTTTTGCTCTCCAGATCCTTGCAAAAATATGTTTACAAACAGAACGAGGCTCCAAAGCTGCAGAGGCTTTGCGACGGGCTCTGAAACTCAATCCATTC
This sequence comes from Schistocerca gregaria, assembly GCF_023897955.1. Lineage (NCBI taxonomy): Eukaryota > Metazoa > Arthropoda > Insecta > Orthoptera > Acrididae > Schistocerca > Schistocerca gregaria. The sequence goes on from NC_064922.1 coordinate 838,371,756, forward strand.
CTTTGGCATTCTTTTGAGGAACTGTGTAATTGTGGGGAGAAACCAGATCCCCTAAGAACATTTCAGGTTTCAAATCTGGACAGTTTTATTATGTGTACTGGCAATAGCCATCGTACCACTTGTGAATATGGCTTTGGTACATCATTTGGTGGAAACACTCTTTCCTCTAATAATTCCAACACCACCCCAAATGAGGTGCAACAAAATACAGTAAACAGGTAACTATAATTGTGACTTCTTTATATTGTGCAGTGTTTGATTTTATGCCAACTTATATAGTTTGCCATTGTGGAATTTAACATCTTCCATAAAGATTAACATAAATGTAAATAATTTTCCTGTTGTAAAATTACAGTTTCAACATTTCATGGCTTATGTATTCATAAATTACCATGTAATTAAGTTATGGAACTGAATTGCTGGCCAGTACCTAACTTCTGGAGGTGAAATAGAGTGCTGTTAATAGAAAGTTATAAAAGTAAATGACTCTGTTTGTAGCTTCAGAACTATTAATTCCTCCATTAAAAGGAGACATGGCTAAGTTTGGAAAGACTAAAATGGAACGGCATGTTACCCAGACGTCAGGACAAGAGCAACTGACCTGTAGTGAGCTCCTGACCGTAAAGTGTGTCACACTATTGAAATGTGTGCTAATATGTTATTTTGAAAACTTCTATAGAGTGACTTTTATGAGGGGTGTTGTAATGGACTGAAACCCAGTTCTCAAAACATCCCAGTGACCAACTTTCCTCTGTATAAAAATGGCTACCTTAAAATTCTCATTTATATTAATAATTGCATCTTGAAGGTTGAGACAGTGTATATGGTAAAATATACAAATTACTCTGTGCGTGCGTGCGTGTGTAAGTAAAAAAAATAAAAAAGTGCCTAGGGAAGTTTTTCGTGGTATATATCTCAATGAACTGGCAGCTAATAGCCATGTTCCATTCCACATTTTCAAATTTTGCCAACTTATTATTGCATGTCATTAGAAATTGGCGGATATAAATTTATGACAGTTCCACTTTTTTAAATAAAACTTCCTAATGTAGTACATCAGTCTTGGCTCCTGTGCAGTAATACTTATATGACGTGGTACTTGCTCTCCATTTCATCCCCTCTGCTGTTTTCATCATGCTGGTGGAATCCTGGTTAACTTGTGTATCTAGTTTTCATCTTAATAGATGTAGGGTACCCACAAATTCCAAAAGTTAAACAATTACTACTTGCAAGATGGTGTATTTTTCTACGTGCTAAGTAGGATGATATTTTCAGGGGCAAGTTTTGTAAATTAGCAAACTTGAAAAGTAAACTAATGGTACACATTCTGAAGCTTGTATAGGTAGCAAGCACACAATTTCTATGGAAGGAGAATTTGGCAGTTTCGTGCATTATTATGAAAAGATGTGAACCTATAGCTGGGTGCCCATTAAAATTGTAAGGGAAACAAATTAGTGTCAACCTTCTTCATGTAAGTTGCACAGCTTATAGATGTATTAAAGAAAACTGCTTGAAAAAAGAAATTGTCAGGGATATTTCTCTGCTGACTTTGAGTTCATCTCGTCTTTACCTTCTTACATCATAAATAAATCCATTTAGCCACAGTGTTTTATTTTACGAAAAGTTTGCACATATACTTATCCAATTTTTGTGTGTATTTTTGCTTGTCTTGTAATTAATCATTATTCCTCTCTTCACCACCTTTCCTAATTATGTTATGATTCTTTTAGTTTCTCCTGTGCAGATGATGTTGAAGTTCTCTGAATGAGTCTTCAAATGGACAAAACATGAAGTGTAGCTATCAGTCATGTTCTCACCAGACTTTTTAATAGTTTTAGATCATTTAGTCTTGAGAGAAATTGCCTCGGAGGAAAGAGGAACAGTGAGTAGTTTTGTAGTGTGGTTTTCCTTGGACTGAGGTCACTGCTTAATCCCTTAACTTATTCATAAAACTTGTTTTACAAATAGTGCTCTAAAAATTAGTATTTTTTGGTTAATGTCCCTTAATGAATGAAATTACATATAGGCATATAAAGATAGTTTTAAAAGCTCACAATAATGAGTTACAAATGTTTAAAGATCACCTTTAATAAAATCCCGAGTTAATCGTGCAGTGGTGTTTGAGTAAAGAATCTTCTGTGTAGATATGAAGTCAAACAATATACATCAGTGATTCCTTCAACAGAAATGTTGGAGGATCTGGCTGGAGCACAGTAGACATACTCATTTATTAGCACTGGGAAGCACTTGCCAATCATCTGACGAACTTGCATGACTTTGTCTCCATTGAAGTAACATCACTTTCTTCTTCGCTTTCTTAGCCTCTAAATTCAATGTCAAACTCAGGATCATTATAGACACCCCTTTTGGAAGCATTGTCCGAATGATATACAGGACAGAGGCTGAAAATGCGTATTTCATCATCAAGTATCCAAAACTACACACAGCAAAGACAATATTTAGTGCCAACCACCAAACTAAAACACAATAACAATGTTACAAATTTAGGTATGGATGCTTTTGAGTGGCCAGACACTTACCAGTGCTGAAATGGATATAAGTGAGGTTTTACTTTTTCAATGTCTGTTTTTAGTTGCCCAAGTATACTCGGGATTAAAAATTTCTTTCAAAATAATAAAAACTAGGTGACTTCGAGCTTAATGTTAATGGTTTAAAAAAATGCTAATATTCAAAGAAGACTCTACACATCAATCTTTAATGTTCAGGTGGTTCAGTTTCAAAGGGATAATTTAATCATCAAGTACACTCCTGATCTCCATCAGTGTGGGAAAAGAATATTTCTACAGTACAAAACCTACTGTAGAATGGATACCTGAGGTTATTCCACTATGTGTATGAATCCTGTACCTGTTTGTTTCCTCCTCCCCCTCCCCCCCCCCCCTTTTCCCTGCAGTTATCACCATGTTACAGTATAAAATAAAGTGACAAAGGATTTTTCTTTGTGGGTATAGTACAGCTTGACAGTAGAGCAGGTACTGCATAGCACCTTTAAGTGCAAAGAAAAGCTTATAATAATTTTAAGAACTATTGCATCTCACTACATTAAATCAGAGTATGTCAATGAGAAAATAGTGACTGCTTTTATCAGTCAGAAGTGGAAACTCAAAGAACAGTCATGAATAGTGTATGGGACAGTACTTGCTGCCTCAGACTGCAAAGTGTTTAAACTCACTGGACTGTGGCAAAAACCCTTAGATAATTATCTAATAGTAACAACATTCTAGATGCAGTAAGCAGCTCACTCCCTGCAGTTATGGTGTCGCCTATTGACTTGGCTTTGCTCCCAAAAATGAAAAAAAGAATAGCATATGTTTATTGGATGAAAGCTTAAACAATGTCCCAAAAAACTAGGGTGGAAATTGCTTTCTGTGCATTTTTGAAAGCTGTAGAGTGTAATAAAAAATATTTTGTAATTAAAGTAAAATAAAACAGGTTGTGTCATAATAATTGCTTTGTGTCCTATGTATTTCATATTTTTCCCTCAGAAATTAATTGTGGCATCTGTCAGATTTTATTTTTACCATTGTTTTGTATGTTTTTTTTCTTCTTAATGTTTCTTTCATATTTAGAACAAAATGCAGTGATAAGTTTATTAGTCTGGTAATTTAAAATTTAATATTTTAGCACTCCTGTACAAAATTCCAACTGCTTTAATACTGCGTTGACGAGTGTTAAGGTATTTACACCAGATGACAGTCCGTTGGTACATAACACTTTGTGCTCAGCTCTGTCTGGTATAGGAGCACTTTCAAACTCAAGAGGGAAGCAGTCACGGTTTAGAGGCAGTATTCTGTGCAATAATGTTAGCCCTCTGACACCAAGGTATGTTCTGTGGTAAACTTCATGCATTAAACTTAGTTTGTGAATAATGCTGTACTCTATTTATTGTAGTTAGTGTATATTTAATTCAGTTTATTGCTGTGTTCTGAAGTGTGTGTTTCAGTTTGTGACTTTGGGATTGGGGAAAATGTGAATGGGAGGTTCATTTGATGTTGCTACTTCTCTTAAATGGGGATTATGAGAATCTTTGTTATTGTAGATAACTTCATGTGCCATCTGCCTGCCCCCCCCCCCTTTCCCCCATCCTCGCCACTCCCTGAAATCATGTAATGTGAAGGTTCATTTACTGAGCTTCAGGATGTACTTTGTACCATTTGTCTGCTGATTTATGGAAATCCACAAATGTTTTAATGTGTTTCAACAAAGATATGGACTGATGACAACAAAATGTTATTTGCACAGGATTTTTTTTACCTGAAGATAGGTTTCTTGAAATGACAAAAAATGTTAATAGAATGAAGTTTTCATTCTGCAACAGTGTGTGCTAGACAAAGACTCGAACACAGGACCTTTGCCATTTGCAATCAGGTGCTCTACCAACTTAGCTACCTATGCACGACTCGTTACTCTTTCTCACAGTTTTACTTCCACCAGTACCTCATATCATACATTCCAGACTTCACAATAGTTCTCCTGTGGAACTTGCTGGACAAGCATTCCTGGATATTGTGGAGACATGGCGTAGCAACAGCCAGGGGTTGCTTCCAGAATGAATTTTTCACTTTGCAGTGGTGTGTGCACTGATATAAAACTTTCTGCGAGTTTATCTGGAGAACTTCTGTGAATTTTGGCAGGTGCAAGATGAGGTACTGGTGGAAGTCAAGCTCTGAGGATGGGTTGTGAGCTGTACTTCTTGGGTTTCTCAGCTGGTAGAGCACTAGCCTGCGAAAGACACAGGTGTCCCAGTCCACCACAGAGTTGTAATCTGCCAGGAAGTTTCAAAAAATGTTTGCCTTAAACAGTTAATAAATGAAAATATGCATCAAATCCTCAACAGATATTGTGCCAAAACATGTCTGTCAGCAGCTGTGAAACATAAAAGTGCCATAAAACACAGTGGCTACATTAGTATAAACAATATATAAAAACACATTTGTAGATTATGATATAAAGCATATGTACATATTTCTTTATTTGGGCTATAGGTCTTAGTTTGCTTATTTATTTGGTCTTCTACCTATGATAGCATGTACTGGAATAGCCATGTATATTGTTTTTGTGCACAAATAGAATAGTATGTAATTTTGAAGACAAAATTGTATACGTTAGATAAATTTGTTAGTACACGTGAAAAACAAGTGACTGTGTGATGTTGAACAATTTATAAACACATGTATTCATTCACTTAGTGGAAAGGATGCCCTAAATACGTCTGTCAGGATTGTTTAAAGAGCTTTGTGCCCTGGATAGCTTTTATTTTCAAATTGCATTTGCCACAAATTTCCATTGCCACATGGAATGGGCACTTCTGACATTTTTGTATAAAGTAGTTTCTCTTATATAAGGTTGACATGATTTACTTATTGTACTTCTAATTAGTGTTCTAATGGCCTTCCTCTGAAATTTAAATTTATTGAGTGCTGGAGGAGTGTTTCCCAGAATGCTCCAAGGCTGAGGTGTGACTGGGTATAAGCAAAGTAAGCATGAAGTTTCCATATTGGTGCGTAACTTTTATGGTTTTAGATCATAACGCCTTTGTCTTGGCTCACAGTTAATGACCTCCGTATGTTTAATCCATTTCAAATTGTCTTGCAGTGCAACACTAAGGAATTTTATTACAGCGCTACCTTACGCTTGACCATCCTTAAATAAGACATTTTGTTTGTGTGGATTCTTATTTTTTTTTGGTATGAAAGTTCGTTGTGGCAGTCTTATTGGTTCCAAAAATTAACTGATTATGGTCTGCCCAACATCAAAAATGCTTTATGGGACAATTTATCGACTGATTCCATTCCTTGCTGTTCTCACATTTTAGTAGAACTGTCATATCATTAGCAAATAAGACAGTTTTGTATGCATCAGTACTTACATTCAGGTCATTAGTATAGAGTAGAAAGAGCAGGTTTCCCCACAATGAAGCCTTAAGGTACAGCATATTTGATTGTAGCATATTTCTCAGTGCTTCAGTGACTGCTTTGCCCTTATGATCACTGCACCTTGGTGAGATCACTTGTTTATGATTGTCCAGGAATAATCCATATGTATGAAGGGCCTCATGTGCCATAGTGTTCAATATTAGTAAGCAATTTTTCAAGTTTGACCATGTCAAATGCTTTTGACAAATCTAAAAAATCAGTGATGTTAATCGTACATTATCCAAAGAGTTAATGTACTATTAAAACATTCACACCTTGCTGTCTTTGCTGATTTTGCCCTCCCGAATCCATGCTGAGATGCAAATAATATATCATTCTTTTCTATAAATGAAATCAGTTTTTTGTACGTCATTTTCTCCAGAACTTTTGATATGCTAGATGACATGGCAGTTGGCCTATAGTTGTTCTTGTCATATCCCATCCCCCTCCTCCCTTCTTGTGCACAGGAATGACTTCTGCTGTTTTCAGTGACTCCGGAGAAGCCTTTGATTGGAGAGAGGAGGCACATAGGTATTGAAGTTTAACAAGAAAATTCACAAAATGCTGAGAAAGCAGATATTGTTGCACTGTTGGTTCTTTGTTGACAGGCAAAAGTTAGTAAAAATTTGTGTGTCAGTAAAAAGATTTCAAAAGTTTCCACTGTTTTACCATAGCAAAAGATGTTGTCAAGAATCTGAGAAAATAATGGTCCTATAAAAATCACTAAGCAGGCCAAAGGCTTCTATACAGTCACTTTCTGACCACTCTGTTGTGGCAGTAGAAGACAGTGAAAGGAAAAGCGAAGTTTCAAATTTCACTTAAAAAACATTCACACAAGAGGATCATACAGACATACTATAGTTTGACTGATGCAAAGATTTCCATATGAAGGACATAGAAAGAGGTATCCTTGGCATTGGGAAGCAACTGAAAGAGTTCAAAGAAAAGCCACCAGGTCTGGATGGAATCTCACTTTCTTTTTACAGAGTGTACTCTCTTGCATTGGCCCCTTAGCTTGCATTTCTCACAAATATTTGGTCTAGCACGAAGTTCGAAGTGACTGGAAAAAGCGTAGATTACTCCTGAAATTAAGAAGAGCTTCTGGCCTCTTAGTGCATGTATGGCAAGTATTTGGTCCAGCACAAAGTCCGAAGTGACTGGAAAAAGCATAGATTACTCCTACATATAAGAAGAGTAAAAGGATGGACTCGCAAAATTACATATGACTATTCTCAACATTGGCTTCATGCAGAATCCTTGGGCTTATTTTAAGTTCAAATATAATACATTTTCAAACAATGGAAAAACTAGAATGGAATATCAACAATATTATGAAAGGGGTAGATTACTACTAACAGTAAAGATGATGTGTTGAATTTTGGGCAGGCACATTGAAAGCACTGTTACAAATTTAGCTTTTGGCCAAAGCTGTCTTCAGAAAAGTACACACACACACACACACACACACACACACACACACACACACACACAGAGAGAGAGAGAGAGAGAGAGAGAGAGAGAGAGAGAGAGAGAGAGACCTCATGCAAATATGACCAATCTCCACCAGTCGAGCCAGTCCAATAGCTTTTTTGGAGACAGAAAAGCTTCTGTCCACAAATCAGCATGGATTAAAAAAAAATCACTCATGCAGAACTCAGCTTGTCTTTTCCTCACAAGATGTCCAGCAAACCAAGAAGGAAGGGCAACTGGTAGATTCCAAATTCCTCGCTGCAGACTGTTGACATAGATTGGAGCTCACTGAATGAGTTCCCATATATGTAAGTGTCTTGAAGATTAAGTAATTGAACTCGGTCATTGTCCTGGACAGCAGGCGTTCATCAGAGACAAGGAGTGCCCCAGGGAAAATGCCAGCCTGCTGTCAATATAAACAATCCTGTAATGTTCAAATACAATTTTAGTGGTGTGCTGCTTGACACAGTCACATCAACTACATATCCAGGCGTAGCTTTGTCCCTTACAAAGTGATATGAAATGAAACCAGCACATAAGGTTGTTTGTGGGAAAGATGAATAATTGACTTTGGTTTATGGGGATAATAGTGGGAAAGTGTAGCTGATGTGTGAAGGGAACTGCGTATAGAATCTTCAAATAACTTAAGGGTTTGCTGCCGGGTGAGGTCGTCGACCACTGCCGATATTTCGACAGGAGTATTGTCTACGTATATAAAAAAACACGCAGGTTTCAAGGCTGCTGACTCCAGAATCCAATGCGCCTTCCTCAAAATCCTCCATAAACAAATTGGCCACAATAGGTGACAATGGGCTTCCCATAGCAACTCCATCATTCTGTTCGTAGTACTGACCATTGAATAAAAAGAAAGTGGAAGTCAGCACATGTCGAAACAAATTTGTTAACTTGACACCAAACTTAACCTCAATTAGCTGCAACGAATCAGAGAGAGGAATGCGAGTGAAAAGAGAAACCACATCAAAACTGACTATAATATCAGTCATTCAAATGCAATCCCTGCAATTAATGTAAGAAATCTGCAGAGTTCTTAATGTGGTGTTCACACCAACCTACTAGTGGGCTCAACAAACTAGCAAGATGTTTAGCTACATGATACATCGGAGCACCAATATTAGAAACAATAGGCCTCAAAGGGACAGCCTCAGGGAGTCCATATAATCTAGGTGGATGCCCAATTGACGTGACTTCCTCATATTCATCAGCTAAAGGAGAAGTGCTGGCAGCACCTCAATGCCCTCCGCTGCCTGAGCAACACCTACTAGGGTGCAGATCGGTCTATGCTGCTGCAACTTTACAGAGCCCTTGTTCAATCCCACCTTGACTATGGGAGTCTGGTTTATGGTTCAGTGGCACCCTCAGCGTTTGTTTACTCGACCCAGTGCACCATGGTGGCATTTGACTGGCAACAGGAGCTTTTGGGACAAGTCTGATGAACAGCATCCTGGTGGAGGGCAGAGTCCCTCTATTGAAGGTTAGGCGTGCACAAGTGCTCGCCAGTTACATTGCACATGTTTGTAGTTCTCCTGTGCATCCGAATTCCAACCGCTTTTCCCATCCACGGCAGTTCATCTAATGCATCAGAGGCCCAGGTCAGGGCTTAAGACTGCGGTTCACATCTGATCTATTCTGTCTGAAGTAAAGTTTTTGCCTTTACCACCTACACTCGAGGTCCATTCACGTACACCTCTGTGGTGTACACTAGGCAGAAGCTTTGCCTGGACCTTTCACATGGTCCTAAGGACTTAGTTAACCCCGCAGCTCTCCGCTGTCGCTTCCTCTCGATTCTTGACATGTACTGGGACCATGAAGTGATTTACACTGACGGCTCGATGTCTGTTGGTCACGTTGGCTTCGCATATGTTCATGGAGGACATATTGAACAGGACTCCTTGCCAGATGGTTGCAGTGTTTTCACTGAAGAACTGGCAGCCATTTCTCGTGCTCTTGAGCGCATCTGCTCGTGGCCTGGTGAGTTGTTTCTTTTCTGTACTGACTCCTTGAGCAGCCTACAAGCTATCGACCAGTGGTACCCCTGCCAACCTTTGGTAGCGACCGTCCAGGATTCCATCTATGCCCTGGAACAATCCAGTCGTTCCATGGTGTTTGTGTGTACCCCCAGGCCACATTCAAATCCCAGGAAATGAACTTGCCGACAGGCTGGCCAAACAGGCTTCACGGAAACCGCTTCTGGAGATCAGCATCCCTGTAACTGACCTGCGATCATTAGTACGCCACAAGATTTTTCAGTTTTGGGAGATAGAATGGCATAATCTCAGTACGCACAACAAACTGCATGCCCTTAAGGAAACAATGAATGTGTGGAAGACATTCATGCGGGCCTCTCGCAGGGACTCTGTGGTTCTCTGCCGGCTCACTGGTCACATGTGGCTAACACATGGCTACCACCTCCATCACGGGGACCCACCTTGGGGCCACTGTGGCTCTCATATGACTGCTGTCCACATTTTGTTGGACTGCCCACTTTTAGCCACTTGGTGGCGGACTTTTAACCTTCCCAACATCCTGCCTTTGGTGTTGGGCGACAATGTCTCAACAGCAGATTTAGTTTTATGTTTTAATCGTGTTTTTTTATTTATTTATTATTATTATTATTATTATTTTCCTAATCGTACCATCTAATGGTGAACACTTAGCCTTCTCTGGTCGCCACCCTCCCTCCCATTTTAAATCTGTCACACTTTCTTTGCATTTGTTTGTCTTGGTTGTCGTCTTTTCCCTACATGCGTCATCTCGCCTTGTCTTTTTGGGGTGGACAATTTAATGTGTTGCAGAGTGGCTTTCATCCTCTTTTATTATTGGGATTAGCCAGCCCAGACCATCTGCTCTATGGTTGTAGTACCTTTTTCTACTTTTCCTTGTGGTGTATGTTTTCCCCATTTTTTGTTCATTCAGTTCATTTTCTTTTTAGGTGTGGTGTTGAGTGTAAGGTACCTTGAGCCTTTCTTGCATCAGGAAAAAGGGACTGATGATCCTGTAGTTTGGTCCCTGTATACCACAAACAAACAAACCAACCAACCAACCATCCATCCATCCATCTATCTTTGCTTAGTATTGTTATAAAAGGATCAGTGGTCCACATTGTCTGCTCTGCCATGCGGTAGAGCAACGAACAGTACATGGCACCTCTCATCCTAGTGTTTTACTGCTACTTAATTGAAAGAACAGCAGGCTTTCAAGTTTTTGTGTGTTGTATATCTATTCTTCTGCTAGCATGTTGTTTGACACATCAGTCACTATAGCTTCAGTTTCAAAGAAGTGAAAGAAAAGCCTTACGATAGCAGACTACAAAGTCTATTAAGAAATAATTTTTTGCAGATAAGTAAATTTATGTGAAAATTTATCTCAAAGCATTTATACAATAAAATTCCATTTTCTCTGTTCTCAGAAAAGAAGTTTGTTCACTACAAACATTAGATACAGGATGAACACTTCAAATTGCACCGCAGATATTGCGGAAATGGAAAGTGCTATTGATGTGTGGTTTTCACAGAATAAATTGGTAGTCAGTGGCTCATATTGTTAGCCAGTCGGCAGATTGTAATAATATGTAGAAAGTGTGTTTTTTGTGCAGACATAAGTTTTTTTTTCTTTTTCTAATGGAACAATGTCTCTTGACAGTTACAAACTAAAAGTAGTGTAAATTAGAATGTCAGTGGTGTTTGTCGCAGGATTCTAGTGTGAGCTGTTTACAAGATACTGTATTTTGAAAAGTTTCCACACGGACACTTGTACAATATCTGTAGTTGCAAACACTAACTAACAACACTAGTGCATACATGGATTCTGACCAGTAACGAGACAATTGACCATCACAGGTTAAGTTCAAAATGACCACCGGATGTAGCAATACGCGCTCAGAGTTTGGTATGGAATGATTACTGCACTTGGGCTAGCATTTCAGCAGAGATGTCTGAGCAGATTGCAATAATGCGTCATTGTACATCATTGGCTGTAATTGATACGTCCTTGTAGACAGCATCTTTCAGCTTTCGCTGCAGAGAAAAGTCTACAGGCATCAAATCCAGGAAATGGGCTGGCCAAGATACAGATCCTCTGCGTCTGATCCAACGATTTGGAAATAATTCATGAAAACATGCTGTAGTACTTTGTGCACTATGTGGCGGACAGCCATAACGTTGGTACCACAGATTCCTTCTAGTCTGCAGAGGAATGTCTTCCAGCATCTGTGCAAGACAAGTCTATTAGGAGGCAGAGGCTGCAATACATGCTTGCATTCAGTTCTCCGTCTATGAAAAGCAGTTCTATGAACTGATGGTTCACTATCCCATACCGCACATTTACACTCCGTGGACACTGACGGTCCATCTGATAAAGCCAGCAGGATTTGTCAGCAGAACTGTAGTGCGTGTTTTAGCAGTTTACATGTCCATGATTGCTAAATGTGGCTTCATTACTAAACAAGATACGTGATACATCAGGAGTATCCTGTTACAATGGCCATGTACAGAAGTTAACACAATTCCTGTAATAGTTTCCATGCAGCTCTTGATAAGAGAGAGATGTGCTAGCAATGGAACCTTTGTTGGTGTAGAATACTTAAGACACTTGCCTGATTCGTGCCACTTCCTCGGGTGATTACATGGGAGCTTACATGTAGATTGGCTGCAACAGCAGCAAGAACATTAATTTCCTTCTCTTCTGTCATCACTTGTTTTCTTCGGCTACATGGTCTAGGTGTTATACTGCAACTTTCATGTAACTGGTTGAAGAGATTAATAAACAATTGGCAAGATGATAGATGTATGTTGGGGTACCGACACACTCCTTACACTTTGAGCATGTTGGCTTTTTCTGCATTGGTAAATCCCATTGTCCACTCACAACCTACTGCTTGGTCTGTCACACACTTGACTAGCAAGTCGCAGTGCACTCAAGGAACACACAAGCACACTCTAAGCAAACATATCATCATCTTACCTAGCAACTTAGCAGCTTGAACGGCACAAACAAGTGTCAATGTGGAAACATTTCAAAATACACTTATTTTGTAGGCAACTCGCAGTAGAATCTTGCAACAGATGCCGCTGATATTGTTATTTACCCTATTTTAAGTTTGTTAATGTCAGTAGGTATTGTTACATTTAAAAGAGTGTATGTTTGCTCAAAAAATACACTTGGTAATGACAGGTAGAATCTGTTCATTGGCTAACAGTAAGAGCCCTGACTATCAATCCATTCTGTTGAAACTACACATAAATAGCACTTCCATTTCCGCAATATCTGCAGTGCAAGTTTTAGGTGATTCACCATGTATATATTGGGAAACAGGAAAATATTACATGTGGTGAAATTAATGAAACATGTATGGGAGATACGGAACCATTTTGAATCCCAGTTACTGATCTTTTGCCATTGCAACTACTAGTTTATGAAATAGGATAGTGTTGTGGTGGAAGAGCACCCATTTACACATTAATCTTGATTTTTACAGCTTCAAGTAACTATGCAAATAGACCAATAATACAATTTTATAAGAGCAAGTGCTGTTCTATCCTTCAATTCCCATAAAAAGTTGTTACAGTTGCCTGCTTTGTTTTTCATTGATAGTCCTCGGTGTTGACATACTTTGTTGGAAAAATTTGGTGGTGGTGGGGTGAGTTAAACACTGACTGCTGTAAATGATGTAGCCGACAGTTGCACAGTTGTGTTTCACAGTTCTTTACTTTCACTGTTCACAACCTCCCAATATTGCACAGTTGATATGGCCAATTCACTATTGGTTAACTTTTGATAAACCTCATTAATAGTTTGCAGGCAAACATCAGCATACTGCTACAGTTAACTGTTGAACATCTATGAGCTGTAAAAACCTAACCACACAGTTTACAGTCTTTCAAATAAATTGCAGAGACACTTTCATTGTTTTAACACACAGCCTGTTGGTGTTACACTTATTTCACAATTAAGTTGATGCATTGTTGTTTATCTAACCAAATAAATAATTAGAATTAAATAAGGGCTGGTTTTACTAATATTTTTTGAATGGAGCCAAATAAATACTTTAAGAATCCTAGCAGTCCTCCTTCCAATTGTTTAGAATTATTACAGAATTTATTTTTGTTTATAAGTCAACAATAGAATTTAGGTCACGAAACAATTGCTGATTTCCTCCTATGTTGTTGTTGTTGTTGTGGTCTTCAGTCCTGAGACTGGTTTCATGCAGCTCTCCATACTACCCTATCCTGTGCAAGCTTCTTCATCTCCCAGTACTTACTGCAACCTACATACTTCAGAATCTGCTTAGTGTATTCATCTCTTGGTCTCCCTCTACGATTTTTACCCTCCATGCTGCCGTCCAATGCTAAATTTGTGATCCTTTGATGCCTCAGAACATGTCATAATAAACCGATCCCTTCTTCTAGTCAAGTTGTGCCACAAACTCCTCTTCTCCCCAATTCTATTCAATACTTCCTCATTAGTTATGTGATCTACCCATCTTGTCTTAAGCATTCTTCTGTAGCACCACATTTCGAAAGCTTCTATTCTCTTCTTGTCCAAACTATTTATCGTCCATGTTTCACTTCCATACAAGGCTACACTCCATACAAATACTTTCAGAAAAGACTTCCTGAGACTTAAATCTATACTCGATGTTAACAAATTTCTCTTCTTCAGAAACGCTTTCCTTGCCATTGCCAGTCTACATTTTATATCCTCTCTACTTTGACCATCATCAGTTATTTTGCTCCCCAAATAGCAAAACTCTTTTACTACTTTAAGCATCTCATTTCCTAATCCTATGATTAAGTTATGCTCTGTGCAAAACTCCACAAGGCAGCTTCCTCTTTCATTTCTTATCCCCAATCCATATTCACCTACTATGTTTCCTTCTCTCCCTTTTCCTACTGACGAATTCCAGTCACCCATGACTATTAAATTTTCATCTCCCTTCACTACCTGAATAATTTATTTTATTTCATCATACATTTCTTCAATTTCTTCGTCATCTGCAGAGCTAGTTGGCATATAAACTTGTACTACTGTAGTAGGCGTGTGCTTTGTGTCTATCTTGGCCACAATAATGCGTTCACTATGCTGTTTGTAGTAGCTTACCCGCATTCCTATTCATTATTAAACCTACTCCTGCATTACCCCTATTTGGCTTTGTATTTATAACCCTGTATTCACCTGTCCAAAAGTCTTGTTCCTCCTGCCACAGAACTACACTAATTCCCACTATAACTAACTTTAACCTATCCATTTCCGTTTTTAAATTTTCTAACCTACCTGCCCGATTAAGGGACCTGACATTCCACACTCCGATCCGTAGAATGCCAGTTTTCTTCTTCCTGATAACGACATCCTCTTGAGTAGTCCCCGCCCGGATATCCGAATGGGGGAATATTTTACCCAAGAGGACGCCATCGTCATTTAATCATACAGTAAAGTTGCATGCACTCGGGAAAAATTACGGCCGTAGTTTCCCGTTGCTTTCGGCCGTTTGCAGTACCAGCACAGCAAGGCCGTTTTGGTTACCATATTTACTCTAATGTAAGCCGCACCTGAAGAATGAGACTCGAAATTCAAGGGGACAGAAAAGTTTTAGGTTGCACCTCCAGATCGAAACAAAAGTTGATCCATTGTAATATGAGACGCAGTTTAGGTCGAATGAATGACGATACAGCTACAGTAGTTTGGTTCAAGTCGTAAGCTTAGCAGTTAAGCTATACCAGGTAGCCATTGCAATGCGTCAGGCACTCCGTCCGTATTTATACGGGTACCCTTCCTTTTCCACGTGCTTCGTTAGGTTTGAATTGATTGCTTATTTTTCTTTGAACTGATAAGTGCCGTTCTCTTTGTTATAGATGTTTACTTGTCACTCTAAGCTGAAAATGCATTACTGTACTGTTATGCATTGTTTGTTGCATTCTGGTAATGAGTGTTTACGACCAGTCGCCGCTCGCGGCATGCCTTGCTTTTGTGCGCGCTAGCGCAGCTTACAATAAAAAAAAAAAAAGAGGAATCGTCTCATTAGCGAAACAATGGCAAGAGACAGCTATTTGTTGTTATATACACTAATGCTTTCTTTGATAATGATCAACATGAACCAAATAATAGACTGCCTATGATAGATGTTCTGAACAAGAGTTTGGCGAAAATTTTTCTCTGAAAATCTTTGTAGACGCCTCTGTAATACATTACATTCTGCACAGAAATTAGTCATCTTAGATTTAAAAATATAGTCATTTGCCGTGCTTCATTTCTGACTGTATCACTATTAGGCATAAGAATAATTCGAATATAAACATGACATGATATGTATATTCTTCCTCGTTTGCTGTTGTCTCACTCTAGTTTCGTAGTTTATTAGGCAGACAGGATTTAAATGAGATAGCAGCAAACACTAAAGAATACAAGGCAAAATGTTTATATTAGTATTATTATTATGGTGAAGAGAATACTGCACGTGATGCACAATTCATAAAAATTCCTATTAGCAACCATCTCTTCTCACAGGTAGGAAAAAATTCAGAACGTAGAGTTAGCCAGATTGACAAACATCCCAAACAGTCTTGTCAGTCGGATTTTCATAGTACATTGAAATGCTGCTAGTTTCAAATGTGACTAATACGCAATTTGTATCTGCTTCGTTGGGTAATGCAGTGGTCGAAACTCGAGGCTGAGAAAAAAATCTCGTCTTCCACTTTTTTAATTTATTTACTGACGCAATGGTTTTGGCGCCAGTATTTATCTTTGTGCCTGCAAATCATGCCTGTGTAACGCTACATATCTTCGACAGTAGAAGTTAGTTGTGGCGGCACCTACAAATATTTTTCAGAACTTCTGCTTACTTTGCACTTGATTTTAAGCCGCAGGGGGTTTTTTGGGTTACAAAAACCGGAAAAAAGTGCAGCTTAGATTCGAGTAAATACGGTAGTGTTACAAGGCCAGACAGCCAATCATCCAGACTGTTGCCCCTGCAACTACTAAAAAGGCTGCTGCCCCTTTTCAGGAACCACACGTTTGTCTGGCCTCTCAACAGATACCCCTCCGTTGTGGTTGCACCTACGGTACGGCCATCTGTATCGCTGAGGCACGCAAGCCTCCCCACCAACGGCAAGGTCCGTGGTTCGTGGGGGAAGGTTCCTCCTATAACAAAAGATATTAACTGGGAATGGTCAAAATAAATTAGGAAATTGATGACATATACAAAACTAAGCACAAAATTAGATCTGGTGCTGCCGGCTGCAGTTGCCGTCCGGTTCTAGGCGATGCAGTCAGGAACCGCGGGACTGCTATGGTCGCAGGTTCGAATCCTGCCTCGGGCGTGGATATGTCTGATGTCCTTAGGTTAGTTAGGTTTAAGTAGTTCTAAGTTCCAGGGGACTGATGACCTAAGATGTTAAGTCCCATAGTGCTCAGAGCCGTTTGAACCATTTTTGGGATCTGGTGCTGTATTCTTTAAAACTGAGGGCCAACTTTTCTCTTTTATGGAAATGCAGATTATACTCATGTATGTTAATGGTAATTAGGCAAAAATGAAAGTAAAAGGAGACAGATGTGGAAACGAGAGGAAGTGGAGAGATCCCAACTTGCTTCGTCAGTCAGTCAGTATAACTTTTTCAACCATTGGAATGATTTGTGCCCTTTTTTACTTATGCCTAAGACCAGTATTACACTATCAAATTTCTTTGTCAAATATCTTTGTCAAAGATATTTGATGGGGTAATAGGAACTTTGTCAAATGTCGTCCAATATTTGATCAAATCTAGGGCCTCGCTGTAGATTTTATCAAAGAAATCGCTTGTCTTCTGTTCACTGCAATGTGACATGTTACCACATGGAGCGCTAGCATCGCTGCAGCATTCTGTCGTCTGTAGTGTTTTTATAAACATTGCCAGTAAATACAATTGGTGTGTGCCGACAACTACAAAATTAATAGAGATGTATGAATCTGATGAGGCGCTTTAAAACGTGAGGCACCCTGAATACAAAAAGAGATTAAGAAGATTGGAGACGAGACCTGACCTGACCTGACCTAACATAACATAACATAACATAAAACATAACCCTCTACTGTAGCAAGGAATCGGAGTGTTAACAGTGAGCCTGTCGTCTGAAGAGGTAGCAGTTCTTAAGTGAATATTGTGCTTTGTGATATGAGGATACACTTCACTGAGCACATACAGAAATTAATACTCATCCATTCTTAAGTAATTGATGTACGACTTGACGTCTTCCACTGTAAGCTCACGTAACAAATTTTGTTGAATGCTTTTATCATGTTGTCATAAAACCCACGGCTTCACCCAGATTAGATTAGTTTTTCGTTCCATAGATCCGTGCTGAGGAGATCCTCATGGATGTGGGAACATGTCAACTTTTTTTTTTAAGCTGAAGTAACAATACTAATAGTATGAATGAATACAATACATCATTTGTTTCTATTAAAAATTTCGTCAGTGGAGTAGGAGTTGGCCACTAGTAAGTCTTTCAGGCTCCTTTTAAACTGATCTTTATTTGTAACTAATTTTTTTATGTTTGCTGGCAAATTATTGAAGATGAGTGTTCCTGAGTAGTGGACCCCTTTTTGAACTAAACTAAGTGCTTTTAAGTCCTTGTGCAGATCATTTTTGTTCCTGGTATTGTATGTATGAACAGAGTTGTTTGTTGGAAAAAGAGGTATATTATTTACGACGAATTTCATTAAGTAGTAAATATACTGAGAGGCAGTAGTTAGTATACCCAGTTCTTTGAAGAGGTTTCAGCAGGACGTCTGTGAATTTATTGCACAAATAATATGTATTACACGCCTTTGGACTCAGAAAACTATTTTATGACTTGAAGATTTACCCAAAAATATTATACCATGACATTATGGAATGAAAGTATGCAAGCTTTTTCATTTTTATGTTGCCTATGTCTGCTAACACTCGAATTGCAAATACAGATCTGTTATGGCATTTTTGCAATTCTGTGGTGTACTTCTCCCAACAGAATTTATTATCAAGTTGTAATCCCAGGAATTTAAGACTGTCAACCTGGTATGTATGGTTCCATTTTTTCCCCCACTTCTTTTCCGCATGTGCACACAATGCAGTTGGGTTACGTGCAACTACTGCGGTTAATAACAAGGTGTTGTCAGCCATCTTGAACTTTGACGAAAAATTTGATGACATTGTAAAACCCCTTCTAGTGCTACGTCAAAGATCTTTGTCAAATATATTTGACGGAATATTTGATCACATCTTTGATCAAATCTTTGACAAAGAAATTTGATAGTGTAATACCGGCCTAACTGTTGTTTTGTCTTGAGGGTGTAATAAAAGATTCAAGCTCCATGTACAGTTATATGACTACAGAAAAAGTCCTTTAGACTGTACATCAGCTTTTCCTAACTTGGCCTTTTGAACACATTTCTTCAATGTTTTAGCTGCTGCCACTATCACAGAGTCATCAGATGCAGAACTTTCAGTTATTATGTACCCATTTGCTATATGATGATGCATGTATCTTAGAAATCTCACAAGTCTTAAAATGGTGTCCTTGTAATTGCTTTAATAAGTATCTATCAGACATACAGAGCATGTCATATGTATATTGCTCTTGTGCCTCATTTTGATGTATTTTCCGGTAGTAAATCACCTTGGGTGTTGTTTCATTGCATTGATGAAATTCCCTATAGTATTTTGTATGATTTTTTTTTTTTTTTTTAAATCAAAAGTGTTGTATCATTACACATTGTTTGTCTTTATCTCTTAACTCGTTTAAGAAGTGAGCAGCAATGGCCCTGTGATTCCTATGACTGATATGGTAGGTCATCATCATGAAAGTAGTGTGTGCCATGGCATGGGAATTCTGCACACTGAGAGTAAGATTGTAAAAGGAAAGTATGCCTGGACCTGTAACAGAGTGAGCATTCCAGAATGGAGTTCTCACTCTGCAGTGCAGTGTGTGCTGATATGAAACTTCTAGACAGATTTGCGGGCAAGTGCTCTACCAGCAGTTTTAATCTGCCAAGAAGTTTGAGTGAGCATTGTTGATTATTGCAAAATGTCACTGTAAATCTCACCACAACATTGATTTACATTCAGCATGGTGAAGTTCTTAGTTGAAAATTTTGTTTGGTGCTCACATTGTGTGATGTCCACTTCTTCTAGTTCAAGAACATTAAAGTTGGTGGCTTCTTCTACTCTATAAAGTTGCAAAATAAGAGCCAGGTACTATTTGGTTCTTTTGCAGATTATCTTTCATGATTAAGCCTGAGTGTCTTAAACAGTTGTTACTTTTACTGACAACATTGCTTTTTCTTTTTGGTACACATTAATGTATGCCAACATGCAGATTTTTGATCGGGGTGGCATTATCGTTCTACATTTATATAGTATCAGATATCCTTAAAATGGAAATGTCTGCTGAATATACAGAAATTCCTTTGTGAAACTTCTCAGTGCAAGATATGCCACTGCTCACCTCTAGCTATGGCCCTCCCTACACTGTAATGCACTTCCTCCTCCTCCTCCTCCTCCTCCTCCTCCAAGTATTAGGCATTTGCCTGTTATGTCCTCTTGTTCAGTGCATCTATTATTGGTGCTTAGTGACTATTTGAGATCCCAACCTCTTTATTGGTCTGCATATTGATCTTTTCCCTATTGGTCGATAACCATTACTATTTTAGGTTTTCTGTTT
The DNA here is from genome assembly GCF_023897955.1 of Schistocerca gregaria. Taxonomy (NCBI): domain Eukaryota; kingdom Metazoa; phylum Arthropoda; class Insecta; order Orthoptera; family Acrididae; genus Schistocerca; species Schistocerca gregaria. Next base: position 838,391,855 of record NC_064922.1, read on the forward strand.
TCATTCATTCTTCTAACATGATCTCTAATTTATTTCTATACTCCCTGATGTGTTCATTTACACTTGTAGGACCAAATTCTTTTCTCATTGTTGTACTCCTAATGATATCAAATACTTAATAGCCTCTTAATCATCTTAAAAATCTCTTCAGCAGCTTGTTTCTTTGTTCATTTCCAGTTGTTATTGTCTAAATCTCACTCTATGTCGTACACTTTAAACATTTTTAATTAAAAAAATTGCTGAAGTTAATAATCCCTCTATCTCCACCAGGTTGTCATTTTTCTCAACATATTTTAGATATAATGATCTTTTTATATCCTTCATTGATGTCTGTGTGAGGCTGCGACAGTGTTTGCCTACTACAAGAGATATTTTTACCTGAGAAGCCTCCACTTCCGTGCCAGCATCCCTCTTTTTTTTTCTTTTCTTTTAACTCCCCCTGTTCCTCATATAATTCCCTCATTTACAGTACAGTACAGCCCCAGAAATGTTAGGCATGCAGCAAGGTCAAAGACCCTGGAGCAGATGGCTCTATCTTCCTAGTTTCACATAATCATTTAACTTAAAACTTCATGAAGAAGGCAGGACTGATAACCAAGCTGCTTAGTGACTTTAAATCCATTCATCACCACTACCACTATCCACCTTCTCATTAATGACATATGTATCATCTAAACAATAATACAAATTTTAATGTGATAGTCCTCTACTTAGATACAGTTTTTTTTATCAGCTATTTCTTTGTAAGAAACCTCAGTTGGACTTCTGCAGTAAGCCATATTTGCAATATTGATTTGTCCATGTTTAAATTCATTTACACTGTAATAAAGGGTTTTGAGTGTACAATTGAAAGAAAACAACCCTTGGTCATTATTTTTAACGAATTAATCGAGTTTCATCGCTGCTAGGAGTGTTTTCCTCAGAATTTAAATCAAAGAATGGTCTATAGTATGGTCACAGAATTATGACTAAAAACGTATGATACAGAGTGTAAGTACAGAATCATTGTGAAAGACTGGCGGTACTTATATGTCATTCATAAAATAATAAATACGCCAAAAGGGCATTAGTCACAAAGACATTTAAGATAAAAAAGGGCTGTGCGTTACTTACATGGTTACAGGTTGCAAACGGACTGAGGTGCCCCTGTTAACAAATGCGGCCAGGTGAACATGGCACTGCAACGAGTGCGTCATCTAGTAGCCGTAGATACAATTAGGCTACTTCACATTGAAATATAGGCAGAAACGATTATAAATGAATAGTATTTTGTACATAATGGAAAGCAATGTTTATTTGATAGTAGCATACAACATAACATTGTGTCTACATCGAAGCTTATAACAGCAAGATAAAACATGAAAACATCATTATGGAAATGTACATAGGACTGAATGACAACTTGTAGAAAGCAATATTGACGTGAAACACAGCCAAGAAACATTTGATAATTAGAAAACATAGGACTACCTTAGAAAGGAACGAACATTTAGGCAAGCTGCACAAGGAGAGGTGTGTTTATAGCGATAAGAAGTGAAATAGTATCGAAGGAAATTGATGGAGATTCAAATTGTGAAATGATTTGGGTGAAGGTCACAGTTAAAGCAGGCTCAGACATGGTAATTCGATGTCTCTATAGGCCCCCGGGCTCAGCAGCTGTTGTGGCTCAGCACCTGAAGAATAATTTGGAAATTTCCCCACCATGTTATAGTTCTGGGTGGAGATTATAATTTGCCGGATATAGACTGGGAGACTCAAACGTTCATAACGGGTGGCAGGGACAAAGAATCCAGTGAAATATTTTTAAGTGCTTTATCTGAAAACTACCTTGAGCAGTTAAACAGAGAACCGACTCGTGACGATAACATATTAGACCTTCTGGTGACAAACAGACCTGAACTATTTGAATCAGTTAAAGCAGAACAGGGAATCAGCGATCATAAAGCGGTTACTGCATCAATGATTTCAGCCGTAAATAGAAATATTAAAAAGGTAGGAAGATTCTTCTGTTTGGCAAAAGTGACAAAAAGCAGATTACAGAGTACCTGACGGCTCAACACAAAAGTTTTGTCTCAAGTTGTAGCTAGGTTCAATACAGTTTCTTCCAAATCCATCAGAAACAAACGCAAAATAATTTTATTTAAAAAAGCGGATAAAGTGTCACTAGAAGCCTTCCTAAAAGACAATTTCCATTCCTTCCAAACTGACTATGCAAATGTAGACGAGATGTGGCTCAAATTCAAAGATATAGTAGCAACAGCAATTGAGATATTCATACCTCATAAATTGGTAAGAGATGGAACGGATCCCCCGTGGTACACAAAAAAGTCCGAACGCTGTTGCAAAAGCAACGGAAAAAGCATGCGAAGTTCAGAAGAACGCGAAATCCCGAAGATGGGCTAAAATTTACAGACGCGCGAAATTTGGCACGGACTTCGATGCGAGATGCCTTCAATAGGTTCCACAACGAAACATTGTCTCGAAATTTGGTAGAAAATCCGAAGAAATTCTGGTCGTATGTAAAGTATACACAAGCGGCAAGACACAGTCAATACCTTCGCTGCGCAGTGCCGATGGTACTGTTACCGACGACTCTGCCACTAAAGCGGAGTTATTGAACGCAGTTTTCCGAAATTCCTTCACCAAGGAAGACGAATGGAATATTCCAGAATTTGAAACACGAACAGCTGCTAGCATGAGTTTCTTAGAAGTAGATACCTTAGGGGTTGCGAAGCAACTCAAATCGCTTGATACGGGCAAGTCTTCAGGTCCAGATTGTATACCGATTAGGTTCCTTTCAGATTATGCTGATACTATAGCTCCCTACTTAGCACTCGTATACAACCGCTCGCTCACCGATACATCTGTACCTACAGATTGGAAAATTGCGCAGGTCGCACAAGTGTTTAAGAAGGGTAGTAGGAGTAATCCATTTAACTACAGACCTATATCATTGACGTCGGTTTGCAGTAGGGTTTTGGAGCATATACTGTATTCAAACATTATGAATCACCTCGAAGAGAACGATCTATTGACACGTAATCAGCATGGCTTCAGAAAACATCGCTCTTGTGCAACGCAGCTAGCTCTTTATTCGCACGAAGTAATGGCCGCTATCGACAGGGGATCTCAAGTTGATTCCGTATTTCTAGATTTCCGGAAAGCTTTTGACACCGTTCCTCACAAGCGACTTCTAATCAAGCTGCGGAGCTATGGGATATCGTCTCAGTTGTGTGACTGGATTCGTGATTTCCTTTCAGGAAGATCGCAGTTCGTAGTAATAGACGGCAAATCATCGAGTAAAACTGAAGTGATATCAGGTGTTCCCCAGGGAAGCGTCGTGGGACCTCTGCTGTTCCTGATCTATATAAATGACCTGGATGACAATCTGAGCAGTTCTCTTAGATTGTTCGCAGATGATGCTGTAATTTACCGTCTAGTAAGGTCATCCGAGGACCAGTATCAGTTGCAAAGCGATTTAGAAAAGATTGCTGTATGGTGTGTCAGGTGGCAGTTGACGCTAAATAACGAAAAGTGTGAGATGATCCACATGAGTTCCAAAAGAAATCCGTTGGAATTCGATTACTCGATAAATAGTACAATTCTCAAGCCTGTCAATTCAACTAAGTACCTGGGTGTTAAAATTACGAAGGACCACATAGATAATATTGTGGGGAAGGCGAGTCAAAGGTTGCGTTTCATTGGCAGGACACTTAGAAGATGCAACAAGTCCACTAAAGAGACAACTTACACTACACTCGTTCGTCCTCTGTTAGAATATTGCTGCGTGGTGTGGGATCCTTACCAGGTGGGATTGACGGAGGACATCGAAAGGGTGCAAAAAAGGGCAGCTCGTTTTGTATTATCACGTAATAGGGGAGAGAGTGTGGCAGGTATGATACACGAGTTGCGATGGAAGTCATTACAGCAAAGACGTTTTTCGTCGCGGCGAGACCTTTTTACGAAATTTCAGTCACCAATTTTCTCTTCCGAGTGCGACAATATTTTTTGAGCCCAACCTACATAGGTAGGAATGATCATCAAAATAAAATAAGAGAAATCAGAGCTCGAACAGAAAGGTTTAGGTGTTCGTTTTTCCCGCGCGCTGTTCGGGAGTGGAATAGTAGAGAGATAGTATGATTGTGGTTCGATGAACCCTCTGCCAAGCACTTCAGTGTGAATTGCAGTGTAGTGATGTAGATGTAGATGTGGAAGTACAGATAGTGTTGAGGATCAGTGGACAAAGTTCAAAATCATCGTACAATATGCGTTAGATGAGTATGTGCCAAGCAAGATCGTAAGAGATGGGAAAGAGCCAACGTGGTACAACAACCGAGTTAGAAAACTGCTGCGGAAGCAAAGGGAACTTCACAGCAAGCATAAACATAGCCAAAGCCTTGCAGACAAACAAAAATTACGCGAAGCGAAATGTAGTGTGAGGAGGGCTATGCGAGAGGCTTTCAATGAATTCGAAAGTAAAGTTCTATGTACTGACTTGGCAGAAAATCCTAAGAAATTTTGGTCCTATGTCAAAGCGGTAGGTGGATCAAAACAAAATGTCCAGACACTCTGTGACCAAAATGGTACTGAAACAGAGGATGACAGACTAAAGGCCGAAATACTAAATGTCTTCTTCCAAAGCCGTTTCACAGAGGAAACTGCACTGTGCTTCCTTCTCTAGATTGTTGCACAGTTGACAAAATGGTAGATATCGAAATAGACGACAGGGGGATAGAGAAACAATTAAAATCGCTCAAAAGAGGAAAGGCCGCTGGTCCTGATGGGATACCAGTTCGATTTTACACAGAGTACGCGAAGGAACTTGCCCCCTTCTTGCAGCGGTGTACCGTAGGTCTCTAGAAGAGCGAAGCGTTCCAAAGGATTGGAAAAGGGCACAGGTCATCCCCGTTTTCAAGAAGGGACGTTGAACAGATGTGCAGAACTATAGACCTATATCTCTAATGTCGATCAGTTGTAGAATTTTGGAACACGTATTGTGTTCGAGTGTAATGTCTTGTCTGGAGACTAGAAATCTACTCTGTAGGAATCAGCATGGGTTTAGAAAAAGACAGTCGTGTGAAACCCAGCTTGCACTATTCGTCCACGAGACTCAGAGGGCCTTAGACACGGGTTCACAGGTAGATGCCGTGTTTCTTGACTTCCGCAAGGCGTTCGATACAGTTCCCCATAGCCGTTTAATGAACAAAGTAAGAGCATACGGACTATCAGATCAATTGTGTGATTGGATTGAGGAGTTCCTAGATAACAGAACGCAGCATGTCATTCTCAATGGAAAGAAATCTTCCGAAGTAGGAGTGATTTTAGGTGTGCCGCAGGGGAGTGTCATAGGACCGTTGCTATTCACAATATACATAAATGACCTTGTGGATTACATCGGAAGTTCGCTGAGGCTTTTTGCAGATGATGCTGTGGTGTATCGAGAGGTTCCAACAATGGAAAATTGTACTGAAATGCAGGAGAATCTGCAGCGAATTGACGCATGGTGCACGGAATGGCAATTGAATCTCAATGTAGACAAGTGTAATGTGATGCGAATACATAGAAAGATAGGTCCCTTATCATTTAGCTACAAAATAGCAGGTCAGCAACTGGAAGCAGTTAATTCCATAAATTATCTGGGAGTACGCATTAGGAGTGATTTAAAATGGAATGATCATTTAAAGTTGATCATCGGTAAAGCAGATGCCAGACTGAGAATCATTGGAAGAATCCTAAGGAAATGCAATCCGACAACAAAGGAAGTAGGTTACAGTACGCTTGTTCGCCCACTGCTTGAATACTGCTCAGCAGTGTGGGATCCGCACCAGATAGGATTGATAGAAGAGATAGAGAAGATCCAACGGAGAGCAGCGCGCTTCGTTACAGGATCATTTAGTAATCGCGAAAGCGTTACGGAGATGATAGATAAACTCCAGTGGAAGACTCTGCAGGAGAGACGCTTAGTAGATCGGTACGGGCTTTTGTTAAAGTTTCGAGAACATACCTTCACCGAAGAGTCAAGCAGTATATTGCTCCCTCCTACGTATATCTCGCGAAGAGACCATGAGGATAAAATCAGAGAGATTAGAGCCCACACAGAAGCATACCGACAATCCTCCTTTCCACGTACAATACGAGACTGGAATAGAAGGGAGAACCGATAGAGGTACTCAGGGTACCCTCCGCCACACACCGTCAGGTGGCTTGCGGAGTATGGATGTAGATGTAGATGTAGAAGTCAGATATCGAGTAACGGCTTTATACCGTTGAAAATATTTTTGTTATGTAGCTGTAGCTGTAGCTGTTCGTTAAGGATTAGGCTATCCTTTCGAGCAAGATGTTTGAAAGTCTCTAATTCTTCTAGAATGTCTAGTCTACGTCCTTTCTTTTCGGTGGGAAAAATGTTGCTATCACAGATGGCTTTAGGTGAATGGCCTGTAATTAGAAGATCGTCGGCAAAAGACGAATTTTGAAGGGTAGTGCCATTTTTTCTTAGCAAGTGTTCTTTATATCGGGTAGTGAAGGCATGTTCAGTTTGTCCTATATAGTAAGAGGATCAAGTATCACAGACAGGTTTGTAGACACTAGAATTTTCTAAAGGGGAACGAATAGAATATTGAATTTTTTCAGCAGTATAAAGCCATTACTTGATATCTGACTTTGGGTCTCCTTGTGCAGGTTGCCTAAATGTTCTTTTCCTTCTAAGGTAGTCCTATGTTTCCTAATTATCAAATGTTTCTTGGCTGTATTTCATGTCAATATTGCTTTCTACAAGTTGTCATTCAGTCCTATCTGCATTTCCATAATGATGTTTTCATGTTTTATCTTGCTGTTATAAGCTTCGATGTAGACACAATGTTATGTTGTATGCTACTATCAAATAAACATTGCTTTCCATTATGTACAAAATACTATTCATTTATAATCGTTTCTGCCTATATTTCAATGTGAAGTAGCCTAATTGTATCTATGGCTACTAAATGGCGCGCTCGTTGCAGTGCCATGTTCACCTGGCCGCATTTGTTAACGCGGGCACCTCAGTCCGTTTGCAAACTGTAACCACGAGAGTAATGTGCAGCCCTTAGTGGCTCGCCATCAAAATTTTTTATCTTAAATATATTTGTGACTAATGCCCTTTTGGCATACTTATTATTTTATAAATGACATAAGTACTGCCAGTCTTTCACAATGATTCTGTACGTACACTCTGTATCATACGTTTTTAGTCACAATTCTGTGACCATGTTATAGACCATTATTTGATTTAAATTTTGAGGAAGGCACTCCTAGCAGTGTTGAAACCCGGTTAATTTGTTAAAAATAATGACCATGGGCTGTTTTCTTTCAAATGTGATTATTCACGGTCTCTGAACATGGAGCCATGTACAAAACTTTGCTTTGAGTCTTAGTACATATGTGCTTAGACTTCCTTCAGCCCTGTATCATGATCCTCTATCAGAGATTAGTAAAAACTTTGGTGACCAATCTCTTGCCTGTTGCTACAAAACATGACATCAGTTGCTTAAGAGAGCAGCCAAAAATCAACAAGCTGTTGCATCTGTTTGAAAATTCTAACAATACTGCTCTAAAGAACAGAATGACCATCACACCACTTAAACTAACTGTTGTTTAACTGAAATATTAAAGACCTATTAATCCACTCTCACACGTTTCATTTTGTGCTCCTTGTAATGTTAAGACTGTCCTTTTAGATAAGTTTTAAGCATGGCCAGTTATAGACATTGATTGGACTGTTAAAATCTCTAATCTCTTTATGGCTGAGTTAAACCTGGTGTTTCAACAGTAGGATAAAATCTGTCGTGTAGTACATTTCTACAAAGCTTATAGGATGTAAACTATTAAACGTACATTATGTTGTCATGGTCTTCAGTTTGAAGGCTGGTTTGATGCAGTTCTCCATGCCACTCTATCCTCTGTGAGCCTTTTCATCTCTGAATAACTACTGCATCCAACAGTTTTCTGAATCTTACTGTATTCATCTTTTGGTCTCTGTCTACAATTTTTAGCCCCCCCCCCCCCCCTCACGCGTGCGTGCGCGCACGCACACACACACACACACACACACACACACACACACACACACTCTCTCTCTCTCTCTCTCTCTCTCTCTCTCTCTCTCTCTCTCTCTCTCTCTCTCCCTCCCCATCCAATACTAAATTGGTGAACCCTTAATGTTTCAGAATGTGTCCTAACAACAGAATTCTTCCTTTTGGTCAAGTTGTACCTCAGATTTCTAGTCTTTCCAATTCTGTTCAGTACTTCCTCGTAAGTTACGTGATCTGCTCATCTAATCTTCAGCAATCTTCTGTAGCACCACATTTCAAAAGCTTCTCTTCTCTTCATGTCTAAATTGTTTATCGTCTATATTTCACTTGCATATGTGGCTATACTCCATACAAATACTGTTGAAAGGACTTCCTGACTTTTAAATTTTTACTTCATATTAGCAAATTCCTCTGTTTCAGAAATGCCTTTCTTGCCATTACCAGTCTACGGTTTGTATCCTCTGTACTTCAGTCATCAGTTATTTTGCTGGCCAAATAACAAGACTCATTTACTACTTTAAGTATCTTATTTCTTAATCTAATTCCTCGGCAACACCTGATTTTAATTTGACTACATTTCATTATTCTTGTATTGCTTTTGTTGATGTTAATTTTATCTCCTCCTTTCGAGACACTGTCCATTCCGTTCAGCTGCTCTTCCAGGTCCTTTGCTGTCTCTGACAGAATTACAATGTCATTGGCAAACCTCAAAGTTTTTATTTCTTCTCCCTGAACTTTGATTCCTATTCCAAATTTCTCTTGTTTCCTTTAATGCTTGCTCAATGTACACACTGAATAACATGGGAGGAAGTCTACAACCCTGCCTCATTCCTTTGTCAACCACTGCTTCCCTTTCATACCCCCCACCCCCCCACCCCTCCCGACTCTTAAAATGGCCATCTAGTTTCTGTACAAGTTGTAAATAACCTTTTGCTCCCTGCATTTTACCCCTGCCACATTCAGAATTTGAAGGACAGTATTCCAGTCAGCATTGTCAAAATCTTTCTCTAAGTCTACAAATGCTGTAAACTCAGGTTTGCCATTCTTCCAATCAATCTTCTAAGAAAAGTAATAGCATCAGTATTGCCTCATGTCTTCCTACATTTCTACTGAATCCAAACTGATCTTCCCGAGTTCGGCTTCTACCAGTTTTTCCATTCTTCTGTAAAGAATTCTTGTTAGGATTTTGCAGGCGTGACTTACTAAATAGATGATTCGATAATATTCACAGCTGTCAGCACATGCTTTCTTTCGAATTGGAATTATTATACTCTTCTTGAAGTCTGAGGGTATTTTGCCTGTCTCTTACATCTTGCATCTTGACCCATTCTCCCAAGCTATCAGTTGTTCTAGTGGAATGTTGTCTGCTACTGAGATCTCGTTTCGACTTAGGTGTTTCAGTGTTCTGTCAAATTCTTCACACATTATCATTATCTACAATCTTATCTTCATCTACATTCTCTTCCCCTTATACAAATTGCCCTCAAGTACAGCTTCCTTGTACAGACCCCCTATATATCCCTTCCATCTTACGCTTACCACCGCAAGGGATTAGTTGAGCGGTCTAAGGTGCTGCAGTCATGAACTGTGTGGCTGATCCTGGTGGAGGTTAGAGTCCTCCCTCGTGTGTGTGTGTGTGTGTGTGTGTGTGTGTGTGTGTGTGTGTGTGTGTGTGTGTGTGTGTGTCCTTAGGATAGTTGTGTGCAAGCTTAGGGACTGATGACCTTAGCAGTTAAGTACCATTAGATTTCACACACATTTGCACATCCCCCCAACCCCCTCCTAAGCTTACCCTTCATTGCTTAAGACTGGTTTTCCATCTGAGTTTTTGATATTCATACAGGTGGTTCTCTTTTTTTCCAAAGCTCTCTCTAATTTTCCTGTAGGTGTTTTCTATCTTTACCCAAGTGATATATGCTTTTAAGTCCTTACATTTGTCCTCAAGTCACCCCTGTTTATCCATTTTGCACTTCCTGTCAGTCTCACTTTCTAGACGTTTGTATTCCTTTTGCCTGCTTAATTTACTGCATTTTTGTATTTTCTCCTTTCATCAATTAAACCACCTGTGTTACCCAAGGATTCCTACTAGCCCACGTCTTTTTATCTACTTGATCCTCTGTTGCCTTCACTATTCTGTCTCTCAAAGCTACCCATTTTGCTACTGCTGTACTCTGTCTCCCTGTTCTTGTCATTCATTCCTTAATGCTCCCTCTGAAACTCTGTAACAACCTGTGGTTCTTTCAGTTTATTCTGGTCCCATCTCCTTAATTTCCTACCATTTTGCAGTTTCTTCAGTTTTAATCTGAATTGCATAACCAATAAATTGTGGTCAGAGTCCACATTATAAATATTTTTATAGTCCACCTTTCTCACTTTCTACATATGATTTATCCAAGATATTGTTATTAACAAGTGCATTCTTATTTATTTACCAGTATGTACATATACCATGTTGTCATAAGAAATTATACATACACATTGTATTGAGACAATAAACCTTTTGCTGTAGTATAGGAGTATGTTAACACCAAACAATAGATAAATTGAATAATAAGCACTGCTTACCATTCTTGCTATGATACACCTTGCTGTTACGTGATAGTGTGCTTGCATACCACCCACTTAATGGGTCATTTAGCTGGATAAGTAAATATATGTATTTCCCCTTTATTTGCAAGTTCTGCCTGGGGATATTTATAATTAGCATCACAAAATTGTTCCAGTTCGCATTACGTCGTCAAATGTTAGCTCTTAATTAGATGTTTATCTCATTTCTTCTTTAGCTTTTCTCTTTGTTACTTGATGCTTGAGATTTTGTTTGGCATCTGATTTTCATTAATTTATTATTTGCAATCTTATATTCTCTCTCTCTCTCTCTCTCCCCCCCACCTCCCTTCTCTCTCTCTCTCTCTCTCTCTCTCTCTCTCCCCCCCCCCCCCCCACCTCCCTCTCTCTCTCTCTCTCTCTCTCTCTCTCTCTCTCTCTCTCTCTCTCTCTCTCTCTCTCTCTCTCTCTCTCTCTCTCTCTCCCTCTCCAATAAATTTTCCAGTATTTTGAAACACTGTCTTTTATTTATTAGATCTCCCCATATTAAAAGTTAAGTAAACAAATGAACTTTGACAAATGTTCAAAAGTGTGTGAAATCGTATGGGACTTAACTGCTAAGGTCATCAGTCTCTAAGCTTACACACTACTTAACCTAAATTATCCTAAGGACAAACACACACACCCATGCCTGAGGGAGGACTCGAACCTCCGCCGGGACCAGCCACACAGTCCATGACTGCAGCGCCTTAGAATGCTCAGCTGATCCCGCACAGCGAACTTTGACAATTGAGAGATTTGTTGCCCTTGTGACCAGTGTTATGTTTACTTGCTACAAGGCAAACAACATTTTGGTACAAGTTGTCATATTTATTTAGTTATTACAGTTGTTGAATTCATACAGTTTTCATGTCATTCAGCTTTGTTTTACAACTACAGCTACAGTTATATTCAACTTGAAACTTAAAAATAATTTGTAATTATTTCCGAATCATAATGGGTAAAAACTCATTGAATATTTTATGTGAAGAAATATTTACATTACATCGTGCAGGCAACAAAGAAGCTGTGTGGTTGAAAAATCTTATCACACAACAGCCCAAGTGCATAATAATTATATGTACACATTGAACACATGAAATTAATCTGTTTCATCTTGCAGTCTGACAGTTGGTAACAGTGGTGATGAATGCAGTGTAACTCGGGGATAGTGCCAAACTCGTAAACAGAATTTTTATGGGAAAAAGCTTCAGTGCTTCCCCATGGTACAGTAAAAGAACAGCACTTACTTTTCATTAGTAAAGTAAAACTTAGAAAGTTTTTTAACCAGAATAATGTTGAACTAATTGTGCAACAGAAATTGCCACAATCACTTTAATTATGCCATAGACTATGCAAAACCTCGACTATTTGATAAATTAATGAAGACAAAATGTGGAAAAAATGCACAATAGAGTATTGGATGATTGATGCTTAAGATATATGAAAATAGGTGACATCATAGGTGTATCAAAGAGTATGATGAATTTCATATCAAGAACTATGAGAAAACTAATGTATTTAGCCGATTATGAGATAAGGTTTTTTTCCAAAATTCCTCATTCGAAACACAAACTATTGCTACTAAGGTTAAAATTTTTAAGGTGTTTAATAGAGAAAGTAGGGATCGTCTTTTCATTAATAGATGAAGCTTTGGCTATTCAGGTCACATGCAGATTTATTTTGAAGAATTTGGAAAGTTGGGCCTGGGCAAACGGTACTTGCTTTTGAACAGGCTCACGATTTCCCCAATACACTGAAATGCTTGACACTGTGTCAGTGTTGCTCAAACAGTCATACGACATTTGACCTGTGCAGTGCTGGTGCAATGGATATGCAAGAAACTATGGACTATCATTATGACTATCTATTTCTACGATTAAAATTTGACAATTTTGTGTGACACAGGAGGAAATAGCACCAAATTTTGCCATTTCACAAAACCTTGTTGTATTTGAACAGATTTCCAATAAAAATTCTCATACATGTACAGATAGTGTGTGAAAAATTACATAAATGCTGCTCGTAAGTAAAAGTAACATTCAAAAACGAAAAAAGGTTGTGCTTCAAAAAACAGTTCCTGATTCTGAACTTGGATCAATATTTTATTTGATTATGATAGACTGTAAAGATTTACTAAGTGGGCTGCAGAAAAGAAATTTGGCAGTTTTCACTTATTAGAATACCAGATAAAAATGTTATCAGCTTTAGAACATGATGGTGACATTCAGATGAAACAAGAAGGAAAATTAATCCCGAATGAAATGTCTAATAAACAAAATAAATTGTATTAAGCTATAATTGTTGTTAGAATATATTAGTGACAAGACCCTTTGTGGAGGGATGAGCAAAGTTCGAGAATTGGACTGACTTGTGGTTGCAATCTGTTATTTATATATTAGTTGCCTTTATTTTACATATATATTACATATAAGCATAGCACAATGGAAGGGTTGGAGGGGTGACAAGTGATAGCAATTTGACTGAGAACTAGATGAGTGAGTGAGGGAGGGGAGTAATGAGTGGGCAGCAAATCACATCATGTTGCCAACCATGGGAACCTATACCGCATACTTAGGATTTTTAGGAACATCTACCACTTTGAAACTGCAGTTTGCGTGACTGAATCCATATGTAGTTGAAATGACTTTGAAATTGGACAAATACTCAGCAATAGTATTCATTTCTGCAGGAGGCTGTAAAGCTGTAGATGGGGGCAAATGGCATACTTCCATGTTTCATGCTATAGTGTTGTTGATGTTCACTGGGACATGACGGGAACAAAAGGGGGTATGCGAACTGTTGGTCCTATGCAGCCAATGAAGAGTGGTGGGCAGATGATATGTTTGGAAGCAAGGGACAGTGTAACATTCTGACATTAGTATAGAAGTGAAATTTGATATGTATTTGGATAAAAACAGCTGTGTTCTCAAGATTCCACGGTGGTCCAACCACAGAAATACAACCATATTCAGAAGAAACAGCCAAATATTTATGACAGTGAAGATATAAATTTCACAACTGTACTATTAGGATAATGATTAAAAATAGTGATACCATAAATGACAGGATTAGTAGATGAAAATGTAGAAAAGGAAACAGTCCACAAATTAATGCAAACTGATTCTTCTCATTTGTTTTATTTCTCCTTGCATTATCAAAATATAAAAAGTAAATGTCGTATATTTAGAATAGGCATAATGTTAACTTTTTAGCAGATATTGTGTGTCAATAAAACTGTAAGTTTGATGAGTCAAAATAAGTCAGAAATAAATTTTTCTCAATAAGTCTCTTTGAGGGGGGGGGGGGGTCATCTTATAATCAGGGTCATCTTGTTCTCAGTTAAATATGGTATATGCAGGTAAGAATATCAGTTTTTTTAAAAAAAAGTTTTTTGCTGATATGGATGAGAGATGCACCCTCTTCTTCATCCTATTAATGAAATGGCAACAGTAGTGAGTAGAAGGCAGTGCTTGTTCACGAAAAAAGGTGAAGTGTAATTTGTGTGCCCGATAGAAAGGCCAGCGTTTTCTTAGATGTGAATGGATTTACCTAATTCAATATTTTGCAATGTTTAAAACAGTAACTTACAAATACATCCCAAATTTTTCTGGAATAAGTGGCTAATAAATAATGAGGGAAAGACCGTGGAGCGCAAAAGAAAAAGCCACTTTTGTCAGAAAAATACTTGTGTGTGCAAAATATGCTTTTGCAATGTGGAAAACTGCTTTGAAGTATGAATTGTTCAAAGATGACCTCTAGTCACCTGACTATATTCCCTCTGACTTTGCTTATTAAGGCCAAAGATATTTGTGAATGAAGGAAAACAGTGTCAGATGAAGAGGTCATAAGAGCTGTGTGTGAACATTTTACAGACCTTACAGAATTGCCCTTCATGATTTGAAACTACTAATCGAGAAAACACCAAAGTGCATTGATCTCAAAATCAAATGATGGAAAATCCAGGAAGGAGTGTAACAATATTAGAGAAGGAAAGTTGCTGCTCACCGTATAGTGGCGATGCTGACAATAGACACACATACACCCACAAACTCACGTAGCTCGCATATATGACTGTGGTTTCAGTTGTCCAAGGTTGCAGTGCGTGTGCGCGCGCTCGTATTGTTGACAGAGACCTTAATGGCTGAAAGCTGTAATTGTGAGAATCTTTTTCTTGTGCTTATCTGTGACTCAGCATCTCTGTTATATGGTGAGTAGCATCTTTCCTTCTCTAATATTGATCTCAAAATCAGCTGTTTTCTGCCAGGATAAAAAGATTTCAATGTGCCTTTGTGACCAATATAATCCACATTTTGTCTGTCTTCCAAGGAAATTGACGATGACAATGAAAATAGAATATTTCTTTTTAATGAATTCTTTTCACCAAACCACTGTAAAATGACTGTTTATCCTCCTGTAAGAGAATATTTTGGGAAGTGTTGTCTGTAGTGATGTGTGCATTTTGGTGACACTAAAGATGTTTTTTCATAAAATGAAATAATATATTATTTGGGTTTATTTTGTTGTTTGTAGCTTCCTCCTTCATTCAGGGAGCAGTGGAATTAAACTAAGAATCCTAAATCTGTAACTAAAAATGCGATGCTAAATCTAGAAAGAAATATAAATATCTGTATCATCTCACTGGAAAGTCTGGGATGGAGTAACAATTATGAAAAGGATAGATGACTTATCGCACAGAGGAGGTACTGAGTTGCAGACAGGCACAATGAAAAGACTGCTAAACATTTAAGCTTTCTGATAAAAAAAGGTCCTCCTCAGGGAATAGAGAGAGGAAAACACACACACACACACACACACACACACACACACACACACACGCGCGCACACACACGTCTTGGAAGTTGATTGACATTTCCTATGTGCCTGTCTACTGCGCATTGCCTCCTTTGTTAGGTCTTCTAACATGTTTCAAAAAAGGTTTGATATTAAGATATTCACATGTATAGTTGGACATTTTAGACAATTCACACTATGTTATAGACATTCGTTGCTCTCGTCTTATGAAAGTAACAGTAAAGTTTCTTTGAGTTTTTAAAAAAAATAAAATGTGAATTAATTATGATTATTCAAGCCTCTGAAAAAGATTCTGGACTGTACATCTTACTTTATTGTTTCAGTTTTGGCACTCTGTCGTTTGAGTCAGCAAATACTGATACGTATCAGATGTCTTACTTCTCACCATCATTGCTCCCTGCAACAACTCTTACTGAAGCGAATGATCAGAAGAGCCTTGCCAAACGTGTGAGCAACCTGCGTGCCCATGTAGGGGTATGTTTATCATATTAATTACTTATTATGTAACTGCAGCACAGAGGATATTAAATACTGTACGGCTGCAGAGTATTGTTGGCAGAGTTTCATTTGTGCAACATGGTGTGTGGCAAGATTCATCAAGTGACGTGCAGGTCTCAATATTTATGTAAATTTTTGTATTTATAAAGTTTAACTTTGAAGCTGCTTTGGTTGCAAATAAAATGCAGTGTCCAAAAAATGAAATTGGTTCCTCCATGTTTACTTTAAAAATAAGAATGAGACAGCTGCTTTATTAGGAAAATGTAGTCTTATTATTTCTGTATTTAATTGATAATGATATGACAGCTTCATGTACAGGGTGTTTCACAATTCCTATTAAAGGCTTCTAGAGGTTGTGGTGGGAACTTGGTAACAAAGTTTTGATAAGGAATCTATGTCCAGAAGTGTACCGTTTGGATATAAAATAAGACTGAAGATTAGATCACTTTAAAAAAAAATCACCTACTCCATGGTATGTGCACAAACCGAGAAGTAGGTGCTGTCATCTGTCCGTAGACATAATGAACCCTCTGTTTACAGTCACTGCATCAGCATTCTGTTCACATGAGTTCATTATTGAGAAGTAAGAAAGACCAAGATGGATGAATGCACGTTGAAGAGTACACACAGGAGTAATTTCATGTGAAATCACCCAGTGGCCGTTGCCCTTATGTAACACATTTTTCTGAAAATTTGGTGTAAGAATGTACATAATGAGTTACGGTTAAAATATTTTTTCTGGAATTTTTTGACCAAAATTGTAATTAGGAGACCATTTTGAAATGGGGCCCCTTTTACCAACTGGCATTGAGAAATGAAGTGCCTTGTAAATTTGTAACCATTATAACATTTTTATTTATGAATCAATTTTATTCAATTTGGTGTCAATGGAAAGTAAAAGAAAAGAGCTATAATTAAAAAAAATTAAAGTGCTGTGTCTGAGCAATAAATGTTTGAAAATTTGTAATTAATGTAATTTCTCACAAATTTTTTTGCAAATTTCAGGAATTTTTTTCAGCAGAACCACAAGTTTCAACATCTGAATTTTTGTTTCAAATAATTCCTACTGCCATACTTTTCAACATAAAGAAAATAATCGGAATGGTGTTTGTCCTCTGTTGTTAGATCATATACTTTTTCAGTGATGCTGTAGTAATTAATTGCTTCAAATAGCTAATCAACAATACATGAAACGACAATGAGAAATTCAGTCTAGCAGCAATACTCACATGCAACACAGGTTGTGTGTGTTAAGTTTTCGTGTGTCTGTGCAGTTTATGTATCTGAAGGACTTTTTTTGTCTGGATTTTTGTTCTTCTCACATAAGCAGCCATTCTGTCTGGTAATTAGAGAACAAGAAAAAGTTTCAAACCATCCAGTTCTTTTCTGGATCATGTGTCTGATGAAACTGGTAGTGCTGAATGTACAGACTAATATTTTAATGCAAAAACTTAAAGAGAAATTCAGCAGAAGTTACGTTAAAGAGAAATTACAAATCCTTACCTTAGCACCAGCTTCATGAAGTAAAGAAAAAATCCAAATGTTTTTAACACTACAGAATACATGGTAAAGAAATCGAGGGTATTGCTAAAAGATGATGATATTTTGTCAAAAGGGAGTTATAAAGTGGGAAACGGAATAGGTAAGGATGTGGAAAAGTGTGTCCAGAATTTTTTACTGTGAAGATGATATAAGTCGCATTTCCACTAATGAAAAAGACTGTCTGCCTGTCACTTCAGAAAATGGCAAAGTGTATAACACAAAAAGACTAATTTTACATAATCTGAAAGATGTATACGTAGCTTTCAGAGAAAAATACCCTGAAGATAAAATTGGTTTTAATAAATTTTGTGAACTTAGGGTAGCTCTGAGGGATGAAGTAGTGAAGGCAGCAGAGGATAAAGTAGGTAAAAAGACGAGGGCTGCTAGAAATCCTTGGGTAACAGAAGAAATATTGAATTTAATTGATGAAAGGAGAAAATATAAAAATGCAGTAAATGAAGCAGGCAAAAAGGAATACAAACGTCTCAAAAATGAGATCGAGAGGAAGTGCAAAATGGCTAAACAGGGATGGCTAGAGGATAAATGTAAGGATGTAGAGGCTTATCTCACTAGGGGTAAGATAGATACTGCCTACAGGAAAATTAAAGAGACCTTTGGAGAGAAGAGAACCACGTGTATGAATATCAAGAGCTCAGATGGCAACCCAGTTCTAAGCAAAGAAGGGAAGGCAGAAAGGTGGAAGGAGTATATAGAAGGTTTATACAATCGTGATGTACTTGAGGACAATATTATGGAAATGGAAGAGGATGTAGATGAAGATGAAATGGGAGATAAGATACTGCGTGAAGAGTTTGACAGAGGACTGAAAGACCTGAGTCGGAACAAGGCCCCGGGAGTAGACAACATTCCATTAGAACTACTTATGGCCTCGGGAGAGCCAGTCCTGACAAAACTCTACCATCTGATGAGCAAGATGTATGAGACAGGCGAAATTCCCTCAGACTTCAAGAAGAATATAATAATTCCAATCCCAAAGAAAGCAGGTGCTGACAGATGTGAAAATTACCGAACTATCAGTTTAATAAGTCACAGCTGCAAAATATTAACGCGAATTCTTTACAGACGAATGGAAAAACTGGTAGATGCGGACCTCGGGGAGGATCAGTTTGGATTCCGTCGAAATGTTGGAACACGTGAGGCAATACTGACCTTACGACTTATCTTAGAAGAAAGATTAAGAAAAGGCAAACCTACGTTTCTAGCATTTGTAGACTTAGAGAAAGCTTTTGACAATGTTGACTGGAATACTCTTTTTCAAATTCTAAAGGTGGCAGGGGCAAAATACAGGGAGCGAAAGGCTATTTACAATTTGTACAGAAACCAGATGGCAGTCATAAGAGTCGAGGGGCATGAAAGGGAAGCAGTGGTTGGGAAAGGAGTGAGACAGGGTTGTAGCCTCTCCCCGATGGTATTCAATCTGTATATTGAGCAAGCAGTAAAGGAAACAAAAGAAAAATTTGGAGTAGGTATTAAAATTCATGGAGACGAAGTAAAAACTTTGAGGTTCGCCGATGACATTGTAATTCTGTCAGAGACGGCAAAGGACTTGGAAGAGCAGTTGAACGGAATGGACAGTGTCTTGAAAGGAGGATATAAGATGAACATCAACAAAAGCAAAACGAGGATAATGGAATGTAGTCAAATTAAATCGGGTGATGCTGAGGGAATTAGATTAGGAAATGAGACACTTAAAGTAGTAAAGGAGTTTTGCTATTTAGGAAGTAAAATAACTGATGATGGTCGAAGTAGAGAGGATATAAAATGCAGACTGGCAATGGCAAGGAAAGCGTTTCTGAAGAAGAGAAATTTGTTAACATCGAATATAGATTTAAGTGTCAGGAAGTCATTTCTGAAAATATTTGTTTGGAGTGTAGCCATGTATGGAAGTGAAACATGGACGATAACTAGTTTGGACAAGAAGAGAATAGAAGCTTTCGAAATGTGGTGCTACAGAAGAATACTGAAGATAAGGTGGATAGATCACGTAACTAATGAGGAAGTATTGAATAGGATTGGGGAGAAGAGAAGTTTGTGGCACAACTTGACTAGAAGAAGGGATCGGTTGGTAGGACATGTTTTGAGGCATCAAGGGATCACAAATTTAGCATTGGAGGGCAGTGTGGAGGGTAAAAATCGTAGAGGGAGATCGAGAGATGAGTACACTAAGCAGATTCAGAAGGATGTAGGTTGCAGTAGGTACTGGGAGATGAAGAAGCTTGCACAGGATAGAGTAGCATGGAGAGCTGCATCAAACCAGTCTCAGGACTGAAGACCACAACAACAACAGGCCAAAAGAATGTGTTATTGTAAACAGCTGTGGAATACATAACATATGTGTACACATGTATCACCAAAATGTAAAACTGTTAATGCATGCTGCAAATATGAAAGAACCGTACACTGAACTTATACAGAAACTTGTTTGCAATCTGGAAAATGAGGAGGGCATGCTGCATCGCTGTTCTTGGTGTCCTGACGAATATGCACTGCACAATTTTTTAATGGAGCTGGAGTCTGTGTAAGATTGTGAAAATGTTTTATCAAACAATGGATGCAAACTGATTGACCTACACCGGAGACAGTAATGAAGACGTCCGATGAATTTGTTGAGTATCTCGTGCAAAAACTTCAAAACTTAACACAACGTCATTATGTATCAAAATCTCAAGAGTCACTACTTCAAATCGAGCAAAGAAACCCTCTCTGCTACTACAAGCATCATCATATTGGATTTTGCAGAGAACTATATCTGTTTGCTTCAGGATGCTGCACAAGGATTTCACTGGTAGAACATTCAAGTCACCTTTCATTCTTTTGTGGTGTACTTTAAAACAGACAATTGCATTAGGTCAATGTCATTGTGTTGTATAAGTGACTGTCTGCAGCATGATACAAACACATTCTATGTTTTCCAGAAAACTGCTCTCACTTATGTATTGGAACAATTACCACACATCCACCACTTCAGTGATGGCAGTTCTGCACAATATAAAAACTTTAAGAACTTTTTAAATTTGTGCCATCACAACCAAAGTTCATGGAGTAACTGCAGAATGCAATTTTTTTGCCACTAGTCATGGCAAAAATGCATGTGATAGTTGGCAACAACAGGAAGCTTACAGCGTCCATATGACAGTCACATTTTAAGTCCAAAAGATCTATTTATATTTGCCAAAACTTACGTTCCAGGAATAGAAACCTTTTATGTTACAACAGAGGAGATAACAAAGTTCACAAACATGTTACAAAAACATGAGGCTGGTTCTACCATTCCTGGGAAAAGAGTGAATCATTTTCTCAAACCACTGAATGAAAACAAGTTGTTGATGAAGCGTGTTTCGTTATCTACTAAATTCATTCAAGTTCCCCATGGAATTCTAAACACTGCCTCTAACACAGTTAAAGAAGAAACATTTGTCGCAGCTACCTACGATAACCAGTGGTGGCTTAGAAAGATTCTAGAGATAAGTGAAGAACACAGAGATACAATAGTCAAATTCATGAATCCAAGTGGCCCTTCCTCCAGTTATTCGTGGCCATTTCTCACTGATATTTGCTGGATACCTTATGAAAACATTTTAATGAGTTTGACTGCTACTAGTGCAAGCACAAGTACTGGTCGTTTATATACTTTCGTGTCAGACATAATATTGTCCATTGAAAACGTGTTTGACAGAATCAGTGCTTTTTAGAATTGTATGAATGCGTTTTATAGGAACTGATCATCATTTGTGACCACTAGGTAAGAGTCACAAAATGAAATGTGTATATTATTATTTTTGTTCTTTCTGTTTTAAATGATTAAACAAAACAAACACCCTTATGATTTTTTTTATGTTGAAATGTATGACAATAGGAATTATTTGATACAAAATTTAAAATGCTTCACTGTTGCGGCATTTTTAAAGTTTAGTGATCTAGTTGGTCCTTTTATCTTTCTAATGACAGCAAATTGGATAAAATTGATTTATAAATAAGGGAGTTATAGTAGTTAAAAATTTTCAACCTACCTTTCGTGCTGACATCAGATGGAGAAAATGCTAGACATTTCAAAATAGCCCCCATTCTACAATTTTGATCTAAAAAATAAAAAAAAATATTTTATCACTTTCTATTCATGTACATTCGTACACCAAATTTTTACAAATATCTGTGACATGATTTCAACGAGATTTCTTTATTTTGGGTGATTTTAAATGAAATGAGCCAGGGGTGTTGATCATTTACAGTAAAGCTGGACAAATGGGAGAGCTTCAAAACACTTGTAATGACGACGTTTGCAGTACCCTCAATCCTACATATACAATTTTTGTCGGAATACAACGTCTGTGAGGAACTAAAATTTATGCAGCTAGGAGGCTGGACTGTGGCACTCCTGGAATACGCCATACTGTCAGCTTTGAAGAAGACATCCTATATCAAACAATGGAAAAGTCCAGCGTGGAATGTAACAATAGTACGAAAAAGAGAGATAGGGTAGAATCTGAGTCGCAAATAGGCACAACAAAAAGACTGTCACAAAATGAGCTTTCAGCCAATAAGTCCATTTTTTTTTTTTTTTAATAAATAACACACACACACACACACACACACACACACACACACACACTTGGTGTGTGGGCTGAAACAGGGTTCACTCTTGAGACAAATTGCTGAACAACTAGAATGAGAAGTGACTACTCCAAAGTCAGGAAATATGATGCCAACTGGAACGGTGCCTTCACACCACGTTCAAATGATGCCCAACGGTATAGGATGATAAGTGAGCAGTTGGTGTCGTATGGTTATCTGACTGTGATTGCAGAATGACTTTTATACGTTGTTGTTGTGGTCTTCAGTCCTGAGACTGGTTTGATGCAGCTCTCCATGTTACTCTATCCTGTGCAAGCTTCTTCATCTCCCACTACCTACTGCAACCTACATCCTTCTGAATCTGCGTAGTGTATTCATCTCTTGGTCTCCATCTACGATTTTTACCCTCCACGCTGCCCTCCAATGCAAAATTGGTGATTCCTTGATGCCTCAGAACATGTCCTACCAACCGATCCCTTCTTCTGGTCAAGTTGTGCCACAAACTTCTCCTCTCCCCAATCCTATTCAATACTTCCTCATTAGTTATGTGATCCACCCATCTAATCTTCAGCATTCTTCTGTAGCACCACATTTCGTAAGCTTCTATTCTCTTCTTGTCCAAACTATTTATCGTCCATGTTTCACTTCCATACAAGGCTACACTCCATACAAATACTTTCAGAAACGACTTCCTGACACTTAAATCTATACTCGATGTTAACAAATTTCTCTTCTTCAGAAACGGTTGCCACTCTACATTTTATATCCTCTCAACTTCGACCATCATCAGTTATTTTGCTTCCCAAATACTCCTTTACTACTTTAAGTGTCTCATTTCCTAATCTAATTCCCTCAGCATCACTCGACTTAATTCGACTACATTCCATTATCCTCGTTTTGCTTTTGTTGATGTTCATCTTATATCCTCCTTTCAAGACACTGTCCATTCCGTTCAACTGCTCTTCCAAGTGCTTTGCTCTGTCTGACAGAATTACAATGTCATTGGCGAACCTCAAACTTTTTATTTCTTCTCCGTGGATTTTAATACGTACTCCGAATTTTTCTTTTGTATCCTTCACTGCTTGCTCAATATACAGATTGAATGGCATTGGGGAGAGACTACAACCCTGTCTCACTCCCTTCCCAACCACTGCTTCCCTTTTATGCCCCTCGACTCTTATAACTGCCATCTGGTTTCTGTACAAATTGTAAATAGCCTTTCGCTCCCTGTATTTTAACCCTGCCACCTTTAGAATTTGAAAGAGAGTATTCCAGTCAACGTTGTGAAAAGCTTTCTCTAAGTCTACAAATGCTAGAAACGTAGGTTTGCCCTTCCTTAATCTAGCTTCTAATATAAGTCGTAGGGTCAGTATTGCCTCACGTGTTCCAACATTTCTATGGAATCCAAACTGATCTTCCCCGAGGTCGGCTTCTACTAGTTTTTCCATTTGTCTGTAAAGAATTCACGTTAGTATTTTGCAGCTGTGACTTATTAAACTGATAGTTCGGTAATGTTCACATCTGTCAGCACCTGCTTTCTTTGGGATAGGAATTATTATATTCTTCTTGAAGTCTGAGGGAATTTCGCCTGTCTCATACATCTTGCTCATCAGATGGTAGAGTTTTGTCAGGACTGGCTCTCCCGA
Source organism: Schistocerca gregaria (assembly GCF_023897955.1). NCBI lineage: Eukaryota > Metazoa > Arthropoda > Insecta > Orthoptera > Acrididae > Schistocerca > Schistocerca gregaria. The sequence goes on from NC_064922.1 coordinate 838,415,598, forward strand.
GGCCATAAGTAGTTCTAATGGAATGTTGTCTACTCCCGGGGCCTTGTTCCGACTCAGGTCTTTCAGTCCTCTGTCAAACTCTTCACGCAGTATCTTATCTCCCATTTCATATTCATCTACATCCTCTTCACTTTCAATAATATTGTCCTCAAGTACATCGCCCTTGTGTAGACCCTCTATATACTCCTTCCACCTTTATGCTTTCCCTTCTTTGCTTAGAACTGGGTTTCCATCTGAGCTCTTAATGTTCATACAGGTGGTTCTGTTACCTCCAAAGGTCTCTTTAATTTTCTTGTAGGCAGTATCTATCCTACCCCTAGTGAGATAAGCTTCTACATCCTTACATTTGTCCTTTAGCCATCCCTGCTTAGCCATTTTGCACTTCCTGTCGATCTCATTTTTGAGACGTTTGTATTCCTTTTTGCCTGCTTCGTTTACTGCATTTTTATATTTTCTTCTTTCGTCAATTAAATTCAATATTTCTTCTGTTACCCAAGGATTTCTACTAGCCCTTGTCTTTTTACCTACTTGATCCTCTTCTGCCTTCACTACTTCATCCCTCAGAGCTACCCATTCTTCTTCTACTGTATTTCTTTCCCCCATTCCTGTCAATTGTTCCCCTACGCTCTCCCTGAAGCTCTGTACAACCTCTGGTTCTTTCAGTTTATCCAGGTCCCATCTCCTTAAATTCCCACCTTTTTGCAGTTTCTTCAGTTTTAATCTACAGGTCATAACCAATAGATTGTGGTCAGTCCACATCTGCCCCTGGAAATGTCTTACAATTTAAAACCTGGTTCCTAATCTCTGTCTTACCATTATATAATCTATCTGAAACCTGTCAGTATATCCAGGCTTCTTCCATGTATACAGCCTTCTTTTATGATTCTTGAACCGAGTGTTAGCTATGATTAAGTTATGCTCTCTGCAAAACTCCACCAGGCGGCTTCCTCTTTCATTTCTTACTCAATCCATATACCTACTATGTTTCCTTCTCTCCCTTTTCCTACTCAGAATTCCTGTCACCCATGACTATTAAATTTTCGTCACCCTTCACTACCTGAATAATTTCTTTTATTTAACCATACATTTCTTCAATTTCTTCATCATCTGCAGAGCTAGTTGGCATATAAACTTGTACTACTGTAGTAGGTATGGGCTTCGTATCTATCAATAATGCGTTCACTATGCTGTTTGTAGTAGCTTACCCGCATTCCTATTTTCCTATTCATTATTAAACCTACTCCTGCATCACCCCTATTTGATTTTGTGTTAATAACCCTGTAGTCACCTGACCAGAAGTCTTGTTCCTCCTGCCACCGAACTTAACTAATTCCCACTATATCTAACTTTAACCTATCCATTTCCCTTTTTAAATTTTCTAACTTACCTGCCCGATTAAGTGATCTGACATTCCACGCTCCGATCCGTAGAATGCCAGTTTTCTTTCTCCTGAGTAGTGCCCGCCCGGAGATCCGAATGGGGGACTATTTTACCTCCGGAATATTTTACCCAAGAGGACGCCATCATTAAATCATATAGTAAAGCTTTATGCCCTCGGGAAAAATTACGGCCATAGTTTGCCCTTGCTTCCAGCCGTTCGCAGTACCAGCACAGCAAGGCCGTTTTGGTTATTGTTACAAGGCCAGATCAGTCAATCATCCAGACTGTTGCCCTTGCAACTACTGAAAAGGCTGCTGCCCCTCTTCAGGAACCAAATGTTTGTTTGGCCTCTCAACAGATACCCCTCTGTTGTGGTTGCACTTACGGTACGGCCATCTGTATCGCTGAGGCACGCAAGCCTCCCCACCAACGGCAAGGTCCATGGTTCATTGGGGGAGGGACTTTTATATATTATGTGTAAACTTTTAACCTATTGGCAATAAATGAGATACAGTGTGTAATTGTATCTGCAGCAATTTGTTGGAAACGTGTGATGTGTATTCTTTGTACAAGAGCAGAAGAAATTATTGGGTAAGAAGACTATGTGCTGAATGTATTTAAACATAACCAGTTTTTATTGAATTTACTTTATGTCCTTTATTAGTATCGTTTCTAATTTTTGGTAGTTAATAAATTAAAGTTCTAGAATACATTGTTCTATTCCTTGTTTTCTAAATTCTAGGAAGAACATGAAACTTTTTGTATTCATTATAAGTTATATTTGTTTCAGCAATTGATTAGTCGGAAGGAGACACCTCTCCAGCAAAGTAAACCAGTCTTCAGTCAGTCTGGGAATACAAGCAATGCGTCAAACATTGTCGCAGCAACGAGTCCAACTGTTGCATCTGCTCTTCAACCGGGTCAGAATGTGCGAAGGAGTTCCAGACTATTTAGTAATAGCTACTCTGTAAAGGTAATTAACCAATTAGATAATTTTGAAAATTATGCACTTCCACAAAACTTTAAGTAGAAATTATTTAACCTTATTGATTGCTTAGCAAATACATGAGTGTCGTGATAATTGCTGTACAATTGAAAACATTTGCACACCGTACTGTTCTAACAAAACAGTTTCAGCGTGAGAATTCTGATAAAGCTTACGATGTAGGATAGCATTTCTGTTTCTGATTGAAAGAAGTGCACGTCATATTCATTTTAGCACTTCGGTATATTTGTTGTTATGCTTCCAGAAGAGTGATTCACCTAAAGAAAACTGCAGTGTTTCAGTTGAATCTATCTAGTATTTAAAGTGCAATGATGTAATAGAACAACTTGGTGCAGTATCATGTAACACTATGAAGTGATTGCAGCTATAAATGTAAAACAATGCACATAAATAGATGAAAAGACCTAGAACTGTTTGTTTATATTTTTGCTCATAATAGGAAGCAGTAATAACAATGAATTACCTTGGAGTAACCATCCCTTGTGACCTGAATAGGACTCACCTCATGAAACTAACTGCACAAAAAGAAGCATAATTAATCCAGGAAAAAAGTGGCATGGATAATCGGTGCAGTGTGTCCTGTAACCTACCAACCTGTTTCCCCTTCCCGCAAACATGCCTGCCCCCCCTCCCCACCCCACCTAGCTGCACTGTCCTATCACTCTTCCCAATCTGCTTCTTTTATGTCTATCTCACACCGGCACTCTCTTTCCGTCTCCCTCCTGCATATGCACTCCTGTACCCCCAACACACACATACTCTTGTACCCCATCCCACACATGTACTCCCTTGCACCCTCGCTCACACATGCACTCTGTTGCACACTCCCCTCCACATGTGTGCTCCCTCACACCTCTCCCACATGAGCAATCAATTGCAGCATACTACAACACCTACACTCCCTCACTCACCTGCAAACACACCATTGCAAACTGCACACTACTCTGTACTCAGTCATTGAGGTGCAACTCTTGCACAACCCACTCAGTCTGCCACTCGTTCATCCTTATCCTACCTGCTCTCTTACACCCACCGCAGATGTGCACTCTTTTGGCACCACTCCAGTCCCGTCCACCATCCTACCTGCACGAACATGCACCTGCCTCCGATAACTGGAGTATCTGTGTGCTCCCCTTGCCCCTCAACACCATTTATATTTCACAAATTGTTTCTTTTAGTAACATATAGTGGAGATATATTGGACTGGTCAGTGCTTTCAAAATGAAATGCTATGACTGAAATACTGGAATAGTTGAACAGTTTGTCAAGAAAAGTACATTTAAGTTATTACTCCATACACATTAGTTAGTACCTCTCCATGTTACCACTATTCAGCCTTAACCATTATCTAATTTTTCTGGATAAGTTGACTAATCACTCTTCTTAAAATTCTGCTGCTAGACATTGTAGCATCTTAAAGTTGGAACCAAGTTCTTCATGTGCATGGAAACATGAAATTACTTGGATCCAAGCATGAATTCTAGGGAAGATGTTCAGAAACATCTGTCTTGAACTTCTTACAATAATTCTTAGATCAAACAGTGCATGAGTGTACTGCCAGTTCATAGTGTCTAACGGGTTAAATATTTTGGTGATCAGACATGTAACCACTATCAGGTGCGCTGACAAACTCAGCTCCTGAGTGCACACAACCAAGTAATACCCCTGCGACTGTTAGTTGCTCTGTCCGTGGCCACGCGCCTGCAGTCGCAGAGATGCTAGTGTTGATCCAAGTTCTTTGTTCATCCCAATCACCAAAGTGTTTTGTTTCCCGAGATTATTCTTAATTAAGCTCAGTGCTGGTTCCCATGCTTTGCTGAGATTATAGATGCAATCTTTGTTGATGAGATCATCTCGGGTACAAATTTCAAGGCCCCTCTAACGGCACTGTACCAGTATTTTGAAGTCTGTGTCAAGATCCTGGTACATTTGTACTCACATTTGTACTTCATTATGTGATTCTCAGACAAACAGCACCCTGCGACCACTGACTGGTTGGGATACAGCAGTTGGGTGTGCCTCTGATATCCTCAGAAAGGATCTTTGATGGTGCGCGCACTCTGTGCAGTACATGTCTTCCCACATTGACATGGAATCTCGTATACATAGTGATGGGGACAACCAACTGTTTCCAACAACTGAGTGGTCAGTCGATTGGTTTTTCCTTCACTCTAATGAAACAACCGAAACTAGTCTCTGTGGCCATATCAACTATATGAATGTTTTCACTCTCTCTGGGGGTATATTGATTTCACTCCCATACTTGTTCACACTTTTCTGTTGGAGGAGAGTCAATGGGATGGACGTGTGGCACCACCGCCATAGCCACCTCATGCTGCTGCCAGAGTCAGGGTTGCAGTCGACACGAGAAGGTGCCACTGTGGCTCCACCGAGTGCAGCACAGCATTGCCGGGACCGGTGCTAGTGGTGACTGGCCTCTGTGCCACCTCCTCACCCTGGCCGTGGCAGCAGTAAGATGCTGATGTGGAGCATATGGGATGCTCAGAGGCATTTTACACTTGAAACTCAGTCAGTACACAAAACACCAACGGATTGTGCCAACTGTTTTCATTTGGTTGCTCCCACGACCAATTTCACTCAAAACAAATGAACCTATATTAATGTAACTGATATGTAAAGTTGCTACTGACTGATTTGCTTGTTATTTTCGTAGTTGCTCACATACATAGACTGGTTTCATTCAAAAGAATGAATGAACAATTCAACCAATATGTAAAGCTACAATTGAATGAGTCAATTGTTTTCCAACAACCGACTGAATCGGTTGTTTTCATTCAGTTGTCCCCAACAGTAGGTATACATTGGTCTTACGCAAAGCAAGATCATCTTTGATGCTTCCCATTAATGCTTGTGTTTTATTGGACAGGCAAAAGACAGTTTTTACTCAGTATGCCAGATTTTTCCCAGTAGTGCACCAGTGTACAGTATAAAGGCAGGGCTTGCCCCTCCTCCATGACTTCTTACATCTACACACATTGTTCGGTTGTGGTGGTGTGGAGAGCACGCTTGATTTGCGATTCTGGGTACCATTCCTCTTTGTAATAAAGTTGTGAGTGTTACAGTTTTTTGTGCAAACACTCTGTATCTGAAATGGTGTGTGCCCTGTGTGGTAATGTGTTGGACACTATGAAATGGCTGTACACTTGTGGACTGTTCGTTCAACAAATATGCTGAGAGAAACTGAAGAACCACGGAATAATACTTAGGTTTGTAGGGTAGTGTGTGACTGAGTATTGCCAGATGGATGGCCACTTCTGTCATGGACATTCGGAGCATTTGTCTTTAAACTCTTAATGGCACACCACTTTCATTCTGTCTCCCGCCCCCGCCCCTCTGTCTGTCTCTCGCCCCCGCCCCTCTGTCTGTCTCCCGCCCCGCGTATCAGAAGGAGAAGAAGATTCAAGACTTAAAAACTTTGGACTGTCTCTCTTATTCTGAGGCCAGGAAGAAGTATGACCGCCTCCGTCCCGTGACGTTGACAACTTCGTTTGCCTCAGTCGTGTCCACTCCTTCCACAGTATCCTCACCCCTATCCTGTCCCCCCTCCACCTCCTCACCCCATCCGGGGTCTATGCCTGCGCCTCCAAAATCCCTCCCTTTCAAATCCTCCTCCCTTGCGGCCCCTGCCCCCTCAGCCCCAGGGCCACCGTTCCTCCTCCTCCACCTCCGCCGCCTGAGAAGCGATCCTCTTCTCAGGTGTCCCATCAGGGAAACGTTCCGGACCCCAGCTTTCGAGGTACGGCGTTCCAAAACGGACCCCACGCGTGAGGACCTTTTTCGGGTCCAGCCCACCATACCCGTGCCTCATCGGACTTCCAAGAAGAAGTCTTTATCCCCCTCTCCACCCCGGCGCGTTTCATCTGACGCTCCATCCGTGAATCGCTGCTCCCGGCCGTCCTCCGTTTCACCGGGACGCCCTGCTGCCTGGTGCTCAGCTGGCCTGTCGTCGGCGAATGATGTTGCCCCTCCTATGCAACCCAGGAATGCGGCCGCAGCTGGCGACAACTCGATGGAACAGGATCCGCCGGTTGTAGCGTTGTTCCCTCGAAACCTGGCCCTCCGCGGCCGTCGAGGTGACCAGCTCTTCACCCGTTTCGTTCCCCCCTTTTTTCTGACTAGCGATGGCTTTGTTACATTGGAACATAAGAGGTATTCGATCTAATCGGGAGGAATTACAACTGCTCCTCCGCCTGCACTGTCCGCTTGCCCTTGGTCTCCAGGAAACCAAGTTGCGCCCAACTGACCTTATTGCTTTTACCCACTATATCTCGGAGCGGTCTGACCTCACCTCTGTGGACGGTATTCCAGCTCATGGTGGGGTCATGTTGCTCGTTCGGGACGATGTCTATTACCATCCCAACCCATTGACCACCCCACTCCAAGCAATAGCTGTCCGTATTACTCTTTCTGCCTTTACTTTTTCTGTTTGTACTGTCTACACTCCATCGTCATCCGCAGTTAGTCGGGCTGACATGATGCACCTAATTGTTCAGCTTCCTCCGCTGTTTTTATTGTTTGGCGACTTCAATGCCCATCATCCCCTTTGGGGCTCTCCTGCATCCTGTCAGAGAGGCTCCCTCTTGACGGATGTCTTCAACCATCTCAATCTTGTCTGCCTCAATACTGGCGCCTCGACTTTTCTCTCTGACTCTACTCATACCTACTCCCACTTGAACCTCTTGATCTGTTCTACCACTCTTGCCCGTCGGTTCGAGTGGTATGTTATTTCTGACACCTATTCGAGCGACCATTTCCCCTATGTCATTCGTCTCCTGCACCACACCCCATCCCCACGTCCTTCGAACTGGAACATACCGAAAGCTGACTGGGGACTTTACTCCTCCCTGGCGACCTTTCCAGACCACGATTATCTCAGTTGTGCCAGTCAGGTCGAATACCTCATGGCTGTTATCATCAATGCTGCTGCACGTTCCATTCCTCTTACTACCTCTTCTTCATGTCGCGTTTCCGTCCCCTGATGGAATGAGGCTTGTAGAGACGCTATCCGTGCTCGACGACGTGCTTTACGCACCTTTCGCCGCCACCCTACATTGGCGAATTGTATTGGATACAAATGACTCCAAGCGCAATGCTGTAGAGTCATCAAAGACAGCAAAAAAGCTTGTTGGGCCTCTTTCACCAGCTCCTTTAACAGTTTTACTCCCTCTTCTGTCGTCTGGGGTGGCCTGTGCCGGCTGTCGGGCATTAAGGCCCACTCCTCGGTCCCTGGCCTGAATTCAGGTAATGAGGTACTTGTTGATCCTGTGGATGTCTCCAACGCCTTCGACCGCTTTTTCGCGGAGGTTTCAAGCTCCGCCCATTACCACCCTGCCTTCCTTTCCAGGAAAGAGGCAGAAGAGGCTCAGCGACCTTCCTTCCACTCGCTGAATCTGGAAAATTATAATGCCCCCTTTACTATGCGGGAACTCGAATGTGCACTTGCACTGTCCCGGTCCTCTGCTCTGGGGCCAGATGCCATTCACATTCAGATGCTGACACACCTTTCTCCGGCAGGCAAAAGCTTTCTTCTTCATACCTACAATCGCATCTGGATCGAAGGTCAAGTCCTCATGTGTTGGCGTGACGCCGTCGTTGTTCCTATACCCAAACCCGGGAAGGATAGTCATCTTCCTTCTAGTTACCGCCCCATTTCTCTTACAAGCTGTGTCTGTAAGGTGATGGAGCGCATGGTTAACGCTCGGTTTGTTTGGATTCTTGAATCTCGACGGCTACTTACCAATGTTTAATGCGGCTTTCGTCGCCGCCGCTCCGCTGTTGACCACCTTGTGACCTTCTCGACATTCATCATGACTAACATTTTGAGAAAGCGCCTAACGGTAGCTGTGTTCTTCGGTTTGGAGAAGGCTTATGATACCTGTTGGAGAGGAGGTATCCTCCGCACTATGCACAGGTGGGGTCTACGCGGTCGCCTGCCCCTTTTTATTTTATTTTAACAGATCGAAAGTTTAGGGTACGTGTGGGTTCCGTATTGTCCGACGTCTTCCTCCAGGAGAACGGAGTGCCTCGGGGCTCCGTCTTGAGTGTAGCCCTTTTTGCCATAGCGATCAATCCAATTATGGATTGCATTCCACCTAATGTCTCGGGCTCTCTTTTTGTCGATGACTTCGCGATCTACTGCAGTGCCCAGAGAACATGCCTCCTGGAGCACTGCCTTAAGCGTTGTTTTGACAGCCTATACTAGTGGAGTGTGGCTAATGACTTTCGGTTCTCTGAAGAGAAGACGATTTGCATCAACTTTTGGCGATATAAAGCGTTCCTTCCGCCATCCTTACATCTCGGTCCCATTGTTCTCCCATTCGTGGAAACAACTAAGTTTCTAGGGCTCACACTGGACAGGAAAATTTGTTGGTCTCCGCACGTCTCTTATTTGGCTGCCCGTTGTACACGTTCCCTTAATGTCCTCAAAGTTCTTCGTGGTTCACCTTGGGGAGCGGATCACACTGTCCTGCTTTGCTTGTATCGGTCCATAGTCCGATCAAAGCTGGATTATGGGAGCCTCGTTTGCTCAGCCATCCCTCTTACGCTGTCTCAACTCCATCCACCATCGGGGGGGTTACGTCTTGCGACCGGAGCATTCTACACTACTCCCGTCAAGAGTCTTTATGCTGAAGCTGACGAATTACCATTGACCTACCGGCACGGCGTACTGCTTTGTCGGTATGCCTGCCGGCTGTTATCAATGCCCGACCACCCCTCCTATCAGTCCTTCTTCGCCGATTCTCTCGACCGTCAGTATGGGTTGTATGTGTCTGCCCTGCCGCCCCCTGGAGTCCGCTTTTGTCGCCTTCAGAGAGGGTGAGAGCCCGACACCACCTTGGCTCCAGGCTCCAGTTCATATTCATCTCGACCTCGGCTCGCTCCCAAAGGAGGGTACTCCGGCTGCAGTGTATTGCTCATGGTTTGTCGAACTTTGTGCGCGACTTGCCAGTCACACCTTTATTTACACTGATGGCTCCAAAACTGACGATGGTGTCGGCTGTGCCTTTGTCGTCGGGGCCGTCACCTTTAAATACCGGCTCCTCGACAAGTGTTCCAGCTTTACGGCCGAGCGTTTTGTTCTCCATCAGGCCGTTCAGTATGCCCACCGCCGCCGCCATTCACCGTATGTACTCTGCTCTGATTCACTCAGTGCTCTTCAGAGCCTTGGAGCTCCATATCCGGTTCTTGGTGCAACGGATCCAGCAGTCCCTCCATTCTTTTGCTGGCGATGGCTCTCCTGTCACCTTTCCTTAAGTTCCCGGCCATGTAGGAGTGTCTGGGAATGAGGCTGCTGATGCTGCAGCAAAGGCTGCAGTCTTCCTGCCTCGGCCAGCCTCCCATTGTGTCCCGTCATCTGACATTAGTGGGGTTGTTTGTAAGAGGCTTGTGTCATTGTGGTGGGATACTTGGTCATCACTTGAAGGAAACAAGCTCCGGGCTGTAAAACCGTTCCCAACTGCTTGGACAACCTCCTCCCGACCATCTCGGTGAGAAGAGGTCCTTCTCACCAGGTTGCGGATTGTGCATTGCCAGTTTAGCCACCACTACCTGCTCTCCTGTGACACAGCCCCGCAGGACCCTTGTGGTCATGCATTGACAGTGCGCCATGTTTTATTGTCGTGCCCCCGTTTTAGTCAATCTCGTGTTGTCCTGTCTCTGCCACCTACTTTACAGGATATTTTAGCTGATAACACTCGAGCAGCTGCTCGTGTTCTTTGTTTTATTATTTTGACTGGCTTGTCCAAAGACATCTATCTCTTTCACTTATTTTATCTGCATCTTTGTAAGAACTTTCTGGTGTGCCGCCCCCCCCCCCCCCCCATGAGTTTTACTAGATTCTATGTGCTCTTACAATTGTGACTGGGGCGCTAATGACCTCAGTAGTTGAGCGCCCTTAAACCCCAAACAAAAAAAATCCCTCTGCCCCCGTCCCCCTCTCTGCGCCTGTCTCCCACTGCCCCCGCGCCCCCTCTCTGCCCCCGCGCCCCCTCTCTGCCCCCGCGCCCCCTCTCTGCCCCCGCGACCCCTCTCTGCCCCCGCGACCCCCCCCCCCCTACCCAACCTATAAAAGGAAAAGATAAGAGGTGACTAATTCCTGGAATTTTAGCTTTGAGAAGTCAGTTTGTACTGTTTAATTATGATATGGCATATTCCAGCTGTGCTGTTAGAATATTTCATTCATTCACTCTTTAGTGATGAATTTTCTTTTGGATGTCTGTCAACACCTCTAAATTAATTTATCCTTCTTCCAGTAAATTAATCACGTGAAGAAAGAAATTGAGGGCACTCTGAACATTCATAACACACACGTTATTTGAAAGTACACGTAAATGTCTTCTTCTTGACTTATAATTTTTGGTATCAAAGTATGTACCCTTTTTTGTGATAACATTGTGTGTTTGTACCATTTGGGAAATAATTAAAGTTTTAGTATAAATTTGTTTTAAGTTATTAGAATAATGCAATGTTCTGGAGTTTACCTTTAATTATTTTGCAGATTTGTCTGTAGAATGTTCCTTTTCTCATAATGTGCAATTTTATTTTTAGGAGAATAACAAGAGTCCTAATAGAACAAAATTTGTAACGCCGAAATCACCCTCGAGGAAAACAAAGTCTCGAATAGCAAAGGCAAATCTAAACAAAACTAGTTTTAGTGACATGAATGAACGAAATCGCAGTGAAAAGGAGAGGCAAGAAACAATCACATCGTCTGATAATAAATTAATTAGTAATAGTATATATGGATATAATTCTACACAGCAAGTCTTCCAGCTTCAAAAGCAATCTGCAGGCAAGTGCATGGATTTTCCTTTCCGGTTTTTATTATTCTAATGATGGTTTATATAATAAATTTTCATTAATCTGTGTGAAATTGTGATGTGTGCAGAACACTTCGTAGATGGCCATTTAGAAGATTAGTGGACTGAGGAAACCGGCCACTTAATCTCTCTATCTCTCTCTCTCTCTCTCTCTCTCTCTCTCTCTCTCTCTCTCTCTCTCTCTCTCTCTCTCTCCCCCCCCCCCCCTCTCTCTCTCTCTCTCTCTCTCTCTCTCTCTCTCTCTCTCTCTCTCTCTCTGTGTGTGTGTGTGTGTGTGTGTGTGTGTGTGTGTGTGTGTGTGTGTGTGTGTGTGTAAAAGGGTTACCAGCACATTTGAAATTGATGTGTCTTTAAAAGTGATACACACTGAAAGGGCCAAGCTTCAATATTATTTTACACATTTACTTTAGTTCTTTGACAGATTACATGGCAGATGACAAAAAGTATAATTATCCTCCCAAGAAAAAAATGCAAGTTGAGTTACTGAACAGTTTCTTGCTCTTGAGCTTCCAAAATTCATTGCACACTCAGTAAACTTGAATTATTTGTAGCAGAATTACAACAAACTGAGAAAAACAAGTATGCTCACAAAATTACATTAATATAATCATATTGGCCCTACCATTGACTACACTCACTGTTATGGTCACTAATTTTTTCTTTTGAAATAATTCTATAAATTTGCAGCGGAAGGCAGCACCAGTCGAGATGTCCGTATATTGTTCTCAAACGAAGTAGGTGGCTGGTGTGTTGAGAAAATCATGGTCTGATCAATACTCAGACACAGTTGTCTTAACACAAAGCTTTGTCCCGAGCCTGGTCTCCAAAGCTTTGAGCAGCAGCAGCAGCAGCAACAACCTGTTCTTGTACCACATTTCTCAGTATTTCAGTTTGTAGTGATCAATGTCTTGGCTAGTAAACAGCATTATTCAGTATCTGTTTATCTTGCCCAGGTGAAATCATTCTGTATGTAAATGCTTTAAATTTCCTTTTTTTAAAAAAATACTGAACCTCTTTAATAGGAATGTCGCTTGAGCTTGATATCAACAAAATATTTCAGTAACTGATCGATAAAATCATATCACTAATTGGAATGTAGCTACCAGGACATTCACTATTTAAATGCTGCATAGTAAACTGATATCAAATCAGATTTTTCAGTATGTAACTCATGGTGAATCTCTTAACTACAAATACACTATGTTTGTAGATATTGCAGGAAAATAGCATAAATGTTTCATCAGCAAGTTTTCAAACTGAGTAGCTTGAGAGTTTCATGTGAGGGGTTTGTTCAGTGTGTTATGTCAAACTGTATTGATGCCCCGTCAGGATCATGATAAGCAGTGAAAATATAAACTACTTTCAGGTAGTGGTGATACTTAAATTAGTAGGGAGCATTGAATCAATGTGAAAACCTTGTTTTCTAAGTGTTTTTCTGTTGGTTGCAGTGTACTATACTAACAGGGTAGGGCTGAGAATGCAGAAATGTGTAATGTGTAACCACTACTGTAAAATGCAATGGAGATTTGGTTTATTGTAATTTTAGAATACAGAATCCATTAAATGACTGAAATAGATATACAGAAATTTTTGTCAAATGTTAAGACACGTAACTGTAAGGTTATTTGGACAAACTAAAATGTAAATATGTTATAAAGACAAAGGACCACTATGTTGTGATCTTAACTAGCAGGTAGTTTGATCTTATCTTAAATACCTATAATTTTAAATGATTGTGGTAGTGCCTCGTGTCTGCGAAATGTAGTATATTTTGTTATGGGAGGAACATACTAATAAGTACTAGTATTGCCGGTTACTTTCTTGTCCATTTTGCTTTCTTAATTGTTAAAGTTGAATTTCTTTACTTCGATATGTTAGTTCGTAAAAATGGTAACAAGTAAAACAAAATAATTGTAGTATTTCATAGGTAAAACCTGGAGACATGTAACTTGTTCAAACATGGCAAACATCTATTGTTTTACTGTTGGTTTATAAGTTTTAATTTGACATAATTAAGTGCTTTTTAGTCTACTCATAACATCAGAGTCATGTTATACACATTTAGTCTTACCACCCTTTCATGGTGAGTTATTCAAATTTGTATAGCAATTTACAAGTACCTATCCATCTATTAATAATCTCCACTAGCATAAACTAGCAATCCCAAGTATTTTCTTAATGCTTCTGGAAACTCAGTTTCTGTTGTGATTACTTGTAGCCTGCGTGTCTTATTAATGCTGGTCATTCTGAAATTTGATGAGGAATTGTATCACCGACTACTTACTTCCACTGGAAGATTTGGAGGTTTTAAGTTATACTTAACGGCTTTGTAAATTGTGTGAACAGTCCTAGATTCCTGTTAAATGCAGTCGTATAGACTCAGATTGCAGCGATCAGCATGTCAAACTGCCATGCGGAGGACTATTGTTCAGTTCCTGGTATTGCTAGGGATTTTTCTTTGTTGGAAAGACTGGCTCCTTTCTGCTTAGTGATACAGATTGAGAAAGTACTTAAATTAGAAGTAGCAGCTTCAATGCCCAGAAGGTAACAGTGGCGAGGAGGGGGGATAATGGCCTCGTGCTTTTCCGGGCCACTTCCAGATGCTGTCATGTGACAGAATGGCACAGTGGCAGTCCTGCGGGCACAATTGCAGAGATTTTATTTTAACTATAGATATAACTGGGGGTAGCGCAAGTTGCAGAGGCGTAATATTATATATGCTTTCATATTCTACTTAAAATGTTTTTTTAATGTAAGTGTACAATTTATGTATGTCTAGTTGTGAAACTTCCATTAAATTGAAGATGAGTTTCAGACTAAGTTTTTGAATGTTCTTTAGTAAGCTAATTCTCCAGTATGTAGATATCCTTTATGTTGCACACTGGAAAGCGCTGTTTTCATCACAGGGTTTCCCTAGGAAACCTTTTTGCAGAAAAAGGGGGGGGGGGGTAGAGGAGGAGGAGGAGGAGGAGGAGGAGGGGGGGGTCATGATGTTTAGTAGTGCCAAATGATTATGACATATTACAGAGACAGTGTGCTCAATAGGTCTATAGTGATACTATCATCAATGATGTGGAACATACCACAGAAGTAAAAGTATTTATTACATATTAAGAAAAGAGCTGATGCGATGATGCTGTAGGCGCCCTGGTGGTCCCGGTCGCCTACGGTGGACTGGATGGGTGAGCGGTGACCTCTCCAGTTGTCAGAATGATAGGAAATGGCTGTAGAAGCGTCAGAAATGCCAAAGAAACATTATTCGTTCATAACAACTTTATTCCTGCCGAGTACAGTGTAGCTTGGTGATATGAACGACCTTCCCCGAGTCCTCGCTGAGTCGTAGCGATGACACCAGATCCGGGCAGCACAGTCTTGCTAGCGCAGCGCAGCGCTGCATGCTGTGACGTAGCGGAGGAATGTCCTTACTTCGGCAGTGCGTGGCTGGCGGCGCCCGGCTGGGCGTCCGGCTCGGCTGTAGACAGCAGGTAGCTCTGGGTTGGAGTCCTAGCACTGTCAGCATGAGAAGCGTTCATGTAGTACGGAGTGTACTCTGTCCCACCCCGTCTTCTTCCCTGCTCCTCCTGGTGGCTCGTACGCGGTGGATGGGCAGAACGAGCTGCAGTCCCCCAGTGTCGTTGGCTCACACGGTTGTGACGGCGGATGCACAGGGCCTAGGCCCCGCACGATCTAGACGACGGCTCATTGATGTGGTCACCATTGGCGGCGAGCGAGTCTGCCGCGATGTCTGCTAATCCTGGGTTGATGATTGACAGTGGCAGCAGGGAGGACCAGAGCTGGTACTGTCCCCTCACGTCTGCTGCTAGATGGGCCGTCCTTACTGCAACATTTCCTTAATAAAGATTAACATGTCGATCACCGAGCTGAGTGCTACGCAGCGACCCAGTACACATCTAACTGAAAGTCTAACTGCAAGTGCGAGTGCCTTGTTGCTATCCAAGCTGGCGTATATAAAGGAAGCACAACCGACGTCCTGACGTCATGCTCGTTTGTAATGACCGCATTTGTTCCACTTATAATGCTGATTCATCTGTCGTACTTGCCCCGTAGGTGTTCTTGCGAGAGAGTTACGTGTTGTTGCAGCAGACTTGCGCAAAGTTGTGAGATGCAATACAGCTGACGCTATACCTCTGTCTTGCACTCTACTAAAGTCTTCGTCTAACGCAAACCCGCGTGTTAAGCAGTGCTCTCGCCTGTTGTGCATAACCAGGCCACTATCCCTGCGTGACGACACATTCTATACATGTGAAGTCCTCTTAGGTCTTGCCTAACCTACTGTCTCTGGCTCTTGTCCTAGGCAACGAAACTTTGACAATATTCCACGTTTCCAACTTTTTACTATTCTGCGACACTACAATGGTAATGCTCCTTTCGTAAGTTAAAGTGAGTAATTTATACATATTTTCACTAATAAAGTAATGTAAAATGTATCAAATAAGTAAATTGTTCTTATTTTTGTGCCTTTAAAGTTCAGATTAGCTTGGTTGCAAGTCCAACTCGAAATTGGGTCTTCTCCAGACCATGTGTCTTTGAATTGTACAATTCATTGTTGTTAAGATCAAAACATTCATAAAAAGTCTTTAGTTGTTTAACCAGAAATTATTACATTACAGTGCTTTGTTGCCAAGAGCGTATTGTCTTCAGACAGTGTTAAGAGTCTATTAAAGTATCTTGAGCTGCTGGCTGCTACTATAATTTACTCCGTGATAGTGCTGAAAATCTGTGCCCCCCCCCCCCCCCCCTCTCTCTCTCTCTCTCTCTCTCTCTCTCTCTCTCTCTCTCTCTCTCTCTCTCTCTCTATGCTATGAGCTTTCAGTTACCTGGTTCAGTTGATATCTGCCATAGTTTCTCATTGGGCATAGTCAATACTTGAAGACAATATCACAGTGAAGTGAGTTGATGGTAAAAATAAATTATTTTTAGACATTTGAGGTGAAAAATATGGGTGATTTTTTACTCTTATAGTGCGATTTTAGTGCTTTTCACAAAACACCAGAAAACCCTGTTCTTTGTTATTGATTTAGAAAATAAGGATATTCCTTACATTAATAATATGTATTGTGACAATGAGTGTTGCGTTAAATAATGAAGAGATAGAAGTGGCACATACACAAAGCAAAAGTTGTACAAAAGTAAGACATTACACGATAAATTATTTCCTGTACCTTTGTTTTATTTACACATGACAAACTGTTTTGTGTGTCATGTATGTAATAGTAGATAAGGATTGTTTTGTTATGACTGCGTCATATATTTTAATGTTCTGCTACGTTTAATAATTATTGTTGTGTGTTTATTTTGAGCTCTACAATAACTTTTGAATGTCTTCACAGGTATTCTGAAACATGTGGATATATAGTTTCAAATACAAAAGAACTACTTTCCTCTGAAATACACTATTCAGTGCATGGTAGAGAGCACTTTTCAATTTATACTGCCAATCAGTTATTGTTAGTCGTAGATGGCATGTGGAAGAAGAAAAGTACAGGATGGTTTGAAAATACTTTAAAAATTTATCAAAATATGTAACAATTTATTTAGATCAGCAGCCTCAAGACAAGACACCAAAGACTTGCCAGTCAGCAACTTCTCTGATATCCAGTTTTATGTTCCATGTGTGGTAGCTATTGACTAACCTATATGAGCAGCTAATTTGATTAGGATATCCTTTTGACATTTCAAGAAAAGTGGTGCTTTAGTTCACCTTCACCAGTTAGACATTCGTATTAGAGATGGGCAAATTCATTCATCTTTGGGAACTAGTTCACTGGTGATCGTTCCTTTTTGGTAACGGTTCATTTTTACTCATTCACCATTCCTTTTTTTGTATGTAATTGTGCATGCTACATAGATTTTAGATGAAAAAATCAAGTATGCATAAGTATTACTTCAGCATGATAAATTCATTGATTGCCTTACATAGACACATTGTTTATTTCAGTTTTCTTTGCTCAATTTATTCTTAGAAAGTATGACATTAGTTGGCTGACGTGATGAGCCAGTGACCACAAGCCAAGTTTTGTGTAGCCAGAGCAGGCGGATTGGAAGTACAGATTATGGAATTTGTTTATGACCTGCCATGGACCACCACATCTGTCATTCACTCTGTATCAAGTACAGTGTCTTCATTATTCCTCCAGAGAATAATATATAATTGTATCTGCTGTACTAGCACAAAATAATTTAAAGCAAACTGTCATCTGGCAGTCCAACATTAATAGTTTTCTTTTACAATGCGTCATTGTGTAAATTAACCGCACATCAAAGTACCATACTGTCTGTGTGCAAAATGAAGATTAATTTGGAAAAATTAGGATTTCCTACACAGGAGCAGTGTAATTGCATACTAAATTTAGGAGCTTCGTATCGGCAGTGGGGGCATCTACATTAATGTGATCTGAGAGCACCTAAACTTCATAAGTGAAAAGAAAATATTTTCTTTTTTCTCCAAAATCTCCCCAACATAATACACATCATAGCTTTGAAGGTATTTATATTTGCAAAAAAATAACCAGTTTTTGGTCAGTCATCGGTTGACAGGGGTGCCAAGATTCATGCATGGAGTAAATCATCAAACAATGGAAATCTAGGATGCAATAATGACAATTTTATGGAAAGGATAGAGTTGTAATCACCATATAGCAGAGATGTTGAGTTGCAGATAGACAAAACAAAAAGACTGTCAAACAAATAAGCTTTCAGCTAAAACGGCTTGTATTCAAATTACACACACACACACACACACACACACACACACACACACACACACACACACACAGTGTGGCTGCCGAGGCAGGCTTGAATAACAGTGCATGATGGGAGAAGCAGTCTTAGTGGTGGGTCTAAGGAGTAGGCTGGGGTGAGAAGAGGGAGGAATAGAAGGGTAGGGATGGGGGACAGAACAGTCCCGGTTGTGGGAGCATACAGTGACGAGGCGGAGAGAGGGTACGGCAGTTAGGTGCAGTCGGGAGGTTAGACAGAGGGCTGAGGGGAGAGGTGGTGGTGGACCAGCGGAGGAAGAGAGAAGGAAAAAGTCAATGGGTATGTTAGTGGAATAGAGGGCTGTGTAGTGCTGGAATGGGAACAGAGAGGAGATAGACAGGTGAACGACAGTGACTGATGAAGGTTGAGGCCAGGAGGGTTGTGGGAACCTGGGATATATTGCAGGGCAAGTTCCCACCTGCGCAGTTCAGAAAAGCTGGTGTTGGTAGGAAGGATCCAGGTGGCACATGGCGTGGAGCAGTCATTAAAATGAAGAGTGTTGTGTCGGGCTGCATGCTCAGCAACTGGGGAGTCCAGCTGTTTCCTGGCCACAGTTTATTGGTGGCCATTCCTTGCGGACAGACACAGCTTGTTGGTTGTCAAGCCCACATAGAATGCAGCACAGTGGTTATAGTTTTGGTTGTAGATTATATGACTAGTGTTGCAGGTAGCCCTGCCTTCGATGGGGTAGGTGAGGTTTGTGACCAGAATCGAATAAGTGGTGGTGGGAGGATATTCTAATGCTTTCTTGGACAACAAGAGACAGTGCGGTGTTGGGTTGCATGATTCATATGTCTCTTCCAGTTGACTTGTGTGTTGTGCATGAGCCGATCCTCTTCTTTGGGTCATCAGCTATGTCGCTCTCACCATTTAATTCTTCTCCGAAGACAGTATTTGGTTAAAGGGAGTATTATTAACCAACACTCTATTCTTGAAATAAATTATGCACTCGTAGACTCTTGTTAATTCAACAACAATATATTTTCAACTCTCATCCCAAAGTAACAATTATTCTGTACAAACTCCAGCAAGCCAACTGGTTCCAAGATAAATGTCAGAATGAACTAAACACTCATACAATTACATACATTCTGCCTTATGCAGAGACAAGACATAAAGTAAAAGTCTCCATATAACACACGCTTCATCTGTCTCTGTAACAATCCTTATGACACCACACATCGTGGAACATTATCGAGATACTATTTGACTTTTCTGAAATAACTTCTAGGGCACTGCACGTAACCACTTGTTGGGGCCGCTCGTCTGATACAGCTCCTGGCTCCTCGTGACAGCTGTCCTTCCTGCACACCCAGACATGTGTGACACAGTAAAAAGGCTCTCTCACCCTTGTCATTGAAGTATTGGGTGTTCGAGACAGTGAAGAGCCAAGTGTTTCTAGAATTTACCCCGAAATTCTTGAAGCACTATATATCCCTCCTCTTAGCTCGAACACGCGATATTTTATACATATTAATTATGTACAATTACACAAGATAATAATTCCTTATCTTTTAATAGTACTATGCATATTTTACCACAATTACAAACTGTGAACCTTTCAATCTGTGTTGTAGTTATCTCTATTTTCTGTTCCCCTTCCAGTTGCAAATTCCAGGTGCACATAACTCATGAATATTCTGCTGCTTTGTTCCTACTTCCCATACTACCTTTTCTAATTATGTACTTAATCATTACTTATGGTAATCTGGAGGAACTCTGGGTAGAATAAAAGTGTTCCCTTCTTGGACTTCGTAAATCTGAACTTAGTGAGTCTATTTATGCATAGAATTCAAACTTACCAGACTCATCCCTTCAAACGTGAGAGTTCTGTCACGATGCTGCACTTTTTCGCTTTAGGAACAGTACCTATATCTTACACGGGTTGATCCTAGGAGCACCCTTTGTCCTTCCGTTTTCGTAGGTATGCTCCTTTTAACTTCCTGATCTATGGTACAGGTCGATCCCCCTCTTGGTGCTCCTGTCCGCACAGCATAGGTCAGCCTCTCTTGGGTCTGCCTATCTGCCCTTTGCATCCAGTAAATGCTGGGTGCACCCTCCTCCACCTTCTTGAGTAGTCCTCCTGGTTTATTGTCCTACCATACATCTTTATGTGTACTATTCTTAAATACTCTGGTAAAATTACAAACAAATCTCCTTTACACTCATATTCCACTTTCTAATACTTTATCTTGTACTCTAGAGACCTCTTTCACTTCTCACTTTTACTATATAAACAGATGCTATGTCTGCCTGTATTTTCTAACTTTTCTCCAAGGAGTAGCATGGCACATGTAGATATATGTTAGAGCAACAAAAATAACGATGCAGAACAATCGCATATCAACACTGTAATATGTGCATCAATTGAGATGTACATGTATCTACATTCCCCTTCTTCCTGTGGCGGTTCTGGCATCACTTCAGGTTCCTAATTCCTAATCCTTCTGGTTTTTCTTAAGTATATCATTGTGTGTGTGTGTGTGTGTGTGTGTGTGTGTGTGTGTGTGTGTGTGTGTGTGTGTTCTTGTATCCTTATTTTTCGGCCTACTTGTTTGAAATAAGTTGAAAGTTATAGGAAACCACGGAGAATGAGAAGGACTTCAGCAATAGAAGTGTGTGCATATGGAAGGAGGGAACGATAGACTGGTACTCAGATGAGAAGTAAAAAAGGAACAAATAGAAATGGTTGCTAAAATCAAAGACGTGAAAGAAGATTAGCCCCAAAGACAGGAAACCCTTCCCACCCCTCCCTTCCCCAGGATCGCTACTTCACCGGTACTTGTGTGAGAAGCCGGAGGAGGAGGTATGATGTTAAACGTCTCCTCCAGAATGGACATTCTCGCCTTCACCTTTGAAGTCCCCGAAGAAAAGTCTTAGCAACTCCTATGGAACGGCAAATCGTGAAGAATCAGTTACATTTGTCTGCGAGGGTTGTCTGAAAGGTGTGTGTGTGTGTGTGTGTGTGTGTGTGTGTGTGTGTGTTTTAGTGTTAGTTATGTTTGTACCTACACTACCCGCCCTTTCCAAAATGATACAAACCCTCCCATTTATCTTGCATCTCACAAAAGGTATAAAATTATTCTATAAAAATAGCAAAATTACACACAGCAATGACATATGGGCCGGTGTGTTGTCTTGATCTAGAACCCATGACTTGTTCTTCCATATTTTGGATCTCTTTTCCATACTCATGGTGGTAATGTTGATTAATAGTTTGACATTCAGGAACCCAGTGAAGATCACAACTCTGTGAATACCAGAAAGAACAGTCATCATTGCTTTGAATCTTGATTTGCTCACTCGTGCTTTTTTTCACTCTGTGATGTTGGGCCCTTTCAGTGCATGTAGTTGATGGATCGTAAGTGAGAAACTACGATTTGTCATTTTATCACTATATCCAAGAAATTAGGATCATTTTCAGTGGCATCAAAGCATCAGTACAAACATTTTCACATGTTGCTTTTTGATCGATCGTGGGAATTTTTGGCACCAGTTTCTTATACAATTTTTTCGTGTTATGTTGGTTAGGTAAAATTTGCCTTATAGTCATATTGAATGAGATTATGTACTTTTCGATATTTTATCTGTTTTTGTTGTCTAAGGACATTCAGTGCGTTAGCCATTTTCAGTGTCTTCTTGGCCATCTTGGAAATGTTTGAACCACTCAAAATTCATGTACATGATTTGCAGTCTTTGCCATGCAAAAGGTAGGTTTTAGAAACAGATTTTACAAGTTTTGTTTGAAACTGGACAACAATTTGTTGCTTCTACAAAAATGAAGGCCACAGCCACACAGATTTGTCTACAAACACCACAGCTTCACAGCTGTTTGGTGTTCATCCATGTTCATGTGTACTTACTCTGTAACATCATCAGTTCCCCATATTTTATAGCCACACAGTTTGTTCTGTGATGAAATTGAATACAAGATGTAAATCAAAGCAAAACCTTGAGCCGCCTCTGAAGCCAAAGCACCATATTCAGATTTCAGAATTCTTTCAGAACTGTGTCAGATGTTTAACTCTAGAAAAACTGAAAAATCTGTTATATTTCCTGTCTACTGTTCTGTCACCTTAGTTATCTGAATCAAAAATGAAAACCATCACTAAGTAGAACCAACAGATGAAAATATGTAGGGATTCAAGGAGGGGTCAACCAAATCCCAAAAATTATGACTAATGTGACTGAACAATTCTGTAAACCAAAAGTATATTTTAAACAGATTTGATTTGAGTGACAAGCTCCTGAGGACAGATACCCCACCTTGGCATGAAAATGAAGATGGCATCAGTGCTCTTCGCCTAGTTGCTAAACTGAAGGTTGCAAAATATCTGGCTCGGGCAGGAACAGGAAATGAGGCACCGAAACTGCATATATATTTCAAGTCGTGTATGAGACATCCTTAAAGGTACCAGGGCATAAAACAACATTTAAGTGAAGAATAAGTATGCGTAAAATAAAATTCGATTCTCTCGCCATATTTGCCTCACATGGTTAGTAAATAGTTAGGTTATAGGTTGTATGTATTAATAAAGTTAAAGCAGCAGTACGTATTAATAATTAAATTCTAAGTAAAAAAGTATTTCCCTTGAAAGTTACTTCTGAAGAATATTTTTGAGATAAAAAATAAATATTATTTTATACCATTCTATAATTTTTTAAATGTAGAGACACCATGTCCCCATTTGACTGTGACCAAACTTGAAAAAATAAGAGCCTCACAGAGTGTCATGTTTTATTTCTGTAAGAAATGCAAAAATCGCAAGCTTTATGTAAATCTTCGTACTCGGTAATTAAACAAAGTTATCATAAAAACTAGTTGTTTTATCAAGCATATGGTAAATTAACATGTGAATTAAAAAAAGCAGTGGCTGCTCATTTAATTCGTCAAACAAACAAAAAAAAAAAAAAAAAAAAAAACTACTTGCCTTGTGATATGTGTGTTCTACAGTTGATAGAAATGCTAGAGAGAGTAACAGGTTTCTCTCATAGTTGCCTGAAAAAATGTGTTTATTATATACAACGTAATTTTTGTATAGTTCATACAGGGTGGGTCACTAACTATTGCAACCTAGAATAACTCCAAAAGTATGATAGTAGGTGAAAATTTGTGGGACAAATGTTGCATGGGACAACGGGGGCCACAATATGACGTTGGTTTTTTGTTGCTACGTTGGGTCACGTCTGAAGTATGAAGGTCAACTTCGTTTTTTAAAATGGGATGCTGTAGTTTGGTACTTATTTTTTGATAGCGGCTATTGAGATGAATCCAATGGTGTGTAACAGTAAGGTCTTTGAAGGTCAAAAAGGTCGCACAAACGTCCATTTGCAGAAGGTATTCGAAGTGATGACCATTGGTATCAGTGCAGTGTTGCAATCTTCTTATCATGGATCGAGTGGTATTCCATATCACATTGACACTTATCGAAGCACATGCTCTGACATTTCTCTCTCATGTGTTGTGCAAATAGTAAATATTTGCCGAATACGGCGTATCCATCGAATATGCCATTGACATGTAAACACTATTTAACGGTTTTGCACTCCAACAATAATACGAACGGTAAGACAAGGATCATCAAATCAAGCGAATGTGAATGATGTATTCCTTGGAAGAACAAGTCGATATGCTTCTCATTTATGGAGAATGCCAATGAAATTCAGTGAGAGCTAGAGACTTGAACTGAAAGATATCCTCAATGTACTTGCCCTACACATTGTTCATTTAAATAGGTGTATGATAAATTGAGACCAACTGGATCTTTAACGCATCAGAAACACATCCAGCAAAGGGAAGTTACTAACGAGGAAATGAAGTTGGTATTCTTGCCACTGTGGTTTCAGATCCTTGTGTTTGGGTCAAATCGCAAGGGAATCTGGCATGAGCCAGAGTAGTGTTGTTCATGTTCTGCACTGCCATAAATATCATCCTTACCATAACAGACTCCACCAAGAATTAACTGGTGTAGATGGTATGCGTCGCTTTGAATTCTGCTGGTGGGCTCAACTTCAGATTCATAGGGATGACAAATTTATTAATTTGATTTTATTTACTGATGAGGCTACATTCACGAACCATGAAAATGTTAATTTGCATAACATGCATTATTCGGCAACTGAAAACCCATGTTGTCTGGAGCAAGTTTTACACCAAAAACCGTGGTCAGTGAATGTATGGTGTGGGATTCTGGATGACTGAATTATAAGCCGCTGTTTCACTGAAGGAAAGCTTAATGGTAGGAAGTACACCAAGTTGCTGCAAGAAACATTAAGTCTGTTATTGGAAGAAATACCTTTAGGGACAAGGAACAGAATGTATACAAACACAATGGGTGTCCATCACATTTCCCGTTGATGACTAGAAATGAATTGCAGAGAGAATTCCCTAATCATTAGATTGGAAACTGAGGAGATGTGTTGTAGCCTACTTGTTTGCCAGACTTGATGCCTCTGGATTTTTTTTTTGTAGAAGACATTGAGTATAAAGACGTTCCGCAACACCTGAAGATATTCGAGAGAGAACTGCCAGAGCATGTGCTTCGATAAGTGCCAAAGTGATCAGGAATGCCACGCAATCCATGATAAGATTGCAGCACTGCATTGATACCAATGGTCATCACATCGAACACCTGTAAATGGCCGTTCAAGCCACCTTTGTGACCTTCGAAGACCTTACTGTTACACATAATTGGATCCGTCTCGATAGTTGCTATCAGAAAATAGGTACCAAACTATAGCATCCTGGTGTTTTTTAAAAAAAGTTTTTCATATCTCTGAAGTGACCCCACATAGCAACAAAAAACCAACGTCATATTGTGGCCCCCGTTGTCCCATGCAACATTTGTACCCCAAACTTTTCAGCTCCTGTCATACTTTCTCTAGGTGGCAATAGTTAGTGACTCGCCCTGTATAATTATAAATAAGTTGAACTGGAAAGGGTGACCACAGAAAAAAGAATGAAACCAGCTGAGTAAGGCAGCCAGGAATGAGGAATGGAGGAACTGAACCGAGGATTGAGACTATGTGATGATCATTCCTGGGAACAACTGACCATGACTGAAGTGAACAGTTCCGTAGAGTTCCTCAGTCTTAATGTTCACTGTGGTGAACTGTTCCTCTGAACGCGCATTTGTTCACAGATAACCCACCTCTAATTCAGATATCATATTTATAATTCAGTTTACCAAGTGCACTGTCGTTAATCGAGATGAAACAGATTAAAGAAACTGTTTTGCTTTGAAATCTTATTTTAATCGCATATGTTTTTCATTTGAAGAAATGGCTTCATATTTTGAAACTGTATATTTGTTTGGAATTACCGTTTATACTTTTGTCATTTTGCTTTCAAATTTTGTCTTGAAAGTGTAATTTGAATTGAAATAATCAAATTAGAAAAAATGTGGCCACTCATTATTCTTTCCATTGCTATAGCACCAATTTTGTAATAGTTTTAATGATTTTTGATAATACCTTGCAATATCAAATTAGGACGCACACGAAGATGTCAGTATATACGTTGAGTATAGGTATCAATGTGGGTTTACTCAAAGAAATCTCTCTGTTAAAGGAGTTGTCGTGAATATGTTTCTGCTTCCATTGTTTGAAATTGAATGCTGAATTTGCCTTCCATCAGCATTATAAGTCGGACTCATTTAAATACCACATCAAAATTGAAATATGATGCTGAAATTCTCTCTCTTTCATAACATAATTCTTTACATGGCCACATTTATAATTCAGTATAATTTTGATAACTTTTCATGAAAAACACAATTTTTAAGAAACAGCTACAAAGTTCTAAAAATATCAAATAATTGTACGCAACAGGGGTTGATACTGTAAAAAACTATTTAATTTATTGGGACAAAGCTTTTTGTTTCGGGTTATGTCTAACTGCCTTAAAGCTTGTGCTTACTGTGCACTCCAGAGGATGCATGTCTCCTTTCAGACATAGTTACTTTGGGCTGCCAATTTATGTAGTGTTTTTGTTTAACAGAAATGGAGTGCCTGCGACATTGTAGATTTTATTTGACCTATTACCTATCTCCATATATTAAAAACAACATATGTTATTGATTTTGATTCATAATATAACCTTCTCCAATCTTTTGCAGAGGGCCTGATGTCTTTATTACGGGATATTGGCACAGCATACTTACATCTTGCACAATATAACTGCCGTAAAGCTATAGAATGTTTTAGTAACCTCGCTCCTCAGCATTACAACACTGGATGGGTGCTAGCACTCATGGGAAAAGCCCACTATGAACTGGGTGACTATCAAACAGCAGTCAGGTACAGTATCATATTTAATTAATATATAATGCAGATTTTAATTTAATTAGTTCATAATATAATTGGGCAGATAAAAAATGTACTCACTTTTGTCTACCCAATTATATTATATTTTTTAAAATTGATTAGTTTCTTGGATAATTACCTCATAAGTTTTCCAGAAGAATTTATAAAGAATGTACATTCCTCCTGGAGTTTCCATTGTGTGATTAAAGAATGGACAGATATTTTATTTGCTGTGAGAGTAGGCTCACGAACTTTAATAGAAATTAGAGGGGATACTTATATCCTTGACAAAAAATAAGGGAGATTAAGAGCATGGTGAAATTTCACCAAAAATTGTAGTAGCATTTGTAAAAGATGACTATTTAATTACCACATTTACTCGAATCCAAGCCGCACTCAAATCTAAGCTGCACCTGAAAAATGAGATTCGAAATCAAGGGGGGGGAAAAAAAAAGTTCCCAGATCTAAGCCGCTCCTGAAATTTGAGACTAGAAATTCAAGGGGAGAGAAAAGTTTTAGGCCACACCTCCAAATCAAAACAAAGTTGGTCCATTGTAATATGAGACACAGTTTAGGTCGAATGAATGACGATACAGCTACAGTAGTTGCAGCTTTACCAAGTAGCCATTGCTATGCGTCAGGCGCTCTGTCTGTATTTATACGGGTACCCTTCCTTTTTCACGTGCTTCGTTGAGTTTGAATTGATTGTTTATTTTTCTTTGATCTGATAAGTGCCGTTCTCTTTGTTATAGATGTTTACTTGTCACTCTAAGCAAAAAATGCATTACCATACTGTGTCACTCGTTGTTTGTCGCATTCTGATAATGAGTGTTTACGGCCTGTCGCCGCTCGTGGCATGGCTTGCTTTTGTGCACACTACTGCCGCTTACAATTTAAAAAAAAAAAAAAGAGGGATAGAGGAATCGTCTCATTAGCGAAACAATGGCAAGAGACTGCTGTTTGCTGTTACTTATACTGCTGCTTTCTTTGATAATGATCAAACAGAACCAAATAATATACTGTGTGTGATAGATGTTCTGAACGAAAGTTTAGCAACATTTTTTCTCCATTTGAAAATCTTTGCAGATGTCTCTTTAGTACATTACATTCTGCACAGAAATTAGTCATCTTAGATTTAAAAATCTAATCAATTGCTATGCTTTATTTCTGACTGTATCACTATTAAGCATAAGAATAATACGAATATAAACATGACATGGTATTATATATATATATATTTATATATTCTTCCGCGTTTGCTGTTGTCTCGCTCTAGTTTCGTAGTTTATTAGGCAGACAGGATTTAAATGAGATAGCAGCAAACACGAAAGAATACGTGGCAAAATGTTTATATTCGTATTATTCTTATGGTGAAGAGAATACTGCATGTGATTCACAATTCATAAAAGTTCCTATTAGCAACCATCTCTTCTCACAGGTAGGAAAAAATTCTAAACATAGAGTTGGCCATAATGAGAAACATCCCAAACAGTCTTGCCAGTCGGATTTTCGTAGTACATTGAAATGCTGCTACATTCAAAGATGAACAATGCGGAATTTGTATTTACTTTATTGGATAATGTATGGAAATGCAGTGGTAGAAACTCGGGGCGGAGAATAAAGCTCGTCTTCTACCATTTTTTTAATTTATTTACTGACGCAGAGGTTTTGGTGCCAGTATTTACCTTTGTGCCTGCAAAGCATGCCTGTGTACCACTACATATATTCAATGGCAGAAGTTAGTTGTGGCAGCACCAACTAACATTTTTCAGAACTTCCACTCACTTTGCACTCGATTCTAAGCCGCAGGCGGTTTTTTGGATTACAAAAACCGGAAAAAAAAGTGCTGCGTAGATTCGAGTAAATGCGGTACACATCGCAAATTCTTACATATAGTTTGCTACAGATTTTGCCTCAGACAGTAGTTTAAAACTTTTTTTTATCAAATTCAAAGAATTCACTGCATGAATAAGGAAAATTCATGGCAACTTGCAGTTCAGATTTGTTTATGTTTGTACTGCTTCTATTTCTTTTATCTATCCATATTTGATTCATTAGTGAAAATACTCTGTGTGAGCATTACTTTCTGGTAAACTCGTAACATAACCTACTGCTTACTCGTCTTCAAAATTCACTTTATTTGATTTTAAAGTTGTTAAAACTTTTGTCCATTTCTGGTTAACACTATCCTCTGAAGAGGCAGCACATTCAATTACATCATTACAACTAAAAAAATTCCTCATATAATTTGTTGCCAGTCATGTAATCCAGCTGGGCACAAACAACTTCATGCGTGTCATTGAATGTTAATTCCTTTTTTAGTCATAGTGGGATTAAACACTTCAAACTATCATCAAATTTATTAACTAAGTAAGAATATAAAGAATCATAGAATTCAGTGAAGTTGTTCTTGCTAGTAGATTTCAGATTTGAATCAACAACAGTGGCTATCAGTTTATGAGTACCACTAACAAAAAATCTATCTTCCTTTCTACACTACTGGCCATTAAAATTGCTACACCATGAAGATGACATGCTACAGACGTGAAATTTAGCCAACAGGAAAAGATGCTGTGATATGCAAATGATTAGCTTTTCAGAGCATTCACACAAGGTTGGCGGTGGTGACGACACCTACAACGTGCTGACATGAGGAAAGTTTTCAAGCGATTTCTCGTACACAAACAGCAGTTGACCGGCGTTGCCTGGTGAAAGTGAAACATTGTTGTGACGCCTTGTGTAAGGAGGAGAAATGCATACCATCACATTTCTGATTTTGATAAAGGTTGGATTGTAGCCTATCACGATTGCAGTTTATCATATCACGACATTGCTGCTCGCATTGGTCGAGATCCAATGACTGTTAGCAGAATATGGAATTTGTGGATTCAGGAGGGTACTACGGAACGCTGTGCTAAATCCCAACGGCCTCGTATCACTATAGCAGTCGAGATGACAGACATCTTATCCGCATGGCTGTAATGGATTGTGCAGCCATGTCTCGATCCCTGAGTCAACTGATGGGGACGTTTGCAAGACAACAACCATCTGCACAAACAGTTTGACGACGGTTGCAGCAGCATGGACTATCAGCTCGAAGACCATGGCTGAGGTTACCTTTGATGCTGCATCTCAGACAGGAGCGCCTGCGATGGTGTACTCAACGACGAACGTGGGTGCACGAATGGCAAAAAGTCATTTTTTCGGATGAATGCAGGTTCTGTTTACAGCATCATGATGGTCGCATCCGTGTTTGGCATTATTGCGGTGAACGCACATTGGAAGCGTGTATTCGTCATCGCCATACTGTTGCATCAACCGGCGTGATGGTACGGGGTGCCATTGGTTACACATCTTGGTCACCTCTTGTTCGCATTGACAACACTTTGAACAGTGGGCATTACATTGCAGATGTGTTATGACCCGTGGCTCTACCCTTCATTCGATCCCTGCGAAACCCTACATTTCAGCAGGGTAATGCACGACCGCATGTTGCAGGTCCTGTACGGGCCTTTCTGGATACAGAAAATGTTCGACTGTTGCCCTGGCAAGTACATTTTCCAGATCTCTCACCAATTGAAAATGTCTGGTCAATGGTGGCCGAGCAACTGGCTCGTCACAATACTCCAGTCACTACTCTTGATGAACTGTGGTATCGTGTTGAAGCTGAATGGGCAGCTGTTCCTGTACACGCCATTCAAGCTCTGTTTGACTCAATGCCCAGGCGTATCAAGGCCATTATTACGGCCAGAGGTGGTTGTTCTGGGTACTGATTTCTCAGGATCTATGCACCCAAATTGCGTGAAAATGTAATCACATGTCAGTTTTAGTATAATATATTTGTCCAATGAATACCGGTTTATAATCTGCATGTCTTCTTGGTGTAGCAGTTCTAATGGCCAGTAGTGCATGTCTAACTTCACTAATTAGTAACTGTACAGCTTCATGAGATTCCATAATTCTAAGATGGGAATTGTCCAGATACTTTTCTTTTTTAATGAAACCACTTCCAATAATCACAAACAAACTGATATAAGCCTGAACATTTGTGTCTACTACTGTATTTTTACTGCAAAAATAGTTTTCAAAACTTTAGGGCAGTCTAAATCATCTATGCTTTTAAATAGCTTTTTGTAGCCTCCCAATTTTTCAAAAGCCTTTCTACAGCATGTGTGAAAGATAACCATCTAGTATTTACATGTCGTAGTATTTCAGGCCATTGAACAACATTTTTAACTGTATCCATTATAATGCCGTGAAACGTGTATGCAGTTGTTTACAATATTTTAATGTTGAAATGTTAGTGTTTAAAATACAGGGCGAGTCAGGAGGAAAGGTACATGCTTTGAGGGGTGATAGTAGTAGTGATTCTTAACAAATAAGTTAATATGGATGTATGCCCTATTCTGAATGGTTTCCGAGACAGGACACATTTAATATCACTTTTGTATGTTTTTCTTGAATAATTCGAAAACCACACCCTCCAGTGAAAATGTGTCATCGTACAAAATTAAACTGTATTAATTTTCCTACAAAAAATGTCCTATTTATTTTTCTCTAAAGCTAAAGGTTTGTGTGAAGAGAGCATGAGTATGTTGGAAAACCCGCTCGATGCACACGCGTTGTAGCTTACGTAGTTTTTGTATTCCAATTTTAGGTAGTTTCCTGACTTGGTAGACCACAAGTGTCTTGTATCAAACTGTTTGTCTCAACTTGCTCAATATGCTACCTCAACTTGGTCTACAAAAACTACGTAAGCTTTAGCACATGCACGTCGAGCAAGTTTTTCAACATTCTCACGCTCCCTTCGCACAAACCATTAGTTCTAGAAAAAAATGAATAGGACTTTTCCGTAGGAAATTTAATATAGTTTAATTTTGTACTGCAACATAATTGCACTGGAAAGTACAGTTTAGAGTTACTCAAGAAAACATATGAAAGTGATATTAAATGTGTTCTATCTCGGAAACCGTTCAGAATAGGGCATACGTCCACATTAAGTTTTTTGTTCAGAATCACTAATACTATCTCCGCTCGAAACATGTACCTTTCCTCCTGACTCACCCTGTATTTTCAACACTAACATTTCAATGTAAAATATTGTAAACAATTGCACGTTTCATGGCACTATAAAGGATATGATTAAAAACAACTAACTCTGAGGATTTTTTCATTCTCTTTACTTAATAGTTTCGATTGAATGCTGCTTACCATAATTTATATTGGCACCATCAGCACAATGTGATGATATGTTACTGACACTCAAATTATTTGACTTAAGTGAACTTTTAATTAACTGTGGACATTCCTTGCAGTTTCATCTACCTGTTCTATGAAATCCAACAATTTGTTTTGAATTTCACCAAAGGGGTCACAAAATCGTACTACAACTGGAAACATTTTCGTTTTTAGGCGATTGGAGGCAACTGTTGCTAGGGAAAAGAACATGAACATGGTACACTTTTTGGGAGTCACTTGAATATTCCAAAAAATCGTTTACACATTTTGGAGCCAATGCATCCATTATGATTATTTCAGCTGTAATTTGCCTGCGAGATATTTTCTTTGACACATTGGATTCACTGAACATGTTTTTTGAAAGTGTGATTAGACAGTCCAAGCTCCTATGGCATAGATTGTGTTGTGCTGTGTGGTAGAGTAACGAAAGTTCACCGTCAATGGTTTTCAGGTCATCGTTTGTTGGACCTTTGCTCAGATGAGGAGAGCTGAAGAAAGTAGTTATCTTGGATGAAGTAATGACATCATCATATGCTTTGCTTTTGTGATCCACAAACAAATACAAGAAGTTAACTCAGAAAATCGCCAATTACTAATTACTATGTGGTCAACAGTAAATAAGTTTTTTTAGAATACATAGTAATAATGTATTACCTGAAGTTAATCTTCTTTTACATTATCGTTGGTCATTTATTTGACCTGAAAAGAAAATGTTAGAACCCCGACCATGGAAAAAGAGAAAATAAAAGTATAAGTGTCAAGATTTTACAAGTGACAGCTAATTCATTGTATGCTAGGAACAAAACAGGGTGATGAATGGTATTTAAAATGTTGGTGCTATTATAACAGCAAGAAAACACAATAATTAACAATACTTTTATGAAATCAGGAAACAAGTGATGGAAACTATCAGTAAGATAAAGAGGAACAACTGAGCACCATCAAAGAACATTTTTACAATTACAGCACATGAGATTTCTATAAGACTTCAGCAGGAATAATCCAGGGATATCCCCTTCAAAATTTGTTTCAGAAAATCCAACGGAAGGTTTTCCTAAATCAACCTGGAAAATGTCAGGAACTGGCACGATATTTTTCCTCAGCTGCCACAAACTGTCCTCAAGATTACTGAAGTAAATCTTCACTTATACCCACACTGTATGTGCACCACCTCACAAAAAGAGATACAAGGGCATACCATCAAACACTAAAATAAGAGCTTCAAGGAGAATGGTATCACTGCAGAGCTGTTGAAAACTCTTTAACCAAATTCCCTCAGAGAACTTGCACAAACTGTGTCAGAGATTTGACATACAGAAAAACTTCCCAGATACAGCAAATGTGCCCTCATTCACAAACTCCAGAAAAAGGTGACGAAGTACATTTAAATAACTACTGAGGCATCCTCCTTCAAGTTACATACAAAATACTGTCAACATGGCTCCTTCAAAGAATTAAGTAGCAACTAGATCACAGAATTAATGAATATCAAGCTGCTATTCTGACTGGTCGAAATTACATACAACAAATAATCAATTTAAAAAGAATGTTAAAATACAAAGTACACAGTAACAGCCCAATCGTACGTTCCTTTGCAGACTTTAAGAAGGCATACAACTCAATCAAAAATCAATCCCTCTTTAGCACTCAACTTGTAAATCCTAAGTGTTCGAAGGATGGCAGTCTGTCTCCTGTAATCTGGTTTTGGACAAAATCATCAGAGTGTGGAAAGAGAACCTAGAAACCAAAGCTATTGGAAACTCATATGACTTGGAAGACCTACATGTCACATACGATACGGTAGTACTAGAAGATAAAGAGACATCAACAATAATAAAGAAACTTTCAAGCAATGCACTGAAAGAGTAGGCTCCAAATATCGTTCGTGAAAATAAAGTACACTGGTTCAAAACACATTACTCAAAATTGATCACAAAAAAATTTATCACAAAATTTGGACAAAATGACTGAGATCCATTCTTCAAATATTTAGACGAAATCCTTAAACCTGCAGGAGAAGAGTAAATGACACAGAAGATTTGCCTGTATTAACTTAGGAGAGATTATGGTTAAAGATATATAAAGAAATGCATCGTCAACTTAGGTGAAATTGCACTGGTAGGGCGGCTGTACACAAAGTACGTTGCTGAATTCAAAACTAACCCACACTAAAATTTAAAGTATTGTAATGTTGGTAGTGACACAATTGATAGCACAAATCAAAGTATAAAAGCAACATCACTTTTTAAGGTAACAAACCGTAAACAACTGACTCTAGCATGCTGCAAAAAAACAGTTAAAATTTCATATTTGGAAAATCACTGTATACTTCCATATTACAAAGAGAAGGTAAGAAATTATGATGTATATAATACGTTAAGTACATCAGATTTTTAGTTTTGCTGAACAAAATCTCCAATTACTTGTAATAATGGATTATTTGTAAAGTCAAATATGCAGATATCACTGTTGGGGGTAGTTTATGAAGCGAGTTCAGGGGCAAGAAAATGTTGCAGTTATACTACACAGAACTTAGTGTGAAGGGAATGTTGCTCCGAAATGCAGAAGAAAAAAATTTGGCATCTCTGTGAAAACCATTTTCATGGGTTCAGTTCATTTTCAGAGATATTGAAGAAAATGGAATGGTAGAGGCAATAATGATTTATAGTGACTGGGGACAGCCTCTAGACTTTAATGATATAAAAATGGTTGCAGGATTATACCTTATGTTTCCATGGAGAGGTTTGCGAGGGGGGGGGGGGGTAATAAAAAAAAAAAGGCTAGCTGGAAGGGACTGCGTCCGATTATTTATAAAAAGAAACAAGATTCACCTACAAAAACACACCTGCTTAAAAATCAAAAGGTGCCATGCTCAATTGGGCAGAAATGATACTGTATCTTATTTTGATGAACTCAAAACAACATTGGCAGGTATCCCACCAGAAAATATTGTTAATTATGATGAGACTAACCTCAGTGATGAGCCTGATAAAAAACTGGGAACTGTGAGATGAGGTCCGAAGTATCTTCGAATAGTGTGAAACTTTTTGCTTGGTGGAATTTCATTGATGTTTTCTGCTACTACGAGTGGTAAACTGTTGCCCATTTATGTCACGTACAAAGCGGAAAAACTTTGGGACATCTGGACTCAGGGTGGTCCTTACGTATGAGATAGTTGCACTATTGGAAGGTGGTTTGACAGCACAATGTTCCAATACTACTTTAACACAGTGCTGTTTCCATGTCTGCAAGGCCTGCAAAAAGCTAAGTTTGTGATGAAGACATAAGATTCCCATTTTTGTCAGACGATTCCACACATCTCGCTCAACCACTTGCGCCGTTTGTGCATGATTAAAAAGGAAAAGGAGAATTATGCTGATTTACTTAAAGTTACACCATCCTCTTATGACATCCCTGCAGTACTGACCAAGTAAATGATCAGTAAAGGGAAAGGGAATGGGAAAATATCCATTGGTCCATGAGCAGGTATTGAAGAGATTGCCCAGTGAAGATAATGGAGCCAGTACCACCACTGGGAACATTATAGGAAACTCGATTTTGGACTGACTCAAGAAATTTTGAAGTGACAGTATCGATGATGGTGATCAGCAATGTGAGAGGAATTGGTAGATAGATGTTGCACCATGGAACTCGAGATGTAGCTCTGTCAGCTCTGATATGTCTGGACTCAACAGAACCAGCTTATGACTTTTCTAAGCTTACTACAAGTACTGCTGATGGCGCTGATATGCAACAGCCAGTAGATGATGCTCACTTAGTGTCTGATACACGGGTTATTGTAAGATATGCAACAGCAAAGACTGTTGCATTAGTATATTGTGCAGCTGTTATATCTAAATGTGCAAAGAAAAATGTCAAAGTTAAAGTTCTGAAAAAGAAAATTTGTTAAAGTGATCTGTATCTATGCTCTGTGGTTTATGATGTGAACGAGGTATCTTGACAGACACTTTCCACACTGGAGGAGTCCAAAGAACTGCAGTGTGGAATACTTCAAATCGCTGATGATGACCTCAGATTTCTACGATTGTTGAGTTTGAATTGACTACTTGTATTAATAGTTAATTTTGGATATTTCATCTACAAAAAGTTGTTTTATTGAGTTATTAGCTGAGCTTGTTTATGTAATGTGGCTTTATTGTAGCCTGATTTGGATTTTTCCTACTCTAGTTGATTTTTAGAGCAAAAAATATTGTGCTAAAAAAATGTAACAATGGAAACTCCAAGTTGGAAATCAACAACATTAGGAAAAGGGTAGATTGCAACTCACTGTAAAGATGGCCCATTGAGACACAATGGAGAGACTGTTACACATTACAGCTTTCTACCAAAGCCTTCTACAACAAAGAAAACACACAAATTCACACAAGCAAGCACACATCACGCACAAATGATTGCTACCACTGGCAGCTTCGAGCAGAATGCGACTTTATCACGTGAATAGCAATATGGAGTGGCATGAGGAAGAGGGAATGATAGCAGAGTACGGTGGGGGGGAGGGGGTGTTACTGTCTGGAGGGGTATGCAGGGACTAGATGGCAGCCTGATGAGACTACCAGGCTCAGCATCGAGAGGTGTGTGTGTGTGTGTGGGGGGGGGGGGGGGGGGGGGAAGTGGGTAGCAGAAATGGAGAGGAGCAGGGAAGGGGAAAGGATGGACAGATGCAATAGACAAGCATGTGGGAACAAATACAATGTCAGTTAATTCAACTAAGGTATTGCAAGGTAGTTACTGTCTTATTTCATTGACTACTGTATCCAAAATGTCAAACAATGGAAAATCCAGGATGGAATTAAAAATATTAGAAAAAGGAAAGTTGATACTCACCATATAGTGGAGATGCTGAGTTGGAGATGGGCACAATAAAAAGACTGTCACAATATAAGCTTTCAGCTAACAAGCCTTTGTCGAAGGTAAACAACCCGTGCACATACCCGTGTGTGTGTGTGTGTGTGTGTGTGTGTGTGTGTGTGTGTGTGTGTGTTTTTGTTTGTTTGTTTGTTTTTCGACAGAGGCCTTGTTGACTGAAAGCTTATATTGTGGCAGTCTTTTTTTTGTGCCTATCTGCGATTCAGCATCTCTGCTGTATGGAGTATCCAAAATATCCATACGAATGTCCTTGATTGACTTCAGATTGTGTTATCGGAAAGGGATATCTTGTTTATCTTTTCCACATGTTACTCTTCTAGAACTAGCTTCAATGCATCTAGTAAGCAATACTCCTACTTTATAGGTTTCTTGGTTTCAGCGATTCAAAGAGAGATTCAGTATAAAGCTTCAAGATCATCTTCTGTAGAGTGAGAAAAATGTCTGATGGATCCATGCATGAACTTTTTAGTTCAGCATCATTGTGTTTGAAGAATTCAATGTCTCTTCTTGTGAACTCTATATTACTTTTTCCTACATGATCTTTTGATTTGCTTGGTTTCATATTCTCTGCTGTTAGCATTGTGTTGCATGGAACAGACTGGGGCCTTATATTAGCCTTATCAACCACCATGGTGAAACCCCATTGCAGAAAAGCTGCTTCACTCCCCACCCCACCCCCTCCTCACAAAACACACACACACACACACACACACACACACACACACACACACACACACACACACACGCGGCATGTATCCTGAAAAAGAGAGAAAATTGTCTGAAGTAATAACATTTCAGATCAAGAAGCACACCACAATGCATTAATGAAGAAAAGTCACTAAAATGTAACATTATTAGTTAAGAATATAATGCCATTTATATGAACTAATTTGATAAGTTTAGAATTCATCTATTTGCAACTGTCTGAATCGAATATATATTTTACTATGAAATCGATGAAGCAAAGAATAATATGCCAACTTCAACGACATTGACTTCGGGTATCTTGAATAGATACATCAGGCACATAAGAGAATTTCCGGTCACCAGAAAGTGCAGTGTTATTGCTTGATACTCATTATGAGATATTATATTTCTGGTATTTGTTTTCATTATTTGTGGTTTAGATACAACAGATGTTCTAAGTCTTTGAACAACGGTTTACAAAAATTTTCAAACTGTCCAACTTTTGTCAGCAAGAAGTTCACTAAAAACGTTATTCCTGTTGTACATTGCACCATTATTTAAAACAGGCATTACTCACTAATGACTAGTTTTCCTCTTTTATTAATGACACTACAGCACAGCTAATGCAACAGTTGCAATCTTGACTCTTTCAAAGTGCGACCCAGTGTGTACTCCAGCTGGAATTACCATGTGCTGTGCAACCCTATCCAAACTCAGCACTTGAACAATCCACTTCCATTGATGTACTGACAACAGGTATTATTTGTGTGGACATTATGAAATTGTACATAAGCCTGGTAAACAAATCTTCACTAGAGAGAGAGAGAGAGAGAGAGAGAGAGAGAGAGAGAGAGAGAGAGAGAGAGAGAGAGAGAGAGAGAGGGGGGGGGGGGTTGTATATTAAGATTGTAAAAATATTTATTTCAATATGTTGGCTACATTTCAAACACAGCAGTGTACAACCCAAAGCCATAGACAAGACTGACACCTTAGAAAAGGACAGCGGAATGGGATTCACTGTGGGAGACTTTGAAAGACTCATAGAGACGACAGTTTCAAACTGCCAATTTCGGCTTCCCCACAATTTGCTCTCATTCATTGCAGATTCTTTGAACAATGGGCAGTATCTTATGTGACTTCAAAGCATCGTAATAAATAAAGCTAATAACAAAAGATAGCCACTTCATTATTAAGCTGTGTGTAGCACCATAAAATGCGAAAGAAGTATGTATTTTTACGTAATAGTTTCTGTTCGATCATTTGAGAATTCGAAAGATGTGTTCTTTAATTTTTTATGCACAAAGTAAAATGTTTTGAAAAACTACTTCAAAATTTGTTTCGTTTGCATAAAGAGATTTTTTTCAGCTACACAGAAGATGACTCAGCTTTCAGCTGTGTACTTTACTTGAATCAAATCTAGATGCAGAAACAGTTTTTCACATGGCAGGGTGAAGAAGTCCACCACATAGTCTGTATCAAAGAATTGTGATAAAATAGGGCAGACGGCACTATGAAGCACAAATTATGCTCTTGTTTTTTGAGGCATGACCATATGTTAATTTGTTGTAGCCTTGATCTAAATCAAAACCACTCACTGCACTGTAATTATAGTGAATATTTGCTCTTTTTATGTTATTGACAATATACTAACAAAATAGGAGTCATAGGTTTCTAACAAAATAGGAGTCATAGGTTTCTATAAGAATTTTTTTCATTGAGAATTTCCTCGACTTCACAAGCATGCAATGATAATTATGCCCCTGTTTCGAACGTAATTTCTGTGCAACTTTTATTCTGCAGTGAAAAAGCCAGCTTGAAGCACAGATGGAATTCAGCCTTTCCTTACTGTGAAGTTATATTTAGATTGTCACTATGTACATAATTTATGGTGACCTTTTCTATGGTTGTGGCACCACAACTACAACTAAGAAACAAACTTGCGTGCATATGTACGTAATTACAACTTGGCTATTTATCTAACAGTAAATGAAAAGCAGTGCTGTACATTAGCAATTTCATACCCAGTAAAAATTTCACATATCTGTTTTTATTTCTCATCTCACAATCCAAAGTAAATAGAGTAGCTAGCAAAATCAGAGGCACTGACAATGCATTCACTTCTTGTATTAACCAACCTGGTTGGTGCGTGAACAGCTAGATAATGAAAGAACAACAATGAGCAAGCCAATAATTCGGTAGAGCCAATATCAAATGTGCTGCACCAGTACAAGCAAGGTCCAGCTGTGGCTAGTTGTCATTGCTGATTACGCATGCATTTCAAATAAAGTAGTTAATACACTCACTGTGACCTCTGCCACATTGTGTCATGCATTAAGGTTCATATTCAACAATTTTGGAATCAGTTACCTACCTAAAAATTATTAGTATAATGAGACAGCAATATTGACTTTTTGAAACAATTTAGTTTCGTGAATGAGATGTAATTGAACACACACAGTTTGTACCCCCTCTCCATAGAAAATTTAATTTGATCTCTCGGGGTATTAACCTCCCTCCCCCCAGGAACCACTGTCTTAGTGTCTTTGCAGCTATGGTGGATATGACGGCGAGTCAGATTTTAATAAGTTGAGTGCATGAGTCCATTCCTAGTTTATATTGAAACCTCTGCCCCAGTTTATTAGGTTTTCTGACATCTTCAGTTTGATGGACTTCAT
Source organism: Schistocerca gregaria (assembly GCF_023897955.1). NCBI lineage: Eukaryota > Metazoa > Arthropoda > Insecta > Orthoptera > Acrididae > Schistocerca > Schistocerca gregaria. The sequence goes on from NC_064922.1 coordinate 838,455,395, forward strand.
AACTACGCTGTCATGGAATATTGATCTCTTCATATTCTATTTCACGAATATATCTGAGGCAGTGTTTGGCGACAGCTGATATACTTGGTTGTTCTAGGATGATGTGTCACATATGTTTGTTGCATCTCTCATCAACAGTTCAGATTGTTTGCTCCAAGTGAGAAATGTAGTATTTGCAAGGAATACAGTTCATACCTGTATTTTGGAGTCTTACATCACCTTGAACATTACAAAGAAGACTTTTATCTCTGTTGACAGGAGTGAAATACACTGCACATCATGTTTCTGTAGGATTCTACAGATTTTTCCGGATATTGGGCTAGCATAAGGTTGATAAGTAATTCTTGGTTTCTCTATCTGTGTGCCAGTCTCAACGTCTTTCTCAGGTGTTCTCGACTTTGACTGCAGTACCACTAATTTGGCATTCTGAGTAGTCTGAAACATTATTCATACATATTGTATTTCTGTGGTGAGGCTCTCTTTGTCTGAAAATGTTGGAGCTCTGTGGATCAGTGTGTTAAACATTGAATTTCTTTGTGACAGATAGTGGTGGATTGAGGTGTGGAGATGCAGATACGCACATATACTTACGGCAGCAGTATTACTTATATATGGTGTAACAGGGCAGTGCAAGGCGGAGCTGTCATTTGTGTCCAAATGATTCATGTGAGAAGGTTTCCAACATACATAATAGTATCTGCACAATGAGGGTTAACATACTTCGAACATGGAATTATAGTTGGAGCTAGACATATGGGACATTCCATTTCGGAAATCATTAGGCAATTCAATATTCTGACATCCACAGTGTCAAGTGTACGACGAGAAAACCGTGTTTCAGGCATTACTTCTCACCACGAACAATGCAGTGTCCGATGGCCTTCAGTTAATAACTGAGAGCAGCATCATTTGTGTGGAGTTGTCAGTGCTAACAGACACGCAGCACAGCGTGAAATAACCACAGAAATCAATTTGGGACATACAACGGATGTATTTCTTAGAACACTGTGGCAAAATTTGGCATTAATGGTCTATGGCAGCCGACGACTGACATGAGTTCCTTTGCTAACAGCATGACATCGCCTGCAGCACCTCTCCTGCACTCGTGACCATATCACTTTGACCCTGGATGACCGTATACTGCTGCCTGTTCAGATGAATCCCAATTTCAGTTGGTAAGAGATGATTGTAGGGTTCATGTGTGGTGCAGACACCTCGAAGCCATAGACCCAAGTTGTCACAAAGGCACTGTGCAAATTGGTGGTGACTCCATAATGGTGTGGGCTGTGTTTACACAGAATGGACTGCGTCATGTGGTCCAACTGAACCAATCATTGGCTGGAAATGATTATGTTCAGCTACTTGGGGACCATTTACAGTCATACATGTACTTCATGTTCCAGACAACAATGGAATTTTTATGGATGACAATGAGCCGTGTCACTGACCCATAATTGTTCATCATTGGTTTGGTGAACATTCAGGACAGTTTGAGTGAATAATTGGCTCATCCAGGTCACGGAACATGAATTCCGTCCCACATTTACGGGACATAATCGAGAGGTCAGTTCATGCACAAAATACTGCACTGGCAACACTTTCGCAATAGAGTCGCTATAGAATGAGTGGCTATAGAGACAGTATGGCTCAGTATTTCTGCAGGGGTTCTCCAACAACTTCTTGAGTCCAGGCCTCTTGAAGTTGCTGCTCTATGCCAGGGAAAAGGAGGTCGAGCATCATATTAAGAGGTATCCCAAAACTTTTGTCATCACAGTGTATATACACTGTGACCTAGGGATCTGTCCTGTTTCCCCCCAACTAACATACCAAGAAGGGGCAGTTTTCTCTCTTTTTCAAGTTCCATTATGAATTTTACATTAGGATAGACAGAGTTTAAATATTCAGGGAACTCTCAAGCTTCTTTGCATCGTCTGGCCATGCCACAAACTTGTCGCCCATGTATCATTAGAAAAACATTGGTCTGAACTTTGTGGATTCTAGAGTCTTTGCATCAAAGTGCTCCTTGAATATGGACTACTCATTGTCGTGCATCAGTTTAATCACCCCCCTCCCCCAAATTTTCTGAATAGTGACCTTTACAGTTTTGAAATATGTGCACTTCTTCATATGTTTCAGATATTTCAGTGAGATGAGAGAGCTGGAGCCATATAGAATGCAGATGACAGAAGTGTACAGCACTGCCCTGTGGCACCTGCAGAAGGAAGTGGCCCTCTCAGCACTGGCTCAGGATCTCATGTCTCAGGATAGGTGTGCCCCAGAAGCGTGGTGTGCTACTGGGAACTGCTTCAGCTTGCAGAAGGAACACGACAGTGCAATAAAATTCTTTCATAGAGCAGTTCAGGTGAGGCACACTTATTTTTCCGTGAGTATTTTGTGATAATTTGTATCATTATTCACAGTTAATAAAATATTTACCATTTGTCAATCTTTTCTTGAATGCTAACAAAATATACACAGGGAACGGAGGAAGGAAGATCCAACCAGAACAAAAAGTGTCCTAGTAGAGTACCAAGCTATCACTTCCTACTGAGCATCACAACTAAAGTAGTGGCATAATGTTGTAACTAATGACATAGCCCTTATCAGTTCAGTTAGGCAAAGAAGAAATCTGACTTTCATAGTCTCAGATGTAATTAAATTTAACATGTTATAAGATTCAGGACAAAGTAATAAATCCATTTTTTTATTTTTTCCCACCAAACAAATTACTAGTCTGAAATACAGACCTCAAAAATTGGTACCTCAGATAACATTCTTCTCGTGCATAAAGTATTGAAATGCTCTCTAACGATTCATTGTGTTTTACTTCTTTTAAGATTATGAATTTCTTGTTAAAATGATCTCCCCACTTTGGAAATGTGTGTCCAAGTTCCTTTACTGTGTCCTGTTAGAATTCAAAAATAGTGTTTTGAAATGTCAGTTCCTTCACACCCCATAATGGGATGCTTCCACTTGCCAATTTAACAGGTTTTGTAAAAAACATTAAAATTTGTTCATGCACATTACCCTATTCTCACATACTGGTCTCATGAGGTATCTAATTGGCACAACTTTCAATTATGCTAAAAGCTTCCATAAAATACTATGAAAGTGATAGACTGCTGCTCGCTGCATAGTGGAGGCATTGACTGGCAGACAGGCACCTTGGGAAAAATCTGCTGATATTAATTAGCTATTGGACTGTATCCTTAATCTCTCTCTCTCTCTCTCTCACACACACACACACACACACACACACACACACACACACACACACACTCTCTCTCTCTCTTCATGTGGTGACATGCTGCGGTCAGAGGGTCGCAGGAACTTGGAATATGTTGCAGGGAGTGTTCCCATCTGCACAGTTCAGAAAAACTGGTGTTTGTCAGAAGAATTGTGATGGCACAGGCTATAAACCAGTCATAAAAGTCAAACACATTGTTTTGGTTGACATGCTCAGCAAATGGGTCAACAGCTGCCTCTTGGCCTGTTTGCTGTTGGCCATTCATGTGGACAGATGGATTATTAGTTGTCATGCACATGTAAGAAGTGGGGCACTGGTCAAAGCTTTGTTGTTAGGTTATTAGGAATGTGGTCCATGGGGCAAGGGATTGGGAGAAGAAGTGGAATAAGAATGAACAAGGATATTGCATGGGTGAAGTGGATGGCATAATACCACCTTGGGAGAAATAGAGAGAATATTTCTCACTCTAGTACACCACAAAGGGTAGTTGAAACACTGATGGATAATGTGATGCAGTTGCTTCCATCCTGGGTGGTACCAAGTCATGACGGGTGTGTTCCTTTGTGGCTGGACAGTGGATATAGGGGACAATGGTGATTGGGGACATGAGGCACAAGAGATGTTTCTGCATGTGGCGGAGATTGTAATTTCAGGCTGAGAGACCATTGGCATATATGGAGAGAGACTGCTCATCAATACAGATGTGTCAGCTATGGGTGCCTGGATTGCACAGAAGGGACTTATTGGCGTGAAATGGGTGGCAGCTGTTGGTGTGGGGGTGTTTTTTGTGGTTGGTAGGTTTCCTGGGGACAGAGGTATTGATGTAGCTATCCTTGAAGTGGAGGTCAACATCGAGGAAGTGGTTTGTGTGGTTGAGGACAACGAAGTGAAGTGAATAGTGGAGAAAGTTAACATTGTGCTTCTGGTTGTTTTGTCGAATACCTGTTACAATGAAACTCACAGCACCTGAAGGAGATGGTTGAGACGGTTGTCAAAATTTTGTACATGAAATGGAAATAACTCTAACACATCGAACCACATCATTACCAATAATACCAAGAAACCTAAGAGGTCATGGGAGAGTAAGTGTTGGTATTCTGAAAGAATATGGGTAGGGTGTCATCATTTGATGGGTTGGGGATGCTGGCTGGCTAAAAAGGTTTCCTGTTGGTGGCTTATGAATAGGTTGGCACAAGATGCCATACAGGTGCTCATTGCTCCAACACGGAGTTATTTGTAAATGATGTCTACAAAGGAGAACTAATTGTGGATTAGGATATAGTTGGTCTTGAAGACCAGGGAGGAAATTGTAGGTTTGGAGTCAGCCGTACATTGGGAAATGTAGCAAGGAGGACACGGGCATTAAGGATGTTACTGTAGAGAGAGGTGGGATCAACAGTGCCAAGCTGAACACCTGTTGGTAAAGGAATACGAACTGTGGAGAGTAAGTGGAGTAAATGGTTGGACTCTTACAAAGAAGGGTGGGTTACTGGTAATAGGCTGTAGGATTTAGACCACATGGGAATAGTCTCTCTGTGTGGCCACAGTAACCTGGCAGAACGGAGAAACTCCATTGAAATTAGCAAGTCATTGAAGTAAACATGAATTCAGATGAATTAATTATCTTCCCTTGATATTTAGTAATGCCTTTCTATTGAACTCAAGTTTTCAAGCCAATGCAAATTGGAAATGATCAGTTGTGGGAATGTTGTTACATTACACCTGGAAATTTATATCCAACATCTAAGGCATGTGGGAAAGTTCACAAGGATTTAATTTAACTCAAAATAAATGTTACCTCTGCTACAGTCATATACAGGGTGGGCCATTGATAGTGACTGGGCCAAATATCTCGTGAAATAAGCGTCAAACGAAAAAACTAAACATACGAAACTAGTCTAGCTCAAAGGGGGAAACCAGATGGCGCTATGGTTGGCCCGCTAGATGGCGCTGCCATAGGTCAAACTGATATCAACTTCTTTTTTTTTTTAAATGAGAACCTCCATTTTTTATTACATATTCGTGTAATACGTAAAGAAATATGAATGTTTGAGCTGGACCACTTTTTTCGCTTTGTGACAGATGGCGCTGTAATAGTCACAAACGTATAAGTACGTGGTATGATGTAACATTCCTCCAGTGCGGATAGTATTTGCTTCGTTACATTACCCGTTTTAAAATTGACCGTTTACCAATTGTGGAAAATGTCGATATCGTGTTGATGTATGGCTATTGTGATCAAAATGCCCAACGGGCATGTGCTATGTATGCTGCTCGGTATCTCGGACGACATCGTCCGAGAGTCCGGACCATTCGCTGGATAGTTGCGTTATTTAAGGAAATGGGAAGTGTTCAGCCACATGTGAAACGTCAACCACGACCTGCAACAACTGAGGATGCCCAAGTAGGTGTTTTAGCTGCTGTTGCGGCTAATCCACACATCAGTACCAGACAAAATGCGCGAGAATTGGGAATCTCAAAAACGTCGGTGTTAAGAATGCTACATCAATTTTGATTGCACCTGTACCTTATTTCTATGCACCAGGAATTGCATGGTGACGACTTTGAACATCATGTACAGTTCTGCCACTGGGCACAAGAGAAATTACGGGACGATGACAGATTTTTGCACACGTTCTATTATCGAGAAGTGTCATTCACCAACAGCGGTAACGTAAACCAGCATAATATGCACTGTTGGGCAACAGAAAATCCATTATGGCTGCGACACGTGGGACATCAGCAACCTTAGCGGCTTAATGTATGGTGCACAGTTATGGGAGGAAGAATAATTGGCCCCCATGTTGTCGTTGGCAATCTAAATGGTGCAATGTATACTGACTTCCTACATAATGTTCTACCGATGTTACTACAAGATGTTCTCTTCGTGACAGAATGGCGATGTACTTCCAACATGATGGATGTCCAGCACATAGCTCGCGTGCAATTGAAGCAGTATTGAATAGCATATTTCATGACAGGTGGATTGGTCATCGAAACACCATACCGAGGCCCACACGTTTACCGGATCTGACGTCCCTGGATTTCTTTCTGTGGGGAAAGTTGAAGGATATTTGCTATCGTGATCCACCGACAATGCCTGACAACATGCGTCAGCTCATTGTCAATGCATGTGCGAACATTATGGAAGGTGAACTACTCGCTGTTGAGAGGAATGTCGTTACACGTATTGCCAAATGCATTGAGGTTGATGGACATCATTTTGAGCATTTATTGCATTAATGTGGTATTTACAGGTAATCACGCTGTAACAGCATGTGTTCTCAGAAATGACAAGTTCACAAAGGTACGTGTATCACATTGGAACAACCGAAATAAAATATTCAAACATACCTACGTTCTTTATTTTAATTTAAAAAAAACCTACCTGTTACCAACTGTCCATCTAAAATTGTGAGCCATATGTTTGTAACTATTACAGCACCATCTATCGCAAAGTGAAAAAAAGTGGTCCAACTAAAACACGCATATTTCTTTATATAATACACGAATATGTAATAAAAAATGGGGGTTCCTATTTTAAGAAACGCAGTCGATATCCGTTTGACCTATGACAGCGCCATCTAGCAGGCCAACCATAGCGCCATCTGGTTTCCCCCATCGAGCTGGACAAGTTTCGTTCTTTGTAGTTTCTTTGTTTGATGCTTATTTTGCGAGATATTTGGCCCGGTCACAATCAATGGACCACACTGTATTCAGGCTCCAAACATCCTTGGTGGGATGCGAATATGAATATTCTGTGTTTTGTAAGACCTGACCAGATTCATGAAATATCTTTGTTCTTGCCCTCTTTAGAGTTCAGCCAATAGAAGTTCGCACATTACTTTGAATCCAGCCATGAGTCTTTTATATTCCTTTCACTAGGGTAATTTGTTTGGGCCAGTTTTCTGTCTTCTGCTGGCACAATTGTATATCTTTCTCTCTGGGCATTAGGATGAGGACTCATAAAATCAGCAGTATTCTTAATTGCCTCTGTATTCAGTCTGGAAAGATTGTTTGTTAATGTGCTTCAGCAATCCACCTCGCGATCACATGGCCTCTTCCTGTGATTAGTAACACTGTTTACTCATGCCACTGACACAACAAACTTTGTGAATTCAAACCGGAGGTAGCAATTGTTGAATTTACTTAAGGGCACCATCAGAAAAAAAAGATGATATTTTCTGCTTGTAAGAGTGTCTGTTGAAAAATGTTGTGTATTGCCAGCAGCTCATATGCTGTGTCGTGCTCAGTCATTGCTTATAACTGCAACATTTTGTGGTCTTGTTTTGAAAATTTCACTTCTACAATAACTTAAACTTAGTCATTTTTCCAGTGACACCCTTGTACTTCCTGTGAAAGAATTATGAGCAAGTTCTCAGAAGAATAACTGTGAACCATTTGAAACAGTGAAAAGTAACTGAAGTGTTTGTCCATAAAATAAAACAGTTGTTCAGTGTCCATCCATCCCATACTTTCACTTCTACGGTACTGTTGTTTTATTATTATTATTATTGTTGTTGTTGTTGTTGTTGTTGTTGTTGCAGTTTATTCAGATACTGATGTGTTGCTGCTTTCACAGTCCTTTTTTTTTTTTTAAGTTTATCAAAGAAAGTGTCAACTGCAACGATTTTGTTAATGAGTTCATGCTCTTCCTATATTGCGTGTGTAGCATCAGGCGGCATCTATTACATTTCATTTTAAAGACCAGGTGTCTGTAAGGAGAGTCCACTGTTTCCAGAGCAGTCACTATATTCATAAACAAACAGATATCTGACTCAATGTTGTATACTATTAACAATTTTGTGTGTCCAAATAAGGTGCTCAGTGTCCATTGCTTCAAGTAGTTCTTCCAAAGTTAGCAATAAAAGTTCAATATTTGTTCAGTACATACTTAGACATCTGAGGCTATGAATGTAACCCCTGCCAGAATTGGTGTGGGCTAATCCTTTATTGGAGAGTTGTATGTGGCACTTGCAATGGGTTCACTGTAGTTTTGCCACTTATTTTAAAACAGGTAGACAGTGCATGGCACTCACTATCATGTGATAACTGCAATACTATACACAGTTTTGTTTAAGGTTAATATGTTTACAGTGCTCAGACATGAAATGCTAGTGTCCCAAAGGCTTTATAGACTTCTTGAGTTCAAAGTCAGGGAGCCTAGAGATTAAGAAAAGTTTGACAAATAATATGTACAACTACATGATACACGGTGTTTCAAAAATGACCGGTATATTTGAAACGGCAATACAAAGTAAACGAGCAGCGATAGAAATACACCGTTTGTTGCAATATGCTTGGGACAACAGTACATTTTCAGGCAGACAAACTTTTGAAATTACAGTAGTTACAATTGTCAACAACAGATGGCGCTGCGCTCTGGGAAACTCTATAGCACGATATTTTCCACATATCCACCATGCGTAGCAATAATGTGGCGTAGTCTCTGAATGAAATTACCCGAAACCTTTGACAACGTGTCTGGCGGAATGGCTTCACATGCAGATGAGGTTTACTGCTTCAGCTGTTCAATTGTTTCTGGACTCTGGCGGTACACCTGGTCTTTCAAGTGTCCCCACAGAAAGAAGTCACAGGGGTTCATGTCTGGCGAATAGGGAGGCCAGTCCACGCCGCCTCCTGTATGTTTTGGATAGCCCAAAGCAATCACACGATCATCGAAATATCCATTCAGGAAATTAAAGATGTCGGCCGTGCGATGTGGCCGGGCACCATCTTGCATAAACCACGAGGTGTTCGCAGTGTCGTCTAAGGCAGTTTGTACCGCCACAAATTCACGAAGAATGTCCAGATAGCGTGATGCAGTAATCGTTTTGGATCTGAAAAATGGGCCAATGATTCCTTTGGAAGAAATGGCGGCCCAGACCAGTACTTTTTGAGGATGCAGGAACGATGGGACTGCAACATGGGGCTTTTTGGTTCCCCATATGCGCCAGTTCTGTTTATTGACGAAGCCATCCAGGTAAAAATACGCTTCGTCAGTAAACCAAATGCTGCCCACATGCATATCGCCGTCATCAATCCTGTGCACTATATCGTTAGCGAATGTCTCTCGTGCAGCAATGGTAGCGGCGCTGAGGGGTTGCCGCGTTTGAATTTTGTATGGATAGAGGTGTAAACTCTGGTGCATGAGACGATACGTGGACGTTGGCGTCATTTGGTCCGCAGCTGCAACACGGCGAACGGAAACCCGAGGCCGCTATTGGCTCACCTGCTGCACTAGCTGCGCATTGCCCTCTGTGGTTGCCGTACGCGGTCGCCCTACCTTTCCAGCACGTTCATCCGTCACGTTCCCAGTCCATTGAAATTTTTCAAACATCCTTTATTGTATCACTTTTTGGTCCTCTGGTTACATTAAACCTCCGTTGAAAACTTCGTCTTGTTGCAACAACACTGTTCTAAGCGGTGGAATTCCAACACCAGAAAAATCCTCTGTTCTAAGAAATAAACCATGTTGTCCACAGCACACTTGCACGTTGTGAACAGCACACGCTTACAGCAGAAAGACGACATACAGAATGGCGCACCCACAGACTGCGTTGTCTTCTATATCTTTCACATCACTTACAGCGCCATCTGTTGTTGAAAATTGTAACTACTGTAATTGCGAAAGTTTGTCCGCCTGAAAATGTACTGTTGTCCCAAGCATATTGCAACAAACGGTGTATTTCTATCGCTGCTTGTTTAGTTTTTATTGCCGTTTCAAATATACCTGTCATTTTTGAAACACCCTGTACTAGATAAATTACAAATAAGGTCAAATTCTCAAATAGCTCATTCATTGTTAAGTATTTAGTAAGCTAATCATGCAATGTGTTAAAATGCTTTGGTAAATTTTTGAAGTTTTCTTAGTGTGCATATCTTAGGTAGAGCTTATAGTTTTTATTGTATGGCCTTCATTTGGACCACTTTACTCAGTTTTTAAAAAATGGTTTTTCATTTTCTGTTTGTCCACTTCTTTTTCACTTTCCTGATTTCAACTTTCTCCTTTTGTTGTGAAATCACCCTTCATATAGTTTGTTTGTTGATGCTGGTCTGTTGTCTTTCAGCTTCTCAATTTTATCAAAGGAAAATTCTGTTAAAAAACTAGTAAGTTATGGGGCAGAACTGCTAGCCAGTATCTACTTTCAGGAGAAGTAGTGTGTTGTGCTGCCAGTAGCCACATGGAAAAGATAAAGTGACACACACTTCCTATCTATTGAAACAGCAGTTCCTTCTTCCGAGTGAAGAAAGTGATAGGTTGTGGAAGGAAGGGCAGGTCATTCAGCCCACAGGATGAGAGGGACCCATCTTAGTGAGGATGTTCCTACTATCCCCCTCTGGGAAAGAACTAAGTATTCTGAAACTTAGGAAATGTATCAGTTTTATATGTGTGTAGTATCATTATTACACATTTTGCTTCCTGAAGGTATACCGTTGCCTACAATTCTGTCCCATAATTTAATTTCTTGATTTTTTTTTTAAACTCTTCTATTGTAATTTGCAGTGCCTTCATAGTTTCCTTGATTTCCATAATCCATGTAAGTTGCTCTTATTGTTCCATATTTTCACTATTATTCCTCTGATTATTCTATTTTCTGGTGTCATATTTCATCAGTCATATTTTGACTGTATTACATAAAAATTCCCCCTTAGATGTGATATATTGAAACATGGAAAGATTGTACACTACAAATAAATAGTGGCCATACAAGAAAAACTGTTATTACTGATGAGGAAGGTAGATGTTTTAATGCAATGAATAAGCTCAAGAAGAAATTTCTAGTTTGTGAGGGTGGTAACTGTGCTGTTAGAATGATAATCTGACTGATAATGCCAGATGGGATTACTTGAGAAGTTTTGTAGGATCTTCAGGTTCTGAAATAAGATGGGACTATGAGGTTAGTGTTGCATGTTATGCTGTACTGTAATGTTGAGTGTAAGCATGTGTTCACCATAGTGAGAAGAATTTTATTCTGCGTAGATCTTGTGCAGTCTGTGTCTGTTCTGAAGACGAGAAGTTGAAAATCCATGTTATTGAAGTATTTAGTGAAAACTGTATAACTTGTGCAACAAAGAGTACTTTGTGTAGTTTACGTGTTTCAGCATTACAGAATCTTCTCTTAATTGTAGCTGGCAAATAAGGGAAATGATTAAAGAAAACATGTTAATGTAGGAAATAATTTATAAACCCTCGTATCCTGATGAAGTTGATTTAATCCTCATTGGACATTTTATGTAACTGATGCGCAGTGACATATCTCTCAACCACTTAGCAGTTTTCATTAGTGTAAATTGAGATTACTGTGTTGTTCTTTGCAACATGGGCATCAGTCACTCTGCTTTTATTGGTGAACCGTTGCCCAGAAATGCAAATCAGAAGTAAAGTACTAAGTCTTCCATGATCTGGAATGTGTCATTGCCATAGTTTTGTAGCAAAAGGAAGTCACTCAAGAGAATTATGAAATTTTGAGACAGAATTGTTGCCCAGCAGTTTCCTTGAGGAAACAAAAAATTTAGTACTGATGATAATCACAGATCAAAAATTTACTTCTTTTGATTTTTTTACTTCTTTCGATTATGTCTTTGGCAACTCAGAAATCATATGAACAGTTGAAATGTTTTTTGTAATCGGAGTTGAACTAGCTTCTTCAAGGAAGAATTGTGGTGCAACCTGTGTCATACTGTGTACATTCCACACAGAAATACTCTACTGATTCAGGATGTTGGAAGTGATCATGACAGAAGCAGCATGCGTGTAGCTGTATAATTTTGTATACACACACTTCTTTGACATGTATGTATGTAAAAAATAAAAGACAGTTGACACAAATCTGTTAGGTCAAGAGTGGCCAGCAGCATTATAATGTCATTGAGGAGTAGTGTGATCAGGTCTGATACTGTTGACGACACATTGCAAAAATAGGCTACCAAACTGTAATTTCTAGGGTGTATTATGGAAGGAATACATTTCACAGCATTTCTACTGAGCATTTCCTTTACTGTTGTACAGTCTGTTGTAACCCCACGGGTAGAGAATATCTACAAACATACTCTTTTATTGATTTAAAAGAGGTATAGTTAATTTTTACTTTTGAAATTAATTTGTATGTGTAGTTTGAACATGGCCTAATGACATTTAAATAAATAATGTATTACTTAATTACAATTGACAGGTTGATCCTTCCTTTGTATATGCGTATACTCTCCTGGGACACGAGTATGTTACAACTGAAGAACTTGACAAGGCAATGAGTTGCTTTCGAACAGCCATTAGGTTAGACCAACGACATTACAATGCGTGGTAAGTAATTAGACTATTTGTGGTTTGTTATTTGATAGCTGTTCTACGTAATATACCACATCTGCTGATATTGTTTGCTATATCAGCAGTTGGAGCGATTTACTTTTGTATATACAAGTTTCATATTGTTGGTTTATGTTTTCAAGATCAGACTTGGTTGTTGTAGTAGTAATAATAATAACAATAATAATAATCTCCATGGAGGCCCGGGAAAAGAATAGGCCTCCGGTATGTTCTGCCATTCGTAAAAGGTGACGAAAAGAACAAAACACTAATAGGGCTAACCCCCCTTTTAGTGTGATTAGTTGGTTCAGGACACAACTAAAGAAGCCTCAGACAAGCGCCATCATGGTCGGGGACGACGCTTGAACCCCATGCCCGCCCACAATGGTAACGACACTGCTAGCCAACTGGAAAATTATTTAAATAGAAATAGAGGTGTTTTGCAGGATATGCTTCCTGCAACCACCCTAGAAGGAAAACAAAGACAGAGGATGAGATGGTCAGATGAAGTTAATTGGCTCCTCATGTTCTGTTATTACCAAGCAACAAACCTAGGAACCAACACAACTGGATACAGATCACAAGTATACACAACATTTATTACCAGATACCCAGAATTAAAATTTTTAACAGAACAACGACTAGCTGATCAGATCCGTGTAATAATCAAAAGTAACAGGATACTCCAGTCAGAATTAGAAAACATCAAACAACAAGTACAACAAATACAGGAACAAAATAATGTGCAATCAGAAGAAGAAGAAGAAAATACAGTAATAGACTCACACATCCCAGAGCAAACAAACAAAGAACAACACGCATCAATTAAACAATTAGAGGAAAACGAAATCTTAAGACTGCCACCAGAACAAGTACAAATAGAACATGAAGTGACACACATGTTAGATACAGAAGAAAAATTTCAGCTGACATATATAGAATACAAAGACAAAAATACAGACATTAGACCATTCTTGCATAGACCGCCAAATAACCCACAAGTCGAAACAACAATAAAAACTATCAACACAATCATACACAACAAAATAAATGAAAACACAACTATGGAAGAGTTACAACTACTGGTTTATATAGGAGCACTCACTACACTAAATATACACACTAGGCAGAGATCTGAACCAACAATACACAGAAGAAACCCACAAAACCATCATAGCAACACAGGCTACAGATCAGAATAGAAAACCTGAGGAAAGACATTGGACAGCTAACACAATTTATAAGAAAAGAAATATCAGACAAAAAACGAAAAAAGTTAGGTAAAATCTCACAACAAGAAGCGATAGAGCAATTAGATGAAAAGAAGCAGAAATTACAAGCATTGGCCAAACGACTTGGAAGATACAAAAAAAAAGTGAAAATAGAAGGAAACAAAACCAAACATTCAACACAAACCAAAAGAAATTTTACCAGACAATAGATAACACACACATTAAAATAGACAATCCACCAAACATAACAGACATGGAACACTTCTGGAGCAACATATGGTCAAACCCGGTACAACATAACATGCATGCACGATGGATAGAAGCAGAAACAGACACATACAAGATGATACCACAAATGCCTGAAGTGATAATTTTGCAACATGAAGTCACCAAAGCAATTAATTCTACTCACAATTGGAAAGCCCCTGGAAAAGATAAAATAGCAAATTTCTGGCTAAAGAAGTTTACCTCAACTCATTCACATCTAACTAAATTATTTAACAATGTAAAAAAAATAGAAAGAAACTTCCACATGGGTGTGTGTGTGTGTGTTTGTGTGTTATTTTATTGTGCCTGTCTACCGGCACTTTCCCGCTTGGTAGGTCTTGGAATATATAAATTATTTAACAAAATAGAAAGAAACATCCACATGGGAAAAATATATTAAAAACAAATATCCCAAGACTTACCAAGCGGGAAAGCGCCGGTAGACAGGCACAATAAAATAACACACAAACACACACACAAAATTTCTAGCTTTCGCAACCGACGGTTGCTGCTTCAGGAAAGAGGGAAGGAGAGGGAAAGACAAAAGGATGTGGGTTTTAAGGGAGAGGGTAAGGAGTCATTCCAATCCCGGGATCGGAAAGATTTACCTTAGGGGGAAAAAGGATAGGTATATACACGCACGCACACACACATCCCTTCATACATATACAGACACAAGCAGACATATTTAACGGCAAAGAGCGCGCGAGTATATACCTATCCTTTTTTCCCCGTAGGGTAAGTCTTTCCGCTCCCGGGATTGGAATGACTCCTTACCCTCTCCCTTAAAAGCCACATCCTTTCGTCTTTCCCTCTCCGTCCCTCTTTCCTGAAGAAGCAACCGTTGGTTGCGAAAGCTAGAAATTTTGTATGTGTGTTTGTTTTATTTTATTGTGCCTGTTTACTGGCGCTTTCCCTAAATTATTTAACAGTTACATTGCAGACTCATACATATTCCCTGATACACTTACACATGGAATAACTTATATGAAACCTAAAGATCAAGCAGACACAGCAAACCCAGCTAAATGCCGCCCCATAACATGCCTACCAACAATATACAAAATATTAACTTCAGTCATTACACAGAAATTAATGACACATACAACACATAACAAAATTATAAATGAAGAACAAAAAGGCTGTTGCAAAGCAGCACGAGGATGTAAAGAGCAACTGATAATAGATGCAGAGGTAACATATCAAGCTAAAACTAAACAAAGGTCGCTACACTACGCATACATTGATTACCGAAAAGCTTTTGATAGTGTACCCCACTCATGGTTACTACAAATATTGGAAATATACAAAGTAGATCCTAAATTGATACAGTTCCTAAACATTGTAATGAAAAATTGGAAAACCACACTTAATATCCAAACAAATTCAAATAATATCTCATCACAGCCAATACAGATTAAGCGTGGAATATACCAAGGAGACTCACTAAGTCCTTTCCGGTTCTGCGTTGCTCTGAACCCACTATCCAACATGCTTAATAATACAAATTATGGATACAATATTACTGGAACATACCCACACAAAATCACACATTTGCTATACATGGATGATCTAAAACTACTGCCAGCAACAAATCAACAACTCAACCAATTACTAAAGATAACAGAAGTATTCAGCAGTGATATAAATATGGCTTATGGAACAGACAAATGTAAGAAAAATAGCATAGTCAAGGGAAAACACACTAAACAAGAAGATTACATATTGGATAACCACAGCGACTGCATAGAAGCGATGGAAAAAACAGATGCCTATAAATATCTAAGATACAGACAAAAAATAGGAATAGATAATACAAATATTAAAGAAGAACTAAAAGAAAAATATAGACAAAGACTAACAAAAATACTGAAAACAGAATTGACAGCAAGAAACAAAACAAAAGCTATAAATACTTATGCTATACCAATATTGACCTACTCATTTGGAGTAGTGAAATGGAGTAACACAGACCTAGAAGCACTCAATACACTTACACGATCACAATGCCACAAATATAGAATACATCACATACATTCAGCAACAGAAAGATTCACATTAAGCAGAAAGGAAGGAGGAAGGGGATTTATCAACATAAAAAACCTACATTATGGACAGGTAGACAATTTAAGAAAATTCTTTCTAGAACGAGCAGAAACTAGCAAAATACACAAAGCAATCATTCATATAAATACATCGGCTACACCACTGCAATTTCATAACCACTTCTACAACCCTTTAGATCACATAACATCAACAGATACGAAGAAAGTAAATTGGAAAAAGAAAACTCTACATGGCAAGCATCCGTATCATCTAACACAGCCACACATCGATCAAGACGCATCCAACACATGGCTAAGAAAAGGCAATATATACAGTGAGACGGAAGGATTCATGATTGCAATACAGGATCAAACAATAAACACCAGATATTACAGCAAGCATATTATTAAAGATCCCAATACCACAACAGATAAATGCAGACTTTGCAAACAACAAATAGAAACAGTAGATCACATCACAAGCGGATGTACAATACTAGCAAATACAGAATACCCCAGAAGACATGACATTGTAGCAAAAATAATACATCAACAGCTTGCCTTACAACATAAACTTATAAAACAACACGTTCCCACATACAAGTATGCACCACAAAATGTACTGGAGAATGATGAACACAAATTATACTGGAACAGAACCATTATAACAGATAAAACAACACCACACAACAAACCTGACATCATACTCACCAATAAAAAGAAGAAATTAACACAACTAATCGAAATATCCATACCCAATACAACAAACACGCAAAAGAAAACAGGAGAAAAAATTGAAAAATACATCCAACTGGCTGAGGAAGTCAAGGATATGTGGCATCAGGATAAAGTTGACATTATACCAATTACACTATCAACTACAGTAGTCATACCACACAATATCCACCAGTACATCAATGCAATACAGCTACATCCAAACTTATATATACAATACAGAAATCCGTAATTATTGATACATGTTCAATTACCCGAAAGTTCCTAAACGTAATATAACATATACCGTACAGTTAAAAGGAAGTCATGCTTGATGAAGGTCCACGACACTTTCTACTTTTGACCAGACATAACGTCTGAGATAAGAAAGAAATAATAATAATACTTGTGTGATGAATATAGTTTGATGAGGTGGTTTAACAATTTTCTTAATCATTTGTGTTGAAGCATTATAAAGTTCATTTAGCACCAATAAGTGCTACTAAAGTATTTTGATTTCTCCAGGTAACACCAGTTTTTATAGACAGCAACAGTTGGTTAAATTCCAGGTGACTGTATGAATAATCACTCACCGTCCTGTTTAAATAGTGTATTCTTTTCAACATGTGGTACCTGTGAGAACATTAAACCTCTCAAACTAAGATTTAATTTCTCCTCCTCCTCCTCCTCCTTCTGTTTCGTCAGCTTCTGCTTTCTTTTAATTTGAATACATGTCCAGTATTACATGTTGGTAACCATTGCTGTCTGTAGATGGAGTTCTACTTCTTTCAAAAGGCTGAGCCTTGTGTCTGCAGACACAGCTTCCTTTCTTCAGCAGTCCCCTTCAACTCTGTGTGTGAAAAACATTCCATCTCACTAATCATATGTTTTTAAGTAGAATGTTCTCAATTTTCCCTCATTTTCTTCACTATGATCTTGCATTCAGAAATATTTTGTAGAAGAATAGCATGTCTAATTAAGTGTCCCACAAGTTTTGGTCTGCGTTGGCCTATAACTTCCACTAGTTCTGTCTTCCCACATATGTGCTTTAGAACCACCTCATATGTTTTACTGTCAGTCCAGCTAGTTGTTGGAAGTTCTCTTCCAGAACCACATTCCACAGACTCAAGGCATGCTATCTCGTGCTTTACTAACATCCAGATTTCACATCACAGAGTATTCTTGGCAGCCAGAGACTCTATGTGGGAAATCTTGTCTATCAACTAATGATTTGTTGGTTGGTATACTGTAGCATTACACTGGTTTTTATTGCCACTCCTTCCTTGGTTTTTATTGCCACTCCTTCCTTAGAACTGATTTTATATGCATTTAATTGTATGATGTTTGACATTTTAATTTCATAAATTGGATTGGCAAAGCTGACCCGGATCATTCAAAACATACATTCTGTTTTAATTAGAGTACAACAATAAAGTATTTCTGGGGGGTGAGGATATATATGGAAACACAAATAAACATTAGATCTCAGTGGTTAGTAAATTGAGTGATGACTTTACATTTAAGACTAGTAAGCTCCCCATTTTATGAAGAATCGAACTCCCATGTGTACAACAGGTTAAATGTTGTGAGTTAATGTGTTAAATATTTGGCATTAAGCACGTAAGTGAGGAAAAGTTTAGATGATGTTCAAAAGTATATTTAAAGTTGTTGGAAGTTGCCAAGTGCTCTCATTATATGACTCTGGATAAGAATAATCAGGGTAATTCGCTGTCCACTTTAAGCAAGAGCTAATTTTTCCCACCTCTCAGTGTTTATAATATTGTATCTTCTGGAACTGAGTATCATACAGTGGTGTAATTTTACAGGTACTTACAGTGATATATGCAGATACTGTCTGCAAAATGTGTTGCAAATAGAATTGGTATAGTGTGGGTTATTTGCATGCCATAGGTTATACTGCCTCAAGGCACACAGTTTCTATCTGTAATACTTATTTTACTATGTTAAAATTTTAACATGAGATTTAACCTCTTAATGAATAGATTGTGACAGCATTTTATATTTTTAAATTCTGTTAGTTTTTCAAATATTTGTTGCCCTGGAAGTCATTAAACAAGCACTCGGCAATGGGACTGTGCACATTGCATAAAAAGGGGGATACGTCAGATGTCAAACCCTACTGCCCAATCTCTCTTCTGACAGCTCTAGCAAAAAATTTTGAGAAAGTAATGTATTCAAAGTAGCCTCCCATATTTGTAAAACTAAAGTACTAACAAAATGTCGCTCTGAATAACCGGACATTACCCATTGGTATTTTTTGTGATCTCTCAAAGGCCTTTGATTGTGTAAATCATGGAATTCTTTTAGATAAGTTAAATCATTATGGTTTGAGAGGGGGGGGGGGCAGTGCACAAATGGTTTAATTCATACTTAACTGGAAGAATGCAGAAAGTTGAAATAAGTGTTTCATGTAATGTTAAAACAACAGCTGATTCTTCAAACTGGGGGCGGCTAATCAAGTACAGGGTCCCACAGGGTTCGGTCTTAGGTCCTTTACTGTTCTTAATATACATTAATGACTTACCATTCCATATGGATGAAGATGCAAAGTTAGTTCTTTTTGCTGATGATACAAGTATAGTAATAACATCCAAAAACCAAGAACTAAGTGATGTAATTGTAAATGATGTTTTTCACAAAATTATTAAGTGGTTCTCAGCAAACGGACTCTTTAAATTTTGATAAAACACGGTATATCCAGTTCTGTACAGTAAATGGCACAACTCCAGTAATAAATATAGAATCTGAACAGAAGTCTGTAGCTAAGGTAGAATTTTCAAAATTTTTAGGTGTGTCCATTGATGAGGTGCTAAACTGGAAGCAACACATTGATGGTCTGCTGAAACGTCTGAGTTCAGCTACGTATACTATTAGGGTCATTGCAAATTTTGGTGTTAGAATCTCAGTAAATTAGCTTACTATGCCTACTTTCATTCACTGCTTTCGTATGTCATCATATTCTGGGGTAATTCATCGTTGAGTAGAAAAGTATTCATTGCTCAAAAAAGTGTAAACAGAATAACCCACGGTCATCCTGCAGACATTTATTTAAGGATCTAGGGATCTTCACAGTATATATATTCACTAATGAAATTTGTTGTTAATAATCCAACCCAGTGTGCATAGCTATAACACCAGGTGAAAGGATGATCTTCACTATGCAGGGTTAAATCTGACTGGCACAGAAAGGGGTAAATTATGCTGCCACAAAAGTCTTTGGTCACCTACCAAACAGCATCAAAAGCCTGACAGATAGCCAACTAACATTTAAAAATTAATTAAAAGAATTTCTAGATGACAACTCCTTCTACTCATTGGCTGAATTTGTAGATATAAATTAAGGGAAAAAAACAACAACTTAAAATATTAGTGTCATGCAATATTTTGTGTCATGTAATGTCTTGTACAGACATCTTTTATTAACCTGACACGTTCCACATCATTACGAAGTGTCGTATTCATGATCTATGGAACAAGTATTAATCTAATCTAATCTACTAGATTAGCCATAAAATAATGTAGCTAATGGATCAGTATTTTCCAGTCACCCTGTGGAATCCTTCAGCCATGGTTGAGTTTTAAAAATGGAATGTTCAAACAAATTTTGTACTTTCAACTAGTTATCATTTAATAAATTGCACAGGGTACCTGCTGGCCATCTTACGGTGAGCCATGAAAGACAGTGCTCAGTGACTCACATGATGATGACTGGCAGGTGCCCACTTGAAATATCATGCCATGAATTAAATGACAACTGGCTGCAAGCCCAAAATTTGTTTGAATATCCTCCATCATCATCAGCCAGCGTAAAAATTGATGATCACACATGACAGTGAATTGTCTCCCATATAAATACAGTTGGAATTTAGTGATTGCCCAAACAACTGCTAAATACTCTTTATCAGCTGTAGAGTATTCTTCTGAGGCTTCGAGGGTACTCTGCAGGTGTAAAAAACCACTCTTACACTGTCTTCCTAGATTTGCATTAACACTGCAGACAGACTAGTATCAGTGTCTAGTTCCATCTCGGCATTCTTATTAAAAAAAAAAAAAAGCCAGGACCGATGTCAGCACCTTGAGGGTACAGGAAGATCTTTCTTGCTCCTCATTCCCAGGAAGAGTGATGCAGCTGTTGCTGTGGTGGCTGTGTGTTACAACTGAAATTGTTTAAAAAGTCATGCATTTTTTGCAGGTGACTTATAAATTATCTGTAATAGTAGCACATTACAAGGAAACTTCACGAATGTATGAGAAGCTGGAGAAAAGCTAAACTTTTTCTGACTCGGGACAGCTTCCATTTCTATTAAATAGGTGCCCCAAGATTTGTTTCCTTCAAATTCGAGAGATACTTTCCAAGATTCAGGTGAAGACCAGCATCATGTAGATACTTTGGCACTTAGATGCAATTCCAGTGACTCCAAGAAAAGAATGACATCATCAGGGTAGCAAAGACATGTCATCTATTTAAGATCTTGGATTTAATAGTTTGGAGGTTAGATTAGATTTAGCTTTTTGTTCCATAGACCCAAAAATGAGATGATTCTCATGGGTTTGGAACAAGCCAGAAAGTATAACGTAAAACATTCGAATATAATACTACCCTGATCATTGTCTAAATATGTGACTATATTACGGTAAACTGGAACTGCTAATATTTACAGAATTAATACACTATCAGAATGAAACTTAGTTATGCACTTAAATAAATTTATTGTGCACAAAATACCTAATTTTTACTGTTGTGACCAAGTGCTGTCAAAACTGAAATCTGACAGACATTTTTATTTAAGTTGGTCTGACAGTCCCTCTTAAGATATTCATCTATAGAGTAGGAGGAGTTGCCCATCAAAAGGTCTTTCAGACTCAGTGTAAACTGCGCTTTATCAGAAACCAAGTTTCTAGTGAAACTTCCTGGCATATTAAAACTGTGTGCCGGACCGGGACTCGAACTCAGGACCTTTGCCTTTCGCGGGCAAGTGCTCTACCAACTGAGCTACCCAAGCTCGACTCTCGCCCCATCCTCACAGCTTTACTTCTGCCAGTACTTCGTCTCCTACCTTCCAAACTTTACAGAAGGTAGGAGACCAGGTACTGGCAGAAGTAAAGCTGCGAGGATGGGGCGAGAGTCGAGCTTGGGTAGCTCAGTTGGTAGAGCACTTACCCGCGAAAGGCAAAGGTCCCGAGTTCGAGTCCTGGTCCGGCACACAGTTTTAATATGCCAGGAAGTTTCATATCGGTGCACACTCTGCTGCAAAGTGAAAATCTCATTCTGGAAGTTTCTAGTGGTTGCTGGCAATTTATTGAAACCATGTGTTCCTGAATATTGGACCCCTTTTTCTGCAAAGGTAAGTGATTTTAGGTCTTTATGTAGATTGTTCTTATATCTAGTATTCATACTATGTATTGAACTATTGGTTTGAACAACACACACATTATTTGCAACAAATTTCATTAAGGAGTAAATATACTGAGAAGGCAGTGTATAGAATACCCAGTTCCTTGAGCAGTTTCGACACGATGTTCTTGAATTTACACCACAAATTAGTCTCATTACACTCTGTTGCACCCTAAAAACTTCGCACTTCAATGGTTGCTGGAGCATTATGGCTACTAAAGGGCAGAGTGTTGAATTTGTAAAGGCCACAAGATGTTATGAAATCAGTTTCTTCACAATCAACCTCGATCTGCCTGTAGCCAGTCTGCATATCCATAGTGGTGTATTTTGCTTCCTTCTGCCTCTTTGATATCATCAAATCATGGCAGTGGGTATACAGCTATTTTGGTTATTTTCATTCAGCTGCTGATAATTGACACAAAAATTCTATATGCCATCATCCTTCACAAGGGAGGACCAAAGACATTCTGATAGCTGAATGCTGTCCTCAGCATCATCTCAGTGTCCTCCTTGTCGCCAACGTCTTGGCAACTGTCATCCATGCAGGGTTTTCATCTGCGGTGGCCTCAGCTCCATTAATGCTAACCTCAGTTTTCCAGAATTTGGGAGGTAGGATTGCAGCAGAAACTCTCTATGGCAGTGTGGCATGACTCAGGCAAATTGGAGAGTAATGTTGAACAGTTTACGATAGTGGACTTAGTCTCACAGTTCAGGTTTAGTTGTCTTTAGTTGTTTGGTGTGGATAAAATTTGCATGTTGTTTGACATCTTATGGTGTAACAGTCATTGAACACTCTTCTTCTCTCTTTGCAATAATTTCCGGCATGCTCAGGGCATTTACAGTGAGAACATAGCAGAGTATTGTCCTCCATTCTTGAAATGTCTTCGTGAATCTAGTTGTGACTTTGCCATCAAGAACATTGGCTACAAAACTGACAGTCGCAGCATAAGTCAGGGGTTTCAAACTTCATTCTTCAATGTTCGTCTGCCATTTAGTGATTTGTGCCAGTTATTGATGAACTTATTCCTGAATTAGTTACGCAGCATCATCCTGGCTGTAGTAGACATTCAACACAGCTGCTTCTGACCATCTGGGTTCAACATTTAACAGATGTAATAAATTCTCATCTTTCTACTCTTACTATTGTCGTATCAGTAATACAAGGTCTTGATAGTGTTCCAGCACTGCCATCAGTACGGCATTTGGAAGCCCCTTGAAGGTCCTTCTGTGTGTTCATTTACTGAAGTGTTGCCTTGGTATGCTAATACTGTCCAATGTTCTCTGCTAGGGTGACATCCTTCAAAAGGCTCACTTGACACACGCCCTCTGTCACATCACCCTCTGTCACAATCCTTCATTAGAGGTGAAATTGTCAGCTTCTGTCATATTTGAATTTGCTGTGTTACACAGTGCAAAACCACATTTCATGGACATTTTTGTTGTTTGCCCTTATTGTTGGGCTCTTTTCTTCAGTTCTTCGGCTATGAGGACTTGCTGCTGGTTGCCAACAAGTATTTAATTTCTGGCAGACGTTTTTCCCAGGTCCTGTGCTCTTTCTCATTGTCTCCTAAAAATACTGTCAGATACCTGATGTGCATCTGACTCATAGGTGCTCTCTTGTATGTTGGTATCTGGATTATGCAGAATGTACTTGGAATCCAACCTTTAAAGGTGAAGACTTTCGTGCAGGCATACTGGAGCCATGGCGATGTCAATGTCAGAGATACCTGATCTCTTAATCTAACTCTTTTATCATATAGAATCTGAACTTTAGCAATAGTTAAGAGCAGGGCCATAAAAAATATTAACACATCACATTGAAAATGTTTTTCATCACATGCAGAGCAGAACTGCCAGCCTCTATGAAGTGTACTTGTATATATACATAAATAAAATGTTCAAGCAAATTTCAATGTTCCATAAAGAAATAATTGTAGATGGTAGAAAACGAGCTGATGGTGTGTTTGTCATCAACCCATAATTATATCCACTATGTCATCAGCATGTGAAGCAGTGTTAGGCAGTATTAGTGTCACTTTAACCAACTGCATAGGAAAGAACTTACAAGAAAAATTCTTGAGGCTTATTTCAGCTGCAAACATACAATACTTCAAGAAATCTGAAAACAAGATTTCTGAAGGTATTGCACATAAACAATTGCTTAAGCAGCAAACATGTACTTCGAAAAGGTTCTGCTTGTTACAGTCTCATGTACTCCTAAGACGAGATAACCTGTGTGATTTGTGGAACAAACAGATGATCTTGTCTGACATTCTTAGCTGTGGTACATTACCTAGGCTGTAGACTGCCAGTGAGTGCTTACTACCACTATAACTGGCATTTGCATTGCTGGTGGGGAAGCATCACTTTTAATCTAGTGACAGTTTCTAATCACTCAATAGAAATATAAATTCAGGTACAGTGAAACAGCTGATATTACTGTTAGTGTGATCGGAGCTTTTGACAAGTTTCCCCATGAGCAACAAGATCAGTCCAGATACAAACAAAGGAAACTGAGATGAACTAGCTAATGTAGATTGCCATTATCGCCAAAGGGATCTGCAATGGTAAATATGCCAAAGAACAAGAAGCTGAGCAACTCCATGCCACATTTTGAAAGCTCTGTTTAACATTATATTCTATCAATTCTGCAAGTATATTGAATTTTTGATGCAGGTGATTATAATGGGAAAGCTTAATAATGAATGCAGTATGCTGTCTTCATAATTGTTAAATAAAATAAGGGAAAAGCATTACTCACTTCTAGCGAATTGATGCTTGGAGCACAGAAACAGAAAACAGCACTTAGACTAGCTTTCAAGCACTAGCTCTCTCTCTCTCTCTCTCTCTCTCTCTCTCTCTCTCTCTCTCTCTCTCTCTCTCTCTGGTGGCCATAGCAAGACTTGTTTTTATTATGCCAATGTATGTTTCAGTGTCACAGCTTCATCATCTGGGGTTTCTGTTGTGTAAGGACTTTAATTGTGATGTTTTGTTTAACCTGTGGGAGATGCATTGGGATGTCATATACAAAAGAAATACAGTCACTTTGAAGTGTATATTGCCAAAACAAAATGGTACTTATAAAGACAGTAGACAGAATATGTTTTTAATTTCCCATTTATTTCAATGTCTTGGTTCTGTCAAGAATAGCCACTGTAGCAACCATGAAAGATAATTCTAAGCTTTTCGACATAATAGTTTGTTCCTTTCTATTCCCTTTCATACTCGTGTGGTTTGCCTAGTAAGTGTGATCTGGACTGAACATTGTCTGATTCAGTTGCTACACTAGATCTATTTCAGTATGTTATAAACGTTTTGCAACCAGAGTTGCAAGAAGAAGCTATTACAATGATTTTTCTAAAATCCTTATCCAAGTAGAGATGATGCGTTACACTTATACATTTGCGTGGAATAAATGACCAGCCACAGTTTTCATGGGTCCTTGAAACAAGATGTCATGGAAGCCACCTTTAGGTCTGCAATCAGGTCATATCACTCCATACTTGCTAAATCAGTCCAGTAGGAGGCATTCAATAAAGAGTTTCTCTTGCACAAGCCCCTGAGAGTGATACACTGGACTTATCTTTGGTATTCCGAGACAATCTCAAATGTTGATACGTTCTCTTATCTTTTAAGTGTGTCTATGCACCACTCTTCATTCATTCCTACGTGAGCTGAGGGAGAGGGACTGACAAGTACTACACTAGTAATAGAATCTTCAGAACTGCCAAAAGCATGTATCTTGTCAGTCACCATTACTGTTTTGAGTTCCAAGGTATTGTATTTATCTGGTGATGCTGTAACAAGAAGTTTTTATGACTCATAGTTGAAATTTTCAAGATTTTCGTTTCTTAAATTAAATTTTCAAGATTTTCGTTTCTTAAATTGTGTGCCATGAAGCAAGAATATTTTAATTTGTATTTAATATTGCTGTCATTTTGAGACATGAAAAATAAAAGGGCTTGCAATAGAAACTCAAACATTTTCTTAAGATTTCTATTGTTAACATCTAATTGGAGACACATGTGAACTATGCTTGTCTAAAACATTACTTGCTTTCTGTTTTTCAAAGGTATGGAATTGGAACTATATTTTTAAAGCAGGAGCGATTTTTGCTTGCGGAACTTCATTTCAAAAGAGCTCTTGCTATTCACCATCAGAGTTCTGTTCTGCTGTGTCATATAGGAGTGGTATGTATGTTGTTTCACACATTTATCTTCCTATTGTTCAAACACAGCTTAATTTTCAACTTTACTTTTCACTGTATTGAATGTTCTGTAAAGATTAAATAATAATTTATTAAGTTTTGTGCAGTAGAAATAATTCTAGGAATAAACTTGTTTTGACCCTTATGCATCATTTTAATCTGTGATCTCAATTTGAAACCCATATCAGTTATGTTTTTTTTTTTTTCTGGTACTGTACTTAACTTCCACATTTGACAAAGACCTGGCAGTGTGATTTCCTTGCTGTATGAAACTACACTTAAAATATAGGGCGGGTGTTTTTGACAGAAGAATAATCAAGAAGAAAGCTTGTTGTGGGGTTACCTCCAAATTAAATTCTTTTTTAATATTTTGTCATGCCAAGATCTGTGTGGTGGGATATGTCATTAGGGAACATATTTAGATATTTTAAGATTGAGAAAAAAGGGGAAAATAGTCTGACTTTTTAATACAATTACAGATGCTATACTATGTAGTGAAAAAATTTAGTACTATTTGGCATGGTGTATATCTGAATTGTGAATCATGTATACAGCATAAAAGGAGTATTAATTAAGTAAAATAAATCTGCTTACATGAAATAATGGAAGTTAGGCCAGTATCTGGACAAAACTTCCTAAAGCAGTATGACACAACTTTGAAACACTCAAAAAATTTGTTTTTGAAGATAAGAAAATTTCTAACTGCTGTTAAGTACAAACATTTGCAAGGAAAGACATAGTCGTCAGAAGCTAAGTGCTTGTAGTCACTTTGTTGGTACGTGAACTAAAATTGGAATCATACAGAGAATATTAGCATGGGCCTTGCACATAGATGCGATACAAAATTGTGAAGTATTAAAAAAAAATGAAAGGATAAAAAAGATGAAATAATAAGAATATGAAGGAAAAAAGAAGTGTATAGCATAATGGTCTACTTATTCTGTAATCCTATAACCACTGTTTCGAATCTCACCAGTTGCTGTGTTTCTTTTTTAATTCCAAATGCATTAACAATACAATATTAACTAACAAAGATTGAATTATAATATGAAAAGGATATACTGCTGATTTATATAAATATGTAATTGTTTATTTGTTCAAAATCATAAAACTTTGAAAGTTCTTCATCGGTTGCTTTGAAACTTTGACTCAAAATGGTTCAAATGGCTCTGAGCACAATGGGACTTAACATCTGTCAAGAGTCCCCTAGAACTTAGAAATATTTCAGCCTAACTAATCTAAGGACACACACACATCCGTGTCTGGGGCAAGAGTCGAACCTGCAACCATAGCGGTTGTGCGGTTCCAGACTCAAGTGCCTAGAACTGCTCAGCCACACCGGCCGCCAAAGTTTGACTCAATGTTGCATTCAAATATATATACTTACTTTTTAAAAATAATGTAATATGTAAATTAAAATGTAATATATATATAAGGGGGAAATGTTATTACCAAAAATCTCAAAAGTTCTGTAGTGATTTACTTCAGATTTTTACACAGTACTGTAATGAACATTTGCAAGATATAGGAGGAGATAGAGAGAGAGAGGGGAAGAGGCGATGGACAGAGAGGTGGAGAAGCAGGAGGAGCTGGACAAAGGGAGGGGAGGTGGAGACAGAAGTTTAAAAAAGATTACCATGTGTGTTGAATTCCCATACTTCTTAGAAACATGTGCTTTCTCTTTTCAATTTAACCAGACTGAGCCACGGCTATGAGTAGCTGGGAATGGCTATTTTTTAATAAAAATAAGATCTTACTTTTAGTTAATTGGTTGTATTAAAATAAAAATAAAATGCCTTATTGAGAAATGAAAGAGTTTTGTACATTAATAATGACGTTTAGTGTCTAGAAACGAAAAACAGTATTTTTTGTGTATTTGACATTACGCATTTTTGTACCAAATTTAAATTTTTGTGAGTGCTAGAATTTTCGTGCAAATAGTAATTGAAAAAGGCTACATGTTACTTTAATTAAAAATTATGATTTAACATTTTTTAATAATATTAACATTTCCATTCATTAGTAAATATAGAATTTGAAAAAGGACTCTACTTATGAGAATAAAACTTATGGCATTACAATTGCATCCAAATATGCTATGCAGTGATCTATTGATGAGTTCATTAAAAATTGCAGTTTTCTACTTACCAGCACTAGGAAACCCTCTGTCCATCAAAGGTGCTTGTTAGATTTTGTATGAGAGTTGTATCATAATGCATGTCTGGATTCTGACCTTCAAATACTAGAAGTATGAAGAGAATTTGAGATAGTTGATCAGTTATGCAAGAATTTGAGAGAGTTGATCAGTTATGCAAGAATTTGAGAGAGTTGATCAGTTATGCCCCTTTGTAAGTTACCAATATTTGAGCAGCTTTGAAAGAATGTTGACCATAGCTTATCTAATGAGGATGTTCATCGGTACTAGACGTATTATTGGCACGAGGCATGACCTTTCACATAGCATTAAGATTTAAGTATTAATCAAATAGTTCACAGAAATTATTGTTGTTGTTGTCTTCAGTCCTGAGACTGGTTTGATGCAGCTCTCCATGCTACTCTATCCTGTGCAAGCTGCTTCATCTCCCAGTACCTACTGCAACCTACATCCTTCTGAATCTGCTTAGTGTACTTATCTCTTGGTCTCCCTCTACGATTTTTACTCTCCACGCTGCCCTCCAACGCTAAATTTGTGATCCCTTGATGCCTCAAAACATGTCCTACCAACCGATCCCTTCTTCTAGTCAAGTTGTGCCACAAACTTCTCTTCTCCCCAATCCTATTCAATACCTCCTCATTAGTTACGTGATCTATCTACCTTATCTTCAGTATTCTTCTGTAGCACCACATTTCGAAAGCTTCTATTCTCTTCTTGTCCAAACTAGTTATTGTCCATGTTTCACTTCCATACATGGCTACACTCCAAACAAATACTTTCAGAAACGACTTCCTGATACATAAATCTATATTCGATGTTAACAAATTTCTCTTCTTCAGAAACGCTTTCCTTGCCATCGCCAGTCTACATTTTATATCCTCTCTACTTCGACCATCATGAGTTATTTTACTTCCTAAATAGCAAAACTCCTTTACTACTTTAAGTGTCTCATTTCCTAATCTAATTCCCTCCGCATCACCCGATTTAATTTGAATACATTCCATTATCCTCGTTTTGCTTTTGTTGATGTTCATCTTATATCCTCCTTTCAAGACACTGTCCATTCCGTTCAACTGCTCTTCCAAGTCTTTTGCCGTCTCTGACAGAATTACAATGTCATCGGCGAACCTCAAAGTTTTTACTTCTTCTCCATGAATTTTAATACCTACACCAAATTTTTCTTTTGTTTCCTTTACTGCTTGCTCAATATACAGATTGAATAACATTGGGGAGAGGCTACAACCCTGTCTCACTCCTTTCCCAACCACTGCTTCCCTTTCATGCCCCTCGACTTTTATGACTGCCATCTGGTTTCTGTACAAATTGTAAATAGCCTTTCGCTCCCTGTATTTTACCCCTGCCACCTTTAGAATTTGAAAAAGAGTATTCCAGTCAACATTGTCAAAAGCTTTCTCTAAGTCTACAAATGCTAGAAACGTAGGTTTGCCTTTTCTTAATCTTTCTTCTAAGATAAGTCGTAAGGTCAGTATTGCCTCACGTGTACCAACATTTCTACGGAATCCAAACTGATCCTCCCCGAGGTCCGCATCTACCAGTTTTTCCATTCGTCTGTAAAGAATTCGCGTTAGTATTTTGCAGCTGTGACTTATTAAACTGATAGTTCGGTAATTTTCACATCTGTCAACACCAGCTTTCTTTGGGATTGGGATTATTATATTCTTCTTGAAGTCTGAGGGTATTTCGCCTGTCTCATACATCTTGCTCACCAGCTGGTAGAGTTTTGTCATGACTGGCTCTCCCAAGGCCATCAGTAGTTCTAATGGAATGTTGTCTACTCCGGGGGCCTTGTTTCGACTCAGGTCTTTCAGTCCTCTGTCAAACTCTTCACGCAGTATCGTATCTCCCATTTCGTCTTCATCTACATCCTCTTCCATTTCCATAATATTGTCCTCAAGTACATCACCCTTGTATAAACCTTCTATATACTCCTTCCACCTTTCTGCCTTCCCTTCTTTGCTTAGAACTGGGTTGCCATCTGAGCTCTTGATATTCATACACGTGGTTCTCTTCTCTCCAAAGGTCTCTCTAATTTTCCTGTAGGCAGTATCTATCTTACCCCTAGTGAAATAAGCTTCTACATCCTTACATTTGTCCTCTAGCCATCCCTGTTTAGCCATTTTGCACTTCCTGTCGATCTCATTTTTGAGACGTCTGTATTCCTTTTTGCCTGCTTCATTTACTGCATTTTTATATTTTCTCCTTTCATCAATTAAATTCAGTATTTCTTCTGTTACCCAAGGATTTCTAGCAGCCCTCGTCTTTTTATCTACTTTATCCTCTGCTGCCTTCACTACTTCATTCCTCAGAGCTACCCATTCTTCTTCTACGGTATTTCTTTCCCCTATTCCTGTCAATTGTCCCCTTATGCTCTCCCTGAAACTCTGTACAACCTCTGGTTCTTTCAGTTTATCCAGGTCCCATCTCCTTAATTTCCCACATTTTTGCAGTTTCTTCAGTTTTAATCTACAGGTCATAACCAATAGATTGTGGTCCAAGTCCACATCTGCCCCTGGAAATGTCTTACAACTTAAAACCTGGTTCCTAAATCTCTGTCTTACCATTATATAATCTATCTGAGACCTTTTAGTATCTCCAGGGTTCTTCCACGTATACAACCTTCTTTCATGATTCTTAAACCAAGTGTTAGCTATGATTAAGTTGTGCTCTGTGCAAAATTCTACTAGGCGGCTTCCTCTTTCATTTCTTAGCCCCAATCCATATTCACCTACTATGTTTCCTTCTCTCCCTTTTCCTACTGCCGAATTCCAGTCACCCATTACTATTAAATTTTCGTATCCCTTCACTATCTGAGCAATTTCTTTTATTTCATCGTACATTTCTTCAATTTCTTCATCATCTGCAGAGCTAGTTGGCATATAAACTTGTACTACTGTAGTAGGTGTGGGCTTCGTATCTATCTTGGCCACAATAATGCGTTCACTATGCTGTTTGTAGTAGCTTACCCGCATTCCTATTTTGCTATTCATTATTAAACCTACTCCTGCATTACCCCTATTTGATTTTGTGTTTGTAACCCTGTAGTCACCTGACCAGAAGTCTTGTTCCTCCTGCCACCGAACTTCACTAATTCCCACTATATCTAACTTTAACCTATCCATTTCCCTTTTTAAATTTTCTAACCTACCTGCCCGATTAAGGGATCTGACATTCCACGCTCCGATCCATAGAACGCCAGTTTTCTTTCTCCTGATAACGACATCCTCCTGAGTAGTCCCCGCCCGGAGATGCGAATGGGGGACTATTTTACCTCCGGAATATTTTACCCAAGAGGATGCCATCATCATTTAATCATACATTAAAGCTGCATGTCCTCGGGAAAAATTACGGCTGTAGTTTCCCCTTGCTTTCAGCCGTTCGCAGTACCAGCACAGCAAGGCCGTTTTGGTTAATGTTGCAAGGCCAGATCAGTCAATCATCCAGACTGTTGCCCCTGCAACTACTGAAAAGGCTGCTGCCCCTCTTCAGGAACCACACGTTTGTCTGGCCTCTCAACAGATACCCCTCCGTTGTGGTTGCACCTACGGTACGGCCATCTGTATCGCTGAGGCACGCAAGCCTCCCCACCAACGGCAAGGTCCATGGTTCATGGGGGGGCAGAAATTATTAGAATATAAATATTGTACACATCCTAGTTTCCTTCTCAAAGATTGACCATTTTAAACATTTAATTTTTTTTCCGTTTGGCCCATCAGTTTCTCCAAACACTGTGCACAATTTTCATTAAAGTACAGCATACTTTCCATAATAAGTTTCTTGTGATAATCAGTTGCTGAAAGTACATTTAGAGCTAATTTAACTTTCTGCGAAATAAATTTATTTTCCAGTCTCACTTTCTATGAAGCGAGAACAATTAACCATTTTTTGCGCTTAGTAACAATTTTTTTTTCTTTTAAAATTAAAAGTGAATGCGAGGTCTATTCAAAAAATTATGGAATTTTTTCCACTAATTTTTTCTGCGATTACAGTTTACCTATTGTGCATGGTCCCCTTCGAAATACTCTCTGTCACAATTGATATGCTGCTTCCAGCGCTGTTGCCACTTTTGGAAGCAGTCTTGGCATACCTGTTACTGGATTGCCCGAAGCACAGTTCCTGAATTTTCTTTTATCTTATCTATGATTGCAAATATTCATCCTTTCAATGGGGTTTTCAGGTTTAGCAATAAATTTAAAAAAAAATTGTCCTCAGGAGTGACGCCTGGGCAGTATGTAGGATGAGTCAGTACAGTGGTTTCGGGTTTTGTGCACTAGTTACACACCGACAGGGATGAATGTGCAGGTATGTTATCATGATGCAAGCAAGAGCCATGAATTGTCTCACCACATTTCCTTCTCACATTTTCTCGCAGGCTTCGCAACACATCCAGATAGTACCATCGATTAACAGTTTATCTCTGTGGAACGAATTCGTGATAAACTAATCCTTCAAAGTAAAAGTAAACTATCAGCATGGCTTTGACATTTGACCTGGCCAGACGAGCTTTTTTTGATCTTGGAGAACCTTTCCTGAAACATTGTGAAGATTGAACCTTGGTCTCAACATCAGAACCATAGTCTCAAGTCCCATCACCAGTTATGGTTGTCTTGAGGAACATCTCGTTTTTATTTGCACGATCCAAAAGCTCTTTACGGATTGCGAGGTGGAGGTCATTCCAGTCTTGACTCATGAGCTGTGCGATGAACGTGGCGGCAACACGATGCATTTCAAGCTTCTCTGCCAGGATTTGATGTTACATTCTTCTGCAATCTCTCTGTCAGTCACTTCGATTGGCATGCACAGATTTATTGACGCTCCTGGCATAAGCGTCATTGCTGGGTGCCAAAGGGAATCCTGAATGAGGATCCTCTTTTAACTTCTGTTCGGCCATTTGTTAAACCATGTGAACCATTCATAACACCAAGTACAACTTAAGAACTCATCACTGTAGGCTTCTTGCATCATTTGGCGTGTCTCTGTAAATGTTTTCTTGAGTTTTACACCAAATTTAATGCAGACTCATCACTCCTCTGACTCTGTCATATCAAAATTCACAAACTGGGCAACACAATGTTCTACTCAATACAGCACTGAACAGTGGATAACAGATGTAGAACAATGAAACTTCCAGCTACACATTAAACACAGGCATATGGGGGGTTGCCAACCGTATTTCGCTCCAACAAACCACTGGAATGAAATTACATCTACATCCATATTCCGCAAGCCATCGCATGGTGCATGGCAGAGGGTGCATTGTACCACTACTAGTCATTTCCTTTCCTACTCCATTCGAAGACAGAGTGAGGGGAAAATGACTATATATATGCCTCCACATGAGCCCTAATTTCTCATATCTTATCTTCGTGATCCCTAAGCGAAATGTTTCTTGATTTTTTTGAAGAACACTACTGTGTAAGTTTAGAGAACTAGAATTTGAAGCTGACTGCTCTCTTCCCTACAGGGATTCCCACTTGAGTTCCTGAAGCATACCCGTAACGCTTTGTGCTTATCGAACCTACCAGTAACAAATCTAGCAGCTCTCCTTTGAACTGCTTCGATGTCTTCTTTCAATCCGACCCGGTGTGGATCCCACACACTCACAAATAGGTCGCGCGAGAATCCTATATGCGGTCTCCTTTTACAGGTGAATCAGACTTTCCTAAAATTTTCCATTAAACTGAAGTCGACCATTCACCTTCCCTGCCACAATCCTCACATGCTCATTCCATTTCTCTTCTTCTCTACATTACTCTCAGATATTTGAACTGCGCGGCTGTGTCAAGCAGGACACTACTAGTGCTGTATCCGAACATTATGGGTTTGTTTTTCCTACTCATCCACATTAACTAACATTTTTCTACATTTAGAGCCAGCTGCCATTCATCACATCAACTTGAAATATTGTCATGTCATCTTTTATGATCCTACAGTCACCGATCTTCAACGCCTTCCTGTAGACCACAGCATCATCAGTGAATGGCTGCAGGATAGCTCCCCACGCTGTATGCCTGATCATTGCTGTACATATAAAACAGCAATGGTCCTATCACACTTCTCTGGGGCACCCCTGATGTTACCTCTGTCTCCACTGAACACTCGCTGTTGAGGAAAACATACTGGGTTCTATTACTTAAGAAGTCTCCGAGCCATTCACATGTCTGGGAGCATATTCTGTTTGCTCGTACCTTCGCTAACAGCTTGCAGTGGGGTACCATGTCTAATGCTTTTCAGAATTATGAATGTTCTGGAATTTTTCGAACAGACCTCATACATGCACAATTGAGGAAAGGAAGATAAGGCAAGGTACAGATAACTTATGTTCAAGAACAGCACTAATTTTCTGTTCATGTATTGGAAGTAAGTCATCAAAAACTAGGAACATTGTACAGAGTTGTCATTGTTATGTGCAGGTTAACCATCTGGTCTGAATATGACACAGGGGCGGTTGGTAGTTTGTATCAACAAACTCATAGAGATCTTTTAGGGCCCATGTTTGTATTGTGTACATGTGATATGTTTCCATATCCAACAAGAAGATACCAGTTCCTAGCTGTGAGCTGTTACGTACACTATGGACTGGACAGTCAGTGCCTATCTTGTTTTCATTCAAGTTTCATTTGAAATTACTCTCCTCTCATTTCCTTCCTCTTGCAGCTTTCACAATGGCTTCCAAACCATGGAATGTATGCTCTCATATCTATAGGTCTCTGAGTGTAACACACAAGAAAATTTTTGTGACAGTTACCCGTATAAGACACATGCAGTTTGCAAAATGGTTCTTCTTCACATATATAGTCCAAAAAGATTTGAAAATGTTTGGGATTTCTGCACTGTTTACACAGTGTTTCCATTTAATATTGCACCAGAGAAGATATTGCAGTTTGTGTTTCATTGTTGCTCGAGCACAGCAGTACAGGTGGGTTGGAGGTGGAACAGTGATAAAAGCTTGCCTGACAACTATATGAGTGTAGGGAGGAGAGTAGTGAGTGGGCAGCAAATTATGTCATGTTGCCAACCAGGGTTTTTAGGAACATCTCCCATGTTTAAACTGCAGTGTCACTGAATAAGTTTGTAGTCGGAATTGATTTTCAAATACTCAACAACAGTATTCATTTCTGCAGGAGACAGTGAACATCTACATAGTCGTCAGTGGTGCTCTTACATGTTTCGTGCTGTAATGTTGTTGACGCTCACCATGATGTATGATGGGAACGAAAGGGGGTGAGTCAGCTGCTTGTTATGCACAGCCAACAAAAGAGCACACTTAGATGACATGTTTGGGAGCAAGAAACATTATAACATTCTCATGTCAATATTGAAGTAAAATCCTGTATGTATTCAGATAAAATCAGTTGTGTTCTTAGGTTCCACATTAACCACAACTGTAGAAATCACAAAATATTTGGAATGAACAGCCAAATATCTGTGACAATGAAGATATAAATTCTTCAGTTGTGCTATTAGGATGATGATCAAAAACAGTGATACCACAGATGATAGGTTTAGTAAGTGAAATACGTGGAAAAGAAAATGGTCCGCCAATTAATGTAAACCATTTATTTTTGTTTATTTTATATGTGCTCATATTATCAAAATGTAGACAATCAGTAAATGGCATAAATTTAGGATAAGTATAATGTTAACTTTTTAGCAGATACTTTGCCATTAAAAGTGTTTGTAATTTTGATTAGTCAAAATATGTTAAACATAGTGGTCGAGTAAATACAGTACATTAAGTTGTATTTCATGATTGAATTGAAGCCAGTGTACAGGAAATTCGGTACAATATCTTGTTCTAAGTTTTGAGCTTTGTTTTTTGCAACTTTACGCACCATTAAAAGATATACAGTACTAAATAGAGTGGAATGTGTGGGCATACAGCGTCAAGCCTGAACCACTGCTGTCTCCACAGGATGCCTCGCAGAAGTTTGTGTTATTAACAACTACGTTAGAAATTTTAAAAAAGTGTTTTTTAATATTTATTTGCGAAGCATAAGGAATGATGCGTCGGAGCTTCAGACATTTATTAAATGATAAGGAAGAAAAGAATAACATGGATTTTATTTCTGGAACTAACCAGTGGCTCAAAGGAAATAAAATTTTCTGCTACACACTGCCAGTTTGTTCAGTTTTTTCACTGGTTAGCCAAAACATTACAGTCACCTGTTTAATAGCTTCTTGGTCCACCCTTGGAATGCAATACAAGAGCAATTCTGCTTGACATAGATTTAATAAGGCCTAGATTGGTTTCCAAAGGTCTTTGATGTCTATGCACAGGTCATGCAATTTCTGTAAATGAAGTTACAGTGGTTTGTGGCAATGAATTAAAAAAATTGAAGACAGCAGGATGTGAAACCATGAACTTCAACTTAATAACTCCACAGTCTGCCGCTAAATACACTACACTAGTGTTAGATTGCTAGCTTTGCTGTCTTAGAATGTATGATGCTGTAATTCCAGTGTAAGTAATTGACATTTAGTATCTTACGTAACTCCAGCAATGGTAGTTGGATATATCTAAAGATAATCAGCAACCAGTTGCATAAAAGAAATATCATTTTTTAATGGAAGTGGTAATATGAAAAATCATTGACCAACAATAGGACATTTCTCATCAATTTCTTGCAACAAATTGTACCATTAATGATACATTTTTGAGAGACACTCAGTGTGCTAGTGCTTTGAAACAGTATTATTTATAGAATGTAAATTATAAGATAAACTATGTACAAAACCCAGAAAATATGGGCTTCAGCAAAACCCAATAGTGCATCTCCAGAGGTTTGATGAAAAACCAGTGAGATTGTCAGCATATTCCTTGGCTCATCCCAAAGAATTTTTTCAGGTGTTTTGGGCATGAAATATGTAGCAGCAAAGTTTGTTTCGAAATTGTGAATTTCGACCAAGAATGACCTCACATAGACATCGCTCAGAAGCTATTGAATGAATAAAGTCAACAACAATTCAGAGCTTATAAAGAGGGTAGTAACAAGTGATGAAACATGGATATACGGGGATGACATTGAAATCAAGATCCAATGTAAACTGCTTGAAGAACAAAGACCGAAAAAAAATCGTCGAGTTTGATCACATGTGAAGGTTCTTCTCATTGTTTTCTTCAAATATAGTAGGATAGTGCACCATGCCTCAAGGTTGTGTGGTCAGGAAGGAATTCTACCTGGAAGTTATGCGACGTTTGTGTGAAGCTGTCAGAAGATGCACCGACTCAAAGCTTGGTGCTTGCTCATGATTTTTGTTTGGCAAAAAACATAACTATTATGTTGCCTTAGCCACCATATTCACCAAACATGGCCTCCGTGGGGGGGGGGGGGGGGGGTGTCCTGATTATGAGCTAGAAGCCAAATTCCACATTGAGGCAGTTGTCTACGAGATAATTAGTGATCTAATAAGCAGCTGGATTTAATTATTGTTTAATAAAACACTGGTGTATTTCATATTATGTAGTTTATTTTCTTGTTGTTTAAAAAACAAATAAGATTAAACCATGATTTTTATCATACATGACTCACCTTATCAACATAAATGAAGCTATTCTGTACATGTGTACAAAGTGCACCGTGCGTCTGCTCGTCTTATGAAAAATGGCATGCCTTCTCAAGGGTTAAGGAAATAACATTGTGAAGTGTTTGCTTGTGGCTGTTGTTCTGATTCCCTCAGTTTTAACAGATTGCAAAATACTGTTGTAAACAATAAGTGAATGTGTATGTTGTTCTTAGAACTGTCATTCCTTCTCTCCTTTTATAGCTCAAACTTTTGTCTAATATGTCACTAACTATTGCCACCAAGAATAACTCCAAAAGTATTAATATAGCTGAAAAGTTTGTGGGGCAAATGTTGCATGGCACAACGGGGGCCATAATATGAAATATGAAGTTGATTTTTTTTTTAATGGAATGACATAAGTTGGTACTTATATCATGGATAGAGTGGTATTACTTACCACATTGGCACTTATCGAAGCACATGCTCTGACAATTCTCTCTCGCATATCTTCAGGTGTAGTTGGAATGTGTCTATAAACAATGTCTCTTACGAATCCCCACAAGAAAAAAATCCAGAGGCGTCAAGTCTGGTGAACGAGTCTGCCACGACACATCTCCTCAGTGTCCAATCTAACAATTTGGGAATTCTCTCTGCAACTCATTTCTAACCATCAGCAAAAAATGTGCCGGACACCCATCGTGTTGATACCACATACCATTCCTTGTTTTTAAAGGTATATCTTCCCATAAATGACCTAGTGTTTCTTGCAGGAATGTGGTGTAAGATTTCCTTCAATGAAATAGGGGCCTATAATTATGTCCTCCAGGATCCCACACCATACATTCAGCAACCATGGTTTGTGGTGTGCAACTTTCCACAGCCAACATGGATTTTCGTGCATGTTATGCAAATTAACATTTCCATAGTTCGTGAATGTAGCCTCATCAGCAAATAAAATCAAATTAATAAATGTGTCATCCCTCTGAATCTGAATTTGAGCCCATCAGCAGAATTCAATGTGATGCATACCATCCGTACCAGTTAATTCATGGTGGAGACTTATATGAGAAGGATGATATTTATGGTGATGCAGAACACGAACAACACTACTCTGGCTCATGCCAGATTCCCTTGGAATTTGAAGTGAACTATCAGAAGGATCTCGAACCACAGTGGCAAGAGTACCAATTTCTGTTTCCTCGTAAGTAACTTCCCTTTGCCAGATATGTTTCCGGTGTGTTCAAGATCCAAGTGTTCCCAATTTATCATGTTGTTGTTGTGGTCTTCAGTCCTGAGAATGGTTTGATGCAGCTCTCCATGCTACTCTAACCTGTGCAAGCTTCATCATCTCCCAGTACCTACTGCAACCTACATCCTTCTGAATCTGCTTAGTGTATTCATCTCTTGGCCTCCCTCTACGATTTTTACCCTCCACGCTGCCCTCCAATGCAAAATTGGTGATCCATTGATGCCTCAGAACATGTCCTACCAACCGATCCCTTCTTCTGGTCAAGTTGTGCCACAAACTTCTCTTCTCCCCAAACCTATTCAATACTTCCT
Source organism: Schistocerca gregaria (assembly GCF_023897955.1). Classification (NCBI taxonomy): domain Eukaryota; kingdom Metazoa; phylum Arthropoda; class Insecta; order Orthoptera; family Acrididae; genus Schistocerca; species Schistocerca gregaria. The sequence goes on from NC_064922.1 coordinate 838,495,070, forward strand.
CATTAGTTATGTGATCCACCCATCTAATCTTCAGCATTCTTCTGTAGCACCACATTTCGAAAGCTTCTATTCTCTTCTTGTCCAAACTATTTATCATCCATGTTTCACTTCCATACATGGCCACACTCCATAGAAATATTTTCAGAAACAACTTCCTGACACTTAAATCTATGCTCGATGTTAACAAATTTCTCTTCTTCAGAAACGCTTTCCTTGCGATTGCCAGTCTACATTTTATATCCTCTCTACTTCCACCATCATCAGTTATTTTGCTCCCCAAATAGCAAAACTCCTTTACTACTTTAAGTGTCTCATATCCTAATCTAATTCCCTCAGCATCACTCGACTTAATTCGACTACAGTCCATTATCCTCGTTTTGCTTTTGTTGATGTTCATCTTATATCCTCCTTTCAAGACACTGTCCATTCCGTTCAACTGCTCTTCCAAGTGCTTTGCTGTCTCTGACAGAATTATAATGTCATTGGCAAACCTCAAACTTTTTATTTCTTCTCCATGGATTTTAATACCGACTCCAAATTTTTCTTTTGTTTCCTTCACTGCTTGCTCAATATACAGATTGAATAGCATTGGGGAGAGACTACAACCCTGTCGCACTCCCTTCCCAACCACTGCTTCCCTTTCATGTCCCTCGACTCTTATAACTGCCATCTGGTTTCTGTACAAATTGTAAATAGCCTTTCGCTCCCTGTATTTTACCCCTGCCACCTTCAGAATTTGAAAGAGAGTATTCCAGTCAACGTTGTGAAAAGCTTTCTCTAAGTCTACAAATGCTAGAAACGTAGGTTTGCCCTTCCTTAATCTAGCTTCTAATATAAGTCGTAGGGTCAGTATTGCCTCACGTGTTCCAACATTTCTATGGAATCCAAACTGATCTTCCCCGAGGTCGGCTTCTACTAGTTTTTCCATTCGTCTGTAAAGAATTCACGTTAGTATTTTGCAGCTGTGACTTATTAAACTGATAGTTCGGTAATGTTCACATCTGTCAGCACCTGCTTTATTTGGGATAGGAATTATTATATTCTTCTTGAAGTCTGAGGGAATTTCGCCTGTCTCATACATCTTGCTCATCAGATGGTAGAGTTTTGTCAGGACTGGCTCTCCCGAGGCCATCAGTAGTTCTATTGGAATGTTGTCTACTCCCGGGGCCTTGTTTCGACTCAGGTCTTTCAGTCCTCTGTCAAACTCTTCACGCAGTATCACCATTTCATCTTCACCTACATCCTCTTCCATTTCCAGAATATTGTCCTCAAGTACATCGCCCTTGTATAGACCCTCTATATACTCCTTCCACCTTTCTGCTTTCCCTTCTTTGCTTAGAACTGGGTTCCATCTGAGCTCTTAATGTTCATACAAGTGGTTCTGTTACCTCCAAAGGTCTCTTTAATTTTCTTGTAGGCAGTATCTATCCTACCCCTAGTGAGATAAGCCTCTACATCCTTACATTTGTCCTTTAGCCATCCCTGCTTAGCCATTTTGCCCTTCCTGTCGATCTCATTTTTGAGATGTTTGTATTCCTTTTTGCCTGCTTCATTTACTGCATTTTTATATTTTCTTCTTTCATCAATTAAATTCAATATTTCTTCTGTTACCCAAGGATTTCTACTAGCCCTTGTCTTTTTACCTACTTGATCCTCCGCTGCCTTCACTACTTCATCCGTCAAAGCTACCCATTCTTTTTCTACTGTATTTGTTTCCCCCATTCCTGTCAGTTGTTCCCTTATGCTCTCCCTGAAACTCTGTACAACCTCTGGTTCTTTCAGTTTATCCAGGTCCCATCTCCTTAAATTCCCACCTTTTTGGAGTTTCTTCAGTTTTAATCTACAGGTCATAACCAATAGTGTGTGGTCAGAGTCCACATCTGCCCCTGGAAATGTCTTACAATTTAAAACCTGGTTCCTAATCTCTGTCTTACCATTATATAATCTATCTGAAACCTGTCAGTATATCCAGGCTTCTTCCATGTATACAGCCTTCTTTTATGATTCTTGAACCAAGTGTTAGCTATGATTAAGTTGTGCTCTGTGCAAAATTCTACCAGGCTGCTTCCTCTTTCATTTCTTTTCCCCAATCCATATTCACCTACTATGTTTCCTTCTCTGCCTTTTCCTACACTCGAATTCCAGTCATCCATGACTATTAAATTTTCATCTCCCTTCACTATCTGAATAATTTCTTTTATTTGATCATACATTTCTTCAATTTCTTCGTCATCTGCAGAGCTAGTTGGCATATAAACTTGTACTACTGTAGTAGGTGTGGGCTTCGTATCTATCTTGGCCACAATAATGCGTTCACTATGCTGTTTGTAGTAGCTTACCCACATTCCTATTTTTCTATTCATTATTAAACCTACTCCTGCATTACCCCTATTTGATTTTATGTTTATAACCCTGTAGTCACCTGACCAGAAGTCTTGTTCCTCCTGCCACCGAACTTCACTAATTCCCACTATATCTAACTTTAACCTATCCATTTCCCTTTTTAAATTTTCTAACCTACCTGCCCGATTAAGTGATCTGACATTCCACACTCCGATCCGTAGAATGCCAGTTTTCTTTCTCCTGATAACGACATCCTCTTGAGTAGTCCCCGCCCAGAGATCCGAATGGGGGACTATTTTACCTCCGGAATATTTTACCCAAGAGGATGCCATCATCATTTAATCATACAGTAAAGCTGTATGCTCTCGGGAAAAATTACGGCTGTAGTTTCCCCTTGCTTTCAGCCGTTCGCAGTACCAGCACAGCAAGGCCGTTTTGGTTATTGTTACAAGGCCAGATCAGTCAATCATCCAGACTGTTGCCCCTGCAACTACTGAAAAGGCTGCTGCCCCTCTTCAGGAATTTATCATACACACATTTAAATGTATGAAATGTAGGGCGAGTACATTGAGCATATCTTTGAGCTTATAAGTCTCTAGTTCTTGCTGAATTTAAATGGCATTCTCCATAAATGAGAAGCATATCAACCTGTTCTTCAAAGGAACACGTCATTCACATTTGCTTGATTCCATGATACTAGTCTTACCATTCCTATGAATGTTGTATTGCAAAACCGTCAAAAGGTGTTTACGTGTCAATGGCACATTTGATGGAGACGCCGTATTCAGCGAATATTTACTATTTGCACGGTACTTGAGAGAGAACTGTCAGACGATGTGCTTCGATAAGTGCCATTGTGATAAGGAATACCACTCAGTCCATGATGATAAGATTGCAGCACTGCATTGATACCAATGCTCATCACTTCGAACATCTTTTGATTGATGTTCATGCCACCTTTTTGACCTTCAAAGACCTTACTGTCACACATCATTGGATTCATCTCGATAGCTGTTACCAGAAAATAAATACCAAACTATAGCAACCCATTTAAAAAACAAATTTGACCTTAATATCTTTGACTCGATCCCACCTAGCAACAAAAAACCAACATCACATTATGGTCCCCTTGTCCCATGCAACATTTGTCCAACTAACTTTTCAGCTACTATCATACTTTCGGAGTCTTTTTACGTGGCAATAGTTAATGACTTGTGGTGTATACTGCACCTGTTGGCAGTGTGGTGTTGAAAGTTGTTATTCTTTTTCTCATATACTACATTAAGTTGAATCTTGCTCCATACGTCTGTGAAAGGTGTTTCGTGTATGGCATCATGGAAGCTTCACAACCCAAATCTTGAGATTCTTGAATGTCTCATTAAGTGATTTACCCTTTTTAGTAGTTTTTAAACAGGAAGTGCAAAAAGGGGAAAGAGTAAAATATCTTGTGTGACTCGTGTACAAAGCTATATGCAGCTCTGGGAATACTTTCCCTAAAATATGGCTCACCCTGTATACTGTATCTTGTTGATATTAGTGGCCCATTCTCATTTCATCAAGTCTCACGGCACCTCACTGGCATTTGGGTGGGATGTGGGTTAAATCATTTCTGTCCATGTAAATTTAGGTTTTTTGTGCTTTTTCTACACTCCTTAAGGCAAAGGGCAGGTGCACCTGAAAAGTACACAGCCAATTTTCTTTCTCAAGCCAAACTTGTGCTGCCTGTAATGAACTCTTCATTGATGGGGCATTAAACCTTTATTGTCCCTAATTCGTGGTTTCTTGTGGATGAAATGTGATACACTAGTTTTGTTCCTGAAAGTGGTTCCCCATAAACAACAGACAGGCACTTTACTGAAAAAAAATTAAATTACCTTGCATATCCGATCTAGCATTTTGTGAGTGCATATTTTGTTTACAAGGTGATAGTGCTAACTATATCCAATGTTTTCTATAAATGGGCTCTTAAATATAATGATCAAAATTTATAGGGTATGTGTTGAACCGTTTATAGGGGTTTTCCAGTCTCCAAATAACTCATCAAACACAGCAAATGTTCTGTGATTCAACAACAAAAGCATGTAACTGATATGTATCTGTTGATCTATGCTTTGAGCTTGCAACACAACTCAAAAACTGAAAGAGCCTGTGAATTTTTCCAATCTTGTTGGACAGTACACTGCACTTTATGCATACTTCATCTACAGTGAACCACATGTGTAGCAGCCTCTAACATGTAGTCTACTGTTGACACAATTAGGACGACCCTACAGTGTCTCAACCCTGTGGCATAAAACCAGGAAGCCACAGCCTACCTTATCACAGAACCTTCCAATTCTGTGCTTCATGACTTCTACTTAGCTCAGAATCAGAAGGCACCATTTATTTATGAAGACAATGATGCAAATTGAGAGTTTCACTGAATCTCCATGAGCAAAACTCCTCTTCTGAAACATCTCTGCCAGTTGTTGAAATGGCGCAAGTGTGAGCTCAAATCTCAGATGACTGCCATTGTTCCTTCCACCATGCACCAAAATCTGCAGTTGGTTGAATGTTGTTCCTTCAGTGAGTGCTAGAATAACCTCTTCAACATGTGGACTGAGGTTTTGAGGCATGCACACCTTATACCCCTACAGTCTTGGTCCCTTCTTGACCTACTGAATGGATTATAGAATGTCATCTTTCAAGAAGGCAGTGCTTTATCGTATTTAATATGGAAAGTTTGAGAATGGATTAATGAAGTTTTTCTTCATCACTGGCTGCATTGTAATAGCACAAACTGTATGTTTCCATGGCCTCTGAGAAATCCTGGTTTTATCTCATGTGAGTGCTTTCTGATGTTTTATGTGGCAACAGCAGTACTCCACCACCGCCAAGAGAGAATAATTTTTGTGGATCTTTTGGAATTCTGATATGGTTTGGGAAGAACTAGGCTACTCCCACAATGTCTGCCATTTCACAAAATGTTCCCACATTTATTGCATACAGTGCCAGTAGAGGGTTGTAATGGAAGTTATTTTGACTAGAATGAAAATTTTAAAAAAATCAGTCTGAAGTACACTAAGCACTGTTATTGCCTATTGCGTGATGGAACAGTTCAAAAAGCAGGCATTCAACTCGGCTCCTTGGAAACTTGCAGTGTGATATAGGTACGTGGATGACACCTTTGTTATGAGTCTTGGCGACAAATATCTTTTTGTCTTCCTGAAATGTCTAAATAAAGTGTATGCATGCCAATGTTCAGTGTACTGTGGAATTACAGAAGAATAAACAACTATCCTTTCTTGATGTGTTCACAAGGAATGGCTCAAGCCTGAGCCATACCCATAGGATTCCCATTCATTCAGATTTTTCTGGGACAGTAATGATTTTTGACAAAATGTTCTAGTGCCCTGAAACGATCTTTGGGGATTTTGGTCTGACAAAGTCTCCTTTAATTAAAAAAAATAATAAAAATAAAAATAAATCCCTAATAATCTGTCTTGATACAATGCTTTGTTCATCGAAAGCTCTGTGTCGTCGGCATCACATTTCATTCACACACAAAAACTAAAAAACATTGGTTGCAAAGTTTAATATAATATATAGACTCTTTTGGAAACTTGATAGTGCCAACATAGTGTAAATAATTGCATGTGTTCGAACTCTGATGTAGTTTACAGTAGTTTAATGTTTCCAGTGCTTCGGACAGTTAATTTGATAAGTTTTATATTAATATTACCTGTGTTAATTGTGGGAAAATACAAGTGCAAACTAAACAGTAAAATGCTGTAATAATCCCCATTTTTAAAGGACACAGTGAGAAGGCTGTACGTACAGTCTGTTGTGCGAAATTCAGCATTGGGCATGGGGGTGCTCCAACATAGTAACTCACATTAAGTCCAACAAACATGAAACTACCCTTCAGGTTAGCAATTAAAGATTTAAAAAAATGATAACTACTTATCAGTGAAGGTAATTTCAGTGTGAATAAAAAACTTTCACCTGAAGAAGTCACATTTGCATACAACTCAGTGATGCACAATCCACTGCACATGCAGCTGAAAACTAAACAGTGATCACAAATGTGATTGCACCATTTTTCATGGAACAAGTAATGAAGGTACTAAAAGAAGCACAGTTTAGTTAAGTGATTATGGGTTTTTACAGCCATGGGGATTTAAAGCTGGTTTCCTTAGCAGTTAGGTTTTACCAATCAGATAACGGCATCTTAGTGAGAATGTTGGAGTTGTTGAATTTTGTTATTACAAGTGCAGAGCATTTGACTTAGTATGTCTTAGGTATGGGTTCACACTGAGACAATATGACATGTGATAAAACACGTTGCAGTGGTCATACTACCTGGTGTTTATCAGTGTGGTGTTGATGTGCCCACTGGGATGGTATGATTTGCAATACAATACAGTACACAGTGCGACTCCCCATACAATAAGGAACAAGACAGCATGAATCACATTTCTGTTTCAAATTATGGAGAAATAAAGAGGTGACTCATCGAAAGGCAGAAGCACTGTGCTGTCGACAGATACATGAACAATAGGTATAGAGCTTTGCTTTCTCGTGCTGTAGGAGGAAAAAAAACCACCACACACACACACACACACACACACACACACACACACACACACACACACCCTACATTGGGGTCATTCCTGACCCTCAGTGACTGTACTGGGGTGAGATGGTGGCTCAGGGTGGGGTGAGGGATGGAGAGAGATGGAAAGCAAGGAGCAGTTTGTGGGAGGGGGGGGGGAAGAGTCTAGTGGCTTATAGGGGAGTAGGGAGCTGGACATGGGCTAGCTAGGGCTGCAGGTAGGAGGGGCAGGTGGCAGACGACTGAACGCAGCGTAGCTCCCTTCTGTGCAGCTCGTTAAAGCTGGTGGTGATGGGAGGATCCAGATGGCATGGGTTGTGAAGCAATCACTGAAATCTTGCATGTTTTGTTCTGCTGCATGTTGTGCCACTGGTTGGTCCACCTTGTTTTTGGCAACAGTTTGATGGTGGCCATTCATTGTGGCTGACAGCTGGTTGTTTGTCATACCAATGTAAAACGCTGTCCTGAGGTTGCAGCAGAGCTAGCTGCTTTCACGTGTGGCCCGGCCTCTGATGGGGTAGGATAAGCCTGTGATGCGACTGGAGTAGGATGTGCTGGGTGGGTGGATAGGACAGGTCTTGCATCTGGTTCTTCCACAAAAGTATGATCCCTGTGGCAGGGGACTGAGGGTGGGAGTGGCATAGGAATGGTCTAGCACATTCTGGAGAGGTTGTGTGGATGGAAGTATCTTGGGTAGGATGTGTCTCATTTCACAATGGCACAATAATCTCAAAGCCATGACAAAGCACATGGTTCAGTTGTTCCAGTCCCAGGTTGTATTGGGTGACATTGGGAGCACTTCTTTGCAGTTTATTCTTAGGGTGGATGTGAGGATCAGGTGAGTGTGGGGATGTGGCATGGGCGATCTTTTTGTGTATTAGGCCCCTGGGAGCTTTTCCTGTCTGTGAAGGCCTTTGTGAGGCCTTCAGTATTCTAGGCAAGAAAGTTGTCATCATTGGAGATGCATGACCCATGGGTGACCAGGCTGTATGGATTTTTTGGTGTGGCAAGGGTAGCTGTCAAAGTCCAGGCACTGTTGATGATTGGTGGGTTTGATGTGTACAGAGTTGTGGATGTAGCCATCTGAAAGGAGGATATCGACATCTAGGAAGATGGCATGGTGGGTGATGGAGGACCAGGTGAAGTGGATGTGAGAGAGGGTGTTGAGATTGTGGTAGAATGAGGATAAGGTGTCCTTTCCTGGGGTCCAGACTATAAGGATGTCATCAATAAACCTGAACCAGACCAGGGGTTTTTGGCTTTGGGAATGGTTCCTCTACGTGGCCCATAAAGCGGTTGGCTTGGAGGGTACCATGCAGGTCCCATGGCCATGCCATGAATTTGTTTGTATAGCATCCCTTCAAGGGTGAAGTAGTTATAAGATGTAGTTGGTTAGGTGTTCGAAGAATGATGGGGTGGGTTTGTGCAGAGTGTTGGGAAAGGTAGTGTGCAGTTGCAGCAAGGCCAAGGGCACCTTATATGGTGCATAGTGTCCATCATGCGTTGAGACCTCTCACGTCCTTCGTCGATTTGGATCTGCACTTCGCTCATTCTGCAGCTGTTGGGCATGGTCACTCTCCTGGGTGCGTTTTACTCAGTCCTCTGTGCAGTATCACTTTCTGCGCTGTCGACGATGGTGGACTTCCTAGCTTGTTTGCGCCTGATATCCAGCACGGTAGCCAGTTCATTGTGGTGGGGCTGCTATGTACCCTGCTAGTTGTAGCCCCTTAACCACACAGGCCTGATGCCTGCGCCGTTAACTCCCTACTTATGCCAAGGAGTAGACGCCTGCCAGGTGGCCTTTGGTGCGGCTGGGTGACACCCGTGAGGAGGGCCCCTGGTCGGAGTGGGTGGCATCAGGGTGGATGACACACCATGAAACGTAGTATGTCATCTCTTGCTGGTGGTCAAACACCAGGAGTCTCTAAGTGGTCAAGGTGTAACTTCAATGCTCAGAAATATGAAATATGATCTCAAATTCCACCCCCCCCCCCCCTCCCCGTCCACGCCATGGGAGGAGTGCCAGGCTAAGGATGGCAGCGAAGGAGGAGGACAGCTTGTCCAAAATGCAGTTTTGATCAAAACAGTATCATCTGCCCAGCCACAGGCACGACTTACCTGTGACAAGCTTGGGGATGTTTCTGTTTCCATCACACCCCATAAGAGCCTAAATATGGTCCAGGGTATCATATTTCACAGGGACCTTCTTTAGCAGTCTGACAATGAGCTGCACACCAATTTAGAGCAGCAAGGTGTCCATTTCATCTGGCGCATCCACTGGGGAGGGATAATCAGGTTGCCATTGGTGCCTTCATTTTGGCCCTTGAGGTTGACACATTATCCGAGAAGGTCAAGGTGATGTTCTACCCCTATGACGTAAAGCCATATATTCCTCCCTTGATGTGGTGCTTTAAGTGCTAGAAATTCGGCCATTTGTATTCCCGCTGTACTTTGTGTCACCTTTTGGGATTGTGGACATCCTTCACATCCCAATGCGCCCTGTGCCCCACCTCCCATCTGTGTCAACTGTCGAGAGCACCATTCACCTTGCTCACCAGACTGCAAGATTCTCCAGAAAGAAAGAAAAATAACGGAATACAAGACCCTGGACCGACTGACCTACACTGAGGCTAGGAGAAAATAAGAGAGGCTATCTCTTGTGCTTATGACGACAACCAACGCCACCACTATGACAGCGGTTCTACCATCTTCCGTTTCGCCGCGTACAGTTGGCTCTCAAACTGTCAGACTCCCCCTTCCCACTTGATGGTGGGGGCACTTCTCTCCCTGTTGCTCCTGCACAACCTACTTTGAGCAACTCCCCCGTCCTCCTCCTCCTCCTCCTCCCCCCCCCCCCCCCCCAAACACACATACTCACCAAATCATCAGGGATGTCAGTCCCCACTGCTCACCTGGAGAAGCTTAAGTCTCCTCTCAACAGGAAGGGATCCCTTGGGTCACTCCCTTCCCAGGTTCCTACCAGTGGCAAAGCTGATACCCTGCCAATGGCTGAAGCAACCACAGGTAGCTAGTCGTAGGGCTTCACGATCCTCCTCAGTCCCCGAGACTGAATCAGTGAAGCCCTCCCAGCCGGACAAATCAAAGGACCAGCAAGAGAAACCTAAAAAGAAAAAGAGCCCCAAGAACCAAGGCACTTTGATGGCACCCACACCACCACTACCTACAAGCTCTGTGTCTGAGGTTGAGATGGAGATTTTGGCGACCGCATGAGGACCTAGATCTCGCTGGGCCTTCAGAGACAATGGATGTAGATCGCCCAGGTACTCATCTGGTGGCAGCAAGTGACCCTGAGGTGTAGACTGCCTTTTTGAGTGCCATCCCAGTATCACGATCACATAATTTTCCTGTGGAATTGTGGCAGTTTTTTCCACCATCTGACTGACCTATGGCAGCTGTCAAGCTTTACATCTCCTTTCTGCATTGCCCTCCAGGAAACACAATAAGGGATATTGCAGGAACCATAGTGACTGTTTAGAGTGTCAAGTGGAGTTTGTGTCTACATGCTGAACTCAGTATGTAGTGAACCTGTGCCCCTTCAAACCCCTCTTGGAGCTGTGGCTGTCAGGATAAGGACAACACAGGAAATAACTGTCTGCAATGTATATTTCCTCCAGATGGTGCAGTACCCCTGAACGTATTGGCTGCACTGATTTATCAACTCCCTAAACCTTTCCTACTTTTATGAGATTTTAATGTGCTTAACCCCTTGTGAGGTGACACCATGCTTACTGGCTGAGGTAGGGAGGTAGAAAATTTACTGTCACAACTTGACTTCTGCGTCTTAAATACAGGTGTCCCCACACATTTCAGTGTGGCACATATTCGGCCATTGATCTCTAGTTTGCAGCCCTGGCCTTCTCCCATCCATCCAATGGAGAATGCATGATGACCTATCTGGTAGTAACCACTTCCCCATCCTCCTGTCTTTCCCCTGGCATCAAGCCCACGGACACCTACCCAGATGGGCTTTAACCAAGGCAGACTGGGAAGCCCTCACCTATGCTGTCACCGCTGAATCTCCTCCACATGGTGTCATCGATCTAGTCGTTGAGCAGATCACTACGGTGATTGTTTCTGCAGCGGAAAATGCAATTCCTCGTTCTTTAGGATTACCCAAGCAAAAGACGGTCCCTCGGTGGTCGCTCAAATTCGTTGAGGCAATTAAAGACCATTAGCGAGCTCTACAGTGACATGAGCAGCACCCTTGCCTAGAGCACCTAATAGATTTTAAGGGGCTCTGTACCTGCGTTCGCCTACTTGTAAAACAACAGGAGTGTTGGGAGAGGTATGTGTCGACCATTGGGTACCATATGTCACCTTCCCAAGTCTGGACAAAGATTACACGTCTTTCTGGGTACCAGACCCGAACAGGTGTCCCTGGCATTAACATGAATAGCGTGTTATCTGCCGACACAAATGTGATTGCCGAGCATTTTGCTGAGCACTATGTTCAAGCCTCTGTGTCGGAGAACTACCGCCAAGCCTTTCGCACACAGTCCTCTCGTTCACTAGCTGCCACAGTGAACCCTATAATGCCCCATTTACAGAGTGGGAACTCCTCAGCACCCTTGCACATTGCCCTGACACAGCTCCTGGACCAGATTGGATCCACAGTTAGATGATTAAGCATCTCTCATCTGACTACAAGCGACATCTCATCATCTTCAACCAGATCTGGTACGATGGCATCCTTCCATTGCAATAGCGAGAAAGCACCATCATTCCAGTGCTCAAGCCCGGTCAAAACCTGCTTGCTGTGTATACCTACCAGACAATCAGTCTCACCAACTTTCTTTGTAAGCTGCTGGAACATACGGTGTGTCAGCAGTTGGGTTGCATCCTGGAGTCACGTGATCTACTGGCTACATGTCAGGACAGCTTTCGCCAGCGTTGCTCTACCACTGATAATCTTGTGTCCCTCGAGTCTGCCATCCGAACAACCTTTTCCAGATGCGAACATCTGGTTGCCGTCTTTTTTGGCACGACCCGGTGACATCATAGCTGTGCCACATTGTATGAGTGGGGTCTCTGGGGCACGCTCTAGATTTTAATCCAAAACTTCCTGTCACTCCATACTTTCCGTGTCCAAGTTGGTGCCTCCCATAGTTACCCCTGTATTCAGGTGAATGGCATTCCTCAGGGCTCCGTATTGAGTGTCTCTCACTTGTTAGTGGCTGTTAATGATCTAGCAGCAGCTGTAGGGCCATTGGTCTTCTCTATATGCGTATGACTTCTGCTATTTTTTACTGCTCCTTCAGTACTGGTGTTGCTGAGCAGCACCTACCAGGAGCCATTCACAAGGTGCAGTCATGGGCTCTATCCCACACCTTCCAGTTTTCAGCCGTGAAGTCGTGTGTCATGCATTTCTGTCAGTGTCGCACCGTTCATCCAGAACCAGAATTTTACCTTAATGATTATCCACTCACTGTAGTGGAGACATATTGATTCTTAGGACTGGTTTTTGACGCTCGGTTGACTTGGCTACCACACCTTCATCAGCTTAAGCGGAAGTGCTGGCAGCACCTCAACGCCTTCCACGGCCTGAGCAACACCGACTGGGGTGCAGATCACACTACGCTGCTGCAGTTCTCAATCTCGCCTTGCCTACGGGAGTCTGGTTTACGGTTCGATGGTGTCATCGGCATTGCATGTACTCGACCCAATGTACCACTGTAGCATTTGCCTAGCAATGAGTCCAGTGACTAATCTCCTGGTGGAGGCTGGAGTCCCTCCGTTGAAGGTTAGGCGTGCACAACTGCTCTCCAATCACATTGCACACGTTCATAGTTCTCCTGCGCATCCGAATTACCGTCCCCTTTTCCCAACCATGGTGGTTCATCTCCCCCATTGGTGGCCCAGGTCAGGGCTTACGATTGTGGTTTGCGTCTGGTCCCTTCTGTCTGAAATGGAGTCCTTCCTGTTACCACCTCTCCTTTGAGGTCCATTCACGTACACCTCCGTGGTGTACACTTAGGGCGCAGATTCTTCTGGACCTTTCACATGGTCCTAAGTACTCTGTTAAACCTGCAGCTCTCCACTATCACTTCCTCTCAGTTCTCAACATGTACCAGGGCCATGAACTGGTTTACATCGACAGCTTGATGGCTGATTGTCACGTAGGCTTTTTGTCTGTTCATGGAGGACATATTGAACAGCACTCCTTGCCAGATGGCTGCAGTGTTTTCACTGCAGAGCTGGTGGCCATATCTCGTGCTCTTGAGCACATCTGTTCATGTGCTGGTGATACATTTCTCCTGTGTATTGACTCCTAGAGCAGCCTACAAGCTATTGACCAATGCTACCCTCGCCATCCTTTAGTAGTGTCCCTTCAGGAGTCCATCTATGCCCTGGAATGGTCCTGTCATTCAGTGATGTTTGTGTGGGCCCCAGGACACATCGGAATCCCAGACAACGAACTTGCCGACAGGCTACGTGGAAACTGCTTCTGGAGATGGGCATCTCTGAAACTGACCTGTGTTCTGTCTTACGCCGCAGGGTTTTTCGGCTTTGGGAGGCGGAATGGCATAATAGTACGCACAACAAACTGTATGTCATTAAGGAGTCTATGAATGTGTGGAAATCTTCCATGAGGTCCTCTCGCAGGGAATCAGTTGTCCTCTGCTGGCTCCCCATTAACCATGCGTGGCAAACGCATGGTTACCTCCTGCGTTGCGAGGACCCACCTCGGTGTCGCTGTGGCTCACAAATGACAGTTGTGTACCTCTTGCTGGACTGCCCACTTTTATCCACTCTGCAGCGGACTTTTAATTTTCCCAACCTACATTCGGTGTTGGACGACAGTGCCTCAACAGCAGCTTTAATTTTTTTTTATATATATTAAAAACAAAGATTCCAAGACTTACCAAGTGGGAAAGCGCCGGCAGACAGGCACAATGAACAAAACACACAAACACACACACACACACACACACACACACACACACACACACACACACACACACACACACACACAGAATTACTAGCTTTCGCAACCGATGGTTGCTTCTTCAGGAAGGAGAGGGAAAGACGAAAGGATGTGGGTTTTAAGGGAGAGGGTAAGGAGTCATTCCAATCCCGGGAGCGGAAAGACTTCCCTTAGGGGGAAAAAAAGGACAGGTGTACACTCGCGCTCGCGCGCGCGCGCACACACACACACACACACACACACACACACACACACACACACACACATCAGCACATACACAGACACAATCAGAATATATATTAAAGGTTGGGTTTTATTACTTGATCTAAGTTTTAGTGCATGTCCTTTGTCCCTCTGTGTACTCCACCGTAGTGCTTTTAAGGTGAAGGTTTTAATGTGTTGCAGAGTGGTTGGCTGCTTTTTATTCTCATGATCAGCCAGCCATGGTAACCTTCCTTCTTGTTTTGATCTCTTCTACATGTTTCTTGCGGGTCTCTGTGGTTTTCTTGTCTGATTTCGTCCATTTTAGTGTTTGTTGCCATTCTGTCATTTTTGTGGTTTTCTCCTTTCTTCCAGCTGTGTTTTGTATGTCTCGATTATTTTACTCCCACACTTGTGGGATTATTTTAATCAGAACGAGAACAATGACCTAGCAGTTTGGTCCCGAGCTATCTTGAACAGAATGACATCCTCAATGCCAACTAGTATGGATTTCAAAAACAGTGATATGTGAAAGCCAGCTTGCACTTTTCTCCCATGACAAACTGGAAGCTTTGGATCAAGGCAACCAGATAGATACAATGTTTCTTGATTTCCAAAAAGCATTTGACACAGTACCAACCTCATGCTTATTGTCGAAATTACAATCATATGGGGTATAAATTGAAATTTGCGACTGGATTGAGGACTTTTTGGTAGGGAGGATACAACATGTTATCTTGTGTGGAGAGTCATTGTCAGATGTAGAAGTAAGGTCGAGTGTGCCCAGGGAAGTGTGTTGGGACCCTTGCTGTTCATGTTGTATATCAATGGCCTTGCAGACAATATTGGTAATAAACTCATGCTTTTTGAAGTACTATCTGAGAGAAGCTGCATAAATATTGTCAGATCTTGATAAGATTTCAATGTGGTGCAGAGATTGGCAGCTTGCTCTAAATGTTCAGAAGTGTAAAATTTTGCACTTCATGAAATGAAGAAAACATAGTATCCTTTTAATATAATATCAGTGAGTCACTGTTGGAATCGGCAAACTCATACTAATATCTGGGTGTAACACTTTTCAGGGATATGAAATTGAAAAATCATATAGGTTCAGTCATTGGTAAATAGGTGGTAGATTTCTGTTTATTGGTAGAATACTGCAGAAGTGCAGTCAGTCTACAAAAGAGATTGCTCACAAATCACTCGTGCAACTGGTTCTAGAACATTGGGACCTGTACCAGATAGGACTAACAGGGAGTATTGAATGTATACAGAGAAAGGCAGCATGAATGGTCACGAGTTTGTTTAATCTGTGGGAGAGTGTCACAAAGATACTGAAGGAACTGAACTGGCAGACTCTTCGACAGACATAAATTATCCTGAAAAAATGTATCAACAAACTTTCAAGAACCAGCTTTAAATGGTTACTCTAGGGATATACTAAAACCCCCAAATCGCTCACATAGGGATCATGAGAAT
This sequence comes from Schistocerca gregaria, assembly GCF_023897955.1. Lineage (NCBI taxonomy): Eukaryota > Metazoa > Arthropoda > Insecta > Orthoptera > Acrididae > Schistocerca > Schistocerca gregaria. The sequence goes on from NC_064922.1 coordinate 838,510,633, forward strand.
AAAATTAGAATAATTACTGGAATAAAATTATAATAATTACTGAATGCACAGCTGCATTCAATCAATTATTCTTCCTGTACTCCATCTGTGAATGGAACAGGAAGAAACCCTGATAACTGGTACAATGGGACTTACTCTTTACCATACATGTCGCATTGGTTCACAGAGTATAGATGAAGGTGAAGATGTAGATGCAGATATGAATGTTGGTGAAGATGTATATTTAGGTGTAGGTGTAAATATGTCATGACCAGTTGTGTAGCAGTGGGTTGTGAACTCTGCTTAGGTGTAGACAACGTGTTTTAAAAAATGGAAGTAAGTCATTATAATAAGAAAAATCCCAACAGTCCTTCCCAGCTTCATGCATCTGCTCATTCAAATGTAATGGGAATTTAGTTTCCAGGCTTCTTTTTGTCTGTCACAAGATTTCCTGAAAGCAGGGACTGTAGACTGAGAAGCATCATCAGCTGATGGCTCAAGGTGTCTTTCCATTTCAGTAAGTTTTTCATATCCAGCTTTGACTTATATCGGCAGTATACAAAAAAGAGAAATGCGAGGCATCTCTGTACTCCGCATAGCAAACCCTAGCAGATGGCAATAGCGTCGTGTGTGGCACATAGCTGCCAGCCTTGTTGTGAACAACCTCCAATATATCTCACGTATTTTCCCATGAATGGAAAGAAGCATTGCTGTCCTTCCACTAAAAAAACAAATGTGATATATTAGCTATATTTCACACACAGCATGTATGACATGTACTGGCGAGTGACTACATTCTTCACTGCAAACTTTTCAGCATTTGTCTGGTGGTTTACTTATTTGCAGTGTATTGCAACAACTGTGGGCAATAATGGGGGATAAGCAGTCACCCCTCCCCCCAAATAGTTAAATAGTGAAATAAGGAAGACTGTCAGACTGTGTAATGGAGAGTGCGCATGGTTTCAAAACAATGGTTTTTAATTTTTTACATGAAACGTAAAAGTTTTGCTGAAAAACAAACAATAGATTTGCTTTGCATCATCTACATAAAACATTTTTTTGAGATTTATTGAACGACTTGAAATTTATTTCCCCATGTATCACACAACACAAGTTGCATGGAGAAGCCAGCACTCTGTGTTGTGCTAGGTGATACAACAGAGGTATGTGTCTGTGTCATATTAATACCATCCCAGAGTGAACAAGTTAAGTTGCTTCAAATTTGCTTCTGTTCACTCTTCAGATGTGCATTATTCTGAGCCGTATTGCAGTTTGCATTGTGTATCATACCACCTCAGTGTGAACCACACCTTAAATATGTTGGAAAAATTATATCTTAAGAAAAATACTGAAGCAATTTTGTCTGACAACACAAATACTAGTTATGGAGGAAAGGAGGTGAAAAGCTGTTTGATTTTTAACTTATTTAAGTTGAAAGAAAAGAGTGAAAATACTACCATTGTCATAAAAGTTCCAGGGTAGTTAAAAAAAAGGAAAAAAAAATAGCACTTACCAGTAATCATCGTAGCTTCTATCGAAGTAGTTCCCTTGGCTACATATGAACAGTTGCCGTTTCTGGAGGTTTTGGAAGCAAGCAGGGAAATTTTCAACTGTTATGCTGGTAAGCTCATTTGTCACAGCCTGTTCATTGTCTGTTATAGCTTGATGAAGCTTTCCTTTTATTAGCAGAAACAATAAAAAATCGCAAGACAAGATGTCAGGCAAATATGTCAGAAATGGGATGGTAGTAACAGAATATCTGGCCAGGTACTCTGTAACAGATAAAGCAGTATGGCATCTTGCATTGTCATGCAGTAAGAACCAGTCCTGAGAAGGCCAAAACTCAGGGCAGTGACATCAAATTGCTTATCACAAACATTTCAAAACTTCAGTGTATAGAGTTTGGTTCACTGTTTACCAGCAGGAACATAACCGTGATGATCTTAATCTTTACCAAAGAATGCATTCAACACAGTCTTTGTTCTTGAAGGTTGTCATTTGACTTTTCAAGGCTAGTGATCCAGTACTCTGCCATTCACCACTTCGACACTTCATGTGAGTGTCATATTGGTAGCAACAACTTTCATTCACAGCAATAATCTTTGACAGAAATTTGGGATCACGTCTGCCTCTGTCCAGTAGTTCAGCAGAAATTCTTTGTCTTTCCGTTTCCATAAATCTTTGCATAAAATCTTATGAGACACATCATGATTAAACTTAAGTTTTCTGATATCGCACACGAGGTTACATGAAGGTCTCCTTGCAGTAACTACATTACACACAATATGTGCTGTAGATGTGCAACCAGCTCTGGGATCATATTGCTCTGAATCTCTACCTTCACAAAATCTTTTGTGCCACTCAAAAGCACGACTTCTTGAAAGTTCCTTGCCTGCATATGCATGCTTAATCATTGTCCATGGTTCACAAGGGCTTTTCCCCAGATTTAGGCAGAATTTAATGTTCACTCTTTGCTCACAATCTGCATCTATTGTGTCACCGTAACTGATGCATCAAGAGCACAAAACATTGTTTTGCAAGGCACAGCTCCGCCACCTAGTGAGTTTGTGCGAAAACATGGCAGTGGTCATTTCAAGGATTCTCACTACCAGATAATACAAAAACAAAATGTGTTCCTGTTAAGTGTTGCAAACTCAGAAATAAATAAATAAATTAAAAAAAAAAAAAACAACTTCACCTGGAACTTCAATGAAAAAGGTAGTAATTGAATAGGTGTGAGATGTCCTACTTATATTGTGCAGAAAGCTGTCCAAACTTTTGCATACAGCTTACCCGTTTATGTGCAGATCATCATTTGTAAAATTGGCCAGCTTTTCTGTATTTGTGCTCGACATGTTGAAAAAGTAAAACCATTCTGTGAGGTGACAGAAATTGGACACTAGAAGCTCTTAGGTTATTGTAAAACTAGATTGTTCTCTTTTCTACTGGGTGCTGAAGCAGTTGATGGTTTCTGAGCATTAAAATCGTGCTTCCTACACCTTGAGAAATAGTGTATCATCGTGAAGATTTCTTTCAAAAATCCACTCTCCTTTGTCACTCTTTGGCTTCTTTCAGGCCAGTTAAGTATTTTTTTCCAATCATTGAAAAAGAAAACGTAACTATATTTGTAGTTGTGGAGAAAATTAATATGTTGTTCAACATATGAGAAAAGATTTTTGGCATCTGCAATACAATAGCAGTTACACGAGTTGGAAAATGAGAGGCTTTGTGACACTTGATCAGTTTAACGAAATCATCACAGCTTTCTATGACACTTATTTGGGATATATTAGTGAATAATGTAAACAATTTCTGGAACTTCTTCAGATAACAGATTGGACTAAATAAAATCATCAACTGAATTAATGTTCGGAATCGAATAATTTTGTAAAATTGTGAACTTCACTATGGATAATACAGAATTGCTTAGCAAGTAAATATTGCAAAGGTACTTTGCTGGACTAGACTGTGAAATCAAATGATGATGTCAGTGAAAAATAGCAAAAAACTTTAATCATTTTCACAATGAGTGAATCTGTGTAAAATAGATTACATCTGGGTCATTCCATGTCAGTTCAACCGGGGTCTCCAGCTCATAGTCTCAGATTTGACTGAAATTCTACCATGGTGAAACACTAATGTACAAAGTATTAGTTTCCCCTTCCAATTAGTTCCAGAATTATGACTGGTGAAAAAAGGTGGCGTGACCCGGAAATTGCAACCCGCATCTGGCAATCTATCTTCAGACCCAACTTCAGGCCTTAATAACTTTGGACCTATTCCACACAGTCCAGTGAAATTTTTACAACCCAGTAACATCCATTTAGAGAACACACTCCATGAATCAAAATACTGACAACATATTTCCGAGGGAAAATAAAAAAATTCCAAAATGTGTTTAAAAAATGTAATATGTAAAAAGATACATGTTGTAGGTGCCCTCTATACCAAATATAATTCACACAAAAAGGGTATAATTTTTTGGGGGTGAGCTTAATGTGGTCTAAATACACACAGAACTCATCATGCCCATATCAGTCACAAAAAGTGAGTTACAAACACACGAAAATACAAAAATTTGAAAAATTACCTAAAAAAACATGGATTTTCAAAGTGTGGTAGCACAAAAGGGGCAAGTGGTATCCAAGCCAAGTTTCGCACACTGCATAAGAAGACCATAATGATATATATCTCAAAATTTCAGCATGTTATTGCAAGCCATTTGTGTACAATGGAAGTTGACAGATGTATTTGGTGATGTGGCCATTGTTCGACAACACAATTTTGTAAAAACATATCGTAAACTTTTCTGCCTCTTCGTATCCTCTCCCACAACTGTTCAATCACTTATCAACAAGATATAGACAAATTAACACAACCTATCATTAATGTTTATTGCACCTTAAATGCTAAAAACCAGTCGATTGTGCTTCAAACAGAAGTTCTCCCACACTTTAGCTACTGTACTCTGTACATTGAGTGGCAAATTTTACTGTCTTCCTGACACTGTGGTAGGAACTGGAACTGTCATAAGAATATGTTCAAAAGGAATCCAACACCTGCTTGTCTGCCAAACGTGGCCAATGAAATGATCTTGCTGGTCCTGCTGGTGCCATGAAGTTCACAAATACATAACCTTCTGCTTCACAGCACTTTGCAACACATCCTAAGTACTATTTGTCATCATAAACAGCAGTAACATACCAACCTGGTTGTATGTTGCTGCTTTTGCTTCTGAATCCTGAGTCACACACATTGTGAAGACACATGTCATGCATGAACTTATAGTTATAACCGGACAGTCTGCTCATCTGCACATTGTCAGAGTCCGCTGGAGAGAAGTGATGATGGCTCCTTGTGCCTGCAACAGTTTTAACGTGGTCTAGTCTGCTTTTTAGCAACTCTTCGACTGATTTCACCTCATCTTTCGAAACATACACTCCTGGAAATTGAAATAAGAACACCGTGAATTCATTGTCCCAGGAAGGGGAAACTTTATTGACACATTCCTGGGGTCAGATACATCACATGATCACACTGACAGAACCACAGGCACATAGACACAGGCAACAGAGCATGCACAATGTCGGCACTAGTACAGTGTATATCCACCTTTCGCAGCAATGCAGGCTGCTATTCTCCCATGGAGACGACCGTAGAGATGCTGGATGTAGTCCTGTGGAACGACTTGCCATGCCATTTCCACCTGGCGCCTCAGTTGGACCAGCGTTCGTGCTGGACGTGCAGACCGCGTGAGACGACGCTTCATCCCGTCCCAAACATGCTCAATGGGGGACAGATCCGGAGATCTTGCTGGCCAGGGTAGTTGACTTACACCTTCTAGAGCACGTTGGGTGGCACGGGATACATGCGGACGTGCATTGTCCTGTTGGAACAGCAAGTTCCCTTGCCGGTCTAGGAATGGTAGAACGACGGGTTCGATGACGGTTTGGATGTACTGTGCACTATTCAGTGTCCCCTCGACGATCACCAGAGGTGTACGGCCAGTGTAGGAGATCGCTCCCCTCACCATGATGCCGGGTGTTGGCCCTGTGTGCCTCGGTCGTGTGCAGTTCTGATTGTGGAGCTCACCGGCACGGCGCCAAACACGCATACGACCATCATTGGCACCAAGGCAGAAGCAACTCTCATCGCTGAAGACCACACGTCTCCATTCGTCCCTCCATTCACACCTGTCGCGACACCACTGGAGGCGGGCTGCAAGATGTTGGGGCATGAGCGGAAGACGGCCTAACGGTGTGCGGGACCATAGCCCAGCTTCATGGAGACGGTTGTGAATGGTCCTTGCCGACACCCCAGGAGCAACAGTGTCCCTAATTTGCTGGGAAGTGGCGGTGCGGTCCCCTACGGCACTGCGTAGGACCCTACGGTCTTGGCGTGCATCCTTGCGTCGCTGCAGTCCGGTCCCAGGTCGACGGGCACGTGCACCTTCTGCCGACCACTGGCGACAACATCGATGTACTGTGGAGACCTCACGCCCCACATGTTGAGCAATTCGGCGGTATGTCCACCCGGCCTCCCGTATGCCCACTATACGCCCTCGCTCAAAGTCCGTCAACTGCACATACGGTTCACGTCCTGCTGTCGCGGCATGCTACCAGTTAAAGACTGGGATGGAGCTCCGTATGCCACGACAAACTGGCTGACACTGACAGCGGCGGTGCTCAAATGCTGCGCAGCTAGCGCCATTCGACGGCCAACACCGCGGTTCCTGGTGTGTCCGCTGTGTCGTGCGTGTGATCATTGCTTGTACAGCCCTCTCGCAGTGTCCGGAGCAAGTATGGTGGGTCTGACACACCGGTGTCAATGTGTTCTTTTTTCCATTTCCAGGAGTGTAGAATGATTGTATGCCAGAGATATTTTTCTGTACCCAGGTTAATAATTGAAGAGGTGTTAGAATGTGACCTTCTGTAGGGTGCTGCAAACTAGCTTGTGATGCCATGTGCTTAATGGTAACACCAATACCATCACATACATTTTTACCATGACATGTTGCGAAAAAATTCCAATCTGCATGAATCTGAAAATCATGGTAATGCATGCATATATATTTGTGAGATTTTTACAGTTTTTGTATTGACTAGCTGCCCCATCACTCAAGATTTCGCAAAATGTATGTGAGGCAGCTTGTTTTACACATATGCCATGACAGTGCGAATGAGGGCATGAACTGCAGTGGAATCATGAATTAAACATTCACTAAAAACGCACAGGTTCATGACGGACACATCACCTGATTCACCTCTATAGTAAATCGCAAATGGCTGGAAAGTTTCTTGACTGTTCTCCCAATGATATCCTTGGATGGCATCTTGAACTATAAATGCATAATTTTCAGAAAAGTTTAATATTACTATAATTTCATCCCGTTTCAAATTGTCCTCACAAAACTGGAGATAAGCCGATTGTGCTGTTGCTGTGAAGCTGTGTGTGGTCAGTTTGTCCGTTTTTTGACAAAACCTTTCAACAAAATCTTCTATTTTACTTTACTTTGTTTTAAGTCTTGTGTGATTCATGCGTTTCCATTGTTTGTAAGAAACTAGTTCATCGTCATCCATAAGGAGTTGACCATACAGTTTGTTATTTATGTGTTCTGCAAGATTTGCCTTACCAGGACACTTTTCACACCTGTGTATCATGCACTGGTAGGAACTGATGTCGCACACAGTAGCTTCATTGCACCTTTGTAATCCAGACCAAAATCCTTTATAACAGCAATCAGCAGCTTAGCATTTTGATGGGTCTCACATACACAAACATTGTGTGTGCCCCTTGCACTTACAGGCACAACCCATTTTGGCCGAAGACTGAAAAAAGATGATAAACCTACTTTGGTATTGGGATACGTTTCCTTGACTTCTACATACAGTTCTGATATGTTGCATAGCAACAGTCTCTTTTGCATCTGTACATGTACATTTCCCATTTTCACCTTTACATAGTCTCCCCCCCCCCCCCCCCCCCCCCCAGGCATTATTCGGCTGTAGTCGTTATTTTCATATAACTCGGACACTAGCACCTTTATTTCTGAACTCAATTGCTTACCCTGAGCCTGCTGAAGCTGTGGAAGCACTTTTTGGGTTGTTTTTATTTTCCCCAGCTTGCTTCACCGTATATGTAGAAACATTGAATTCCTTTGTGGTGTAGTCAATAGACCAGCTGGAAGGTGCAAGGGTAAGAATAGTTACTTTTTTCTGGCGTGTGGATTTGGCACATTTTTCTTTCAAATCGTGCACAATTTTGTCCAAATCAGAGCATTTCTGGGCATGATTTCTGTTCCTTTGGAGCAGATAGTTCTTCCTCTTCCACCATTAGTGTGTCAGCTATTTTGTGTTTAAGTCCATTTGAGCTTCTTGTAGTTTTCTTCTACCATAGCTTGGCCTGTCTCTTTTCCCAACTTTGTGTGTCTTCATGGGAGACAAACCAAGTGCAGTCACTGAAGTATTTAATTGCTCATCCGCTGTGGTTGTAGGTGGGCTCATACTCGTCGTCACTGTCATGTAAATTATCAGAATATTCTTCATTTTTTAGCAGTGTAACACATCTGGAACATAACTTTTGTCCTGGTTTCATGTTAAGTCCCATGCACTGATTCACTTTCAATACTGATTTCGAATGAATTTCTCTGAGGCTACACTTTACTGTCTTCTTATGAATTCGAAATGTATCAAAACAACTTCTTTGTAGGAAAGAATACTTATCCAGAAACACTTTCATATGAAGATAACAAACACTAAAGTTTCCTGGGACTGTACTACTTGTGCCCACAGGGTGTATCCCGGATCTCCATAGCAATAAATCTTTGTCCGATTCATCCAGATCATACAGTACAAAGCAAATGCCACATTTTGTTCCATATGTTGTTTTATGACATTCAGATGCTTGTACTCTACCCATACTACAACTTGTTTGAACAAAAGCACCACTAGTACACTCTTCTGCCTCCATACTAACTTTCCACAACAGTACTGACCAGTCTGAACTAGAATCTTAAAAACACGAGTAACCTGTGCTTGTTGCTTCTTTCCTTTGTTATTCCTGCCTAACAATGACTCATATTGTCCCTGAAAACTACCATTGTTTAACTTTCTGTTGCCTAATGGTTCCCAACAACTGCTGCAGCTTTATCTGTAACAAGCTATGTGCATCATCACTATTACTTGCTAAATCGTGTTAAAAGAAATGTAACCAAATACATCACTGCCAATTTTTATTGTACACAAATGCCTTGCAGTAACAAGTTGAAATTTTGCCACATATTATATTATGGTCTACTTATGCAGTGTTTAAAATTTGGCTTGGATATCATTTGTCCCTGTTGTGCTACCACACTTAGAAAATCCATGTTTTTCATGTAATTTTTCAAATTTTTGTATTTTGATGTGCATGTGACTCTGTTTGTGTGACTAATACGGGCAAGATGAGGTCTGTGTGTGTTTAAGCCACATTAAGCTTATCACAAAAAAAATTATACCCTCTCTGAGTGAATTATATGTGGCATAGCGGTCACCTACAATATGTACCTTTTAATGTATCACATTTTTTGATCACATTTTGGAATTTTTTATTTTCTCTCTGAAATATGTTGTTGGTGTTTTGATTCATTGTGTGTCTTCTCTAAGTGGATGTTACTGGGTTGTAAAAATTTCACTGGACTGTGCAGAATAGTTCCAAAGTTATTAAGAACTGAAGTTGGGTCTGAAGATAGATTGCCAGATGCGGGTTGCAATTTCTGGGTCACGCCACCTTCTTTCACAAGCCATAATTCTGGAACTAATTGGCAGGGGAACTTAATATTTTGTACATGAGTGTTCCACACTTGCTAGCATTGGTGTGCTAAATTTCAGCCAAATCTGAGACTATCAGCTGGAACATTTTGTCAAATCAGTTGAACTGCCATGGAATGCTCTGTCGAACAGTGTGGTGGAAAAATGAGTGACCTCTCATTTATTTTATTGCAATGATCATTTCTCTGTATGTAGGTTGTTGTCAACAGAGTATTCTTTCATTCAGTGGAGAAAGTTGGTGACTGAAATTTATAAAAGGACCTTACCAAAACAAAACAGCATTTGTTTTGATAATTACCGTCCAAACTTGCTTATCATATCTGTGACACACGCTCCCTATTTTGTAGTGGTACAAAATAAGCTGCTGCTCTTTCAACCTTTCGATGTCCTCTGTCAGAAACTTGGTTGAATTTTCACTAGCTATTCTAGCTTCTAATACATGTATTGAAAGTGTGTTTTCAGGTAATTAAAGCTTTGTGAACAGATGGAAAAAAGACTGAAGTGAGAAACAGTAGAAGCTCTAAGGACAATAAGAACCAAATTTGTTAGCCTCCCTTCTAGAGGCTTTTGCAGTTTGAAATTCAACTTCTAGAGTGAATAAACACACGATTAAAAGTAATGTTCAGGCAGCAATGAGTCTGTACCATCATCTTCGATGCAAAAAGTGTGAAATTTGTGTTTATATTTACATACATATTGTAAATGTAATAATGTGTTGATCTTATGTGGTGGTATGGCAGATAATGTGAAAATAACCTATTATTAACCTTATATTGTTGGTAATTCTATTGTATCCTGATTTTTATTGAGTTGTCCTGAAGTGCTGTGAGCTGTTTTGAAAATATCCTGAATTTGGCACACACAACATGTATCAGAAACCTATGCACAAAATCGTTATTTACATAAGCTTTTGAATAATTATCAAAGCCAGGATCATGTTGAACACCCTTGTAACACACGAAAGATGATTATATGAGCTCTAGCCTCTCAGACTCAAAAACACTTGGAATTGCTTCCTGTGGAGCAGTGTATATCTCATGAAGGGCGTACAAACTATGACAAAGCCCACCATATGCTGAAATGACATCTTTAAATAATAAATTTTGGTATAGTCTTTCTGCGACAGACCTCCAGTGTGTCGGACAGATGGAACCCTATACTCAGAAAACATGGTGATAAAGACAATATATACACTAATAGAGTGTCTTGGATGGGTCAGAGGACAAGACACAAAATTGGAGGCTGGGGCACACAGCATATGTATATTCCAGTATTCTATATTCTTTCATGTACTGCCAACATATACCTTTTTGTTGTTCTGAATTTAACAAGCATTGCATTTTCATTTTTTGATTTTTCTTTCTTTTTTTCTAGGCCCAACATGCACTTCTTAAGACAGAAAAAGCTCTGCAAACGTTGAATGCAGCTATTCAAAATGATCCAATGAACCCACTTTGTAAGTTCCACAGAGCGTCTATCTACTTTGCTGCAGGGAGGAATACAGAGGCTCTGAAGGAGCTTGAAGAACTGAAAGAACTTGTTCCTAAAGAATCTCTAGTCTACTATTTAACAGGGAAAGTATGTTGAGAATATAACACTATAGTTTTTGCTTCTTACATTTCTGGGTCAGACTTAATATTGTGTGTGTGTCATTGCTTGAGCTGTTGTGACAATGCCACTGCCCCTCTCTCTCTCCCCCCTCTCCCTCTCTCCCTCTCCCTCCTTCTTCGTTTGCATTGTGAGGGCACTGAACACACACATCATGTACTTTGTGTAATTCTGCTTTTGCAAACGCCTTTGCACTTTGAAAAATGTTCTTGTGTGCCCTAACCCTTTCGCATTCATTTCTTCCTGAGAGTTTGGCACCGAATTCAGATTTTGTCTACATCTCTCTCTCTCTCTCTCTCTCTCTCTCTCTCTCTGTGTGTGTGTGTGTGTGTGTGTGTGTGTGTGTGTGTGTGTGTGTGTGTGTGTGTGTGTGTGTGTGTAAGCTCCTTAGGTGTTCCTTTCGTATGTTAAATAATGTGCCTTTACAGAGTGTAGTGTTTTCATTTAAACTTGCTTTCCTCCTGTACATAGAAATTATTTCCATTTTTAGTTTGTGGCATAAGCTGTGGCTGGATTTCAGTATCAAAGTGTGTTGCTATTGATGTTAGGTGTTGGTTATGGGCTGTTAAATAATCAGCAAATGTGCTATCTGTTGAATTTATCCCTGGGTGTCTCCTGTGTTCTGAGTTCGTTTGTGTTTGTGTCCTGTATTGTGTTTGGAAGTCCCTGTTTCTCCAGTAAGTTGCCTATACTGTGGACAGTTTTGTTATTGTAGGTGAGTATGTGCCATTTTGTTTTGTGTTCGTTTTGTTGCACTGTTGTGTCTTGGATGTGGTCATTGATTGTAAGTCTTGTTGTTCTGGGTGGTGTAAGGTTTTGTGTATGTGCTGTGCATTTGTTCCTTTTCTGTTTGCAAATTTGTTGCATTAATTTCTCTATTATATGAGGCTTGCAACCATTTTCCTCTGTGTAGCTCCTGTAAATAAGTGTTTGCTTACAGGTTTTTTTGTGTAATTCTTCAAGAAAATTTAGTGTTGTGTCTGTTTCTGTTTTTAATGTGAAGTGAATTTTTGGGTGTGAGTTGTTTATTTCATTGTGTTGCTGTTCTGTATGTGTGTGTTCATCATCAGTCCAGCCAACATATTCATGGACAATTTAGAGTACAGGATCTTCACGCACATAATAAAACAAAAACAAAAAGAAAAAAAAAATACAAAGTTATATACTGGTGCTGTTACGTCGCTGACATAATATGGTTAATTGATAAAGCGCACACACACATGTAGAACAGCTACACAATGAAATGAACAACTTGCACCCAAAAATTCACTTCACATTACAAACAGGAACAGACAACACACTAAATGTTCTGGACCTCACCATACAAGAAACCAACAACACCCATGGCTTCACAATCTTCAGTAAACCGACAACCACGAGCATCACAATTCACAATCTATCGAACCACCCAGTGACACCAAGCAAGTGAGCTTCACATTCATTCTCCATAGATGGAACAGAACACCCATAAGCAAACAGAATTACTATTCTCCATAACAACTGCCATTACAGAATCATAAGATTTTTTGTAATCAAAAGATACCAACAAAAGGCATTTCATTTCAATACTATTGTCTGAAATGTTGATAATGAACATGACTCTAAAACAGCTGATGACTATGGTTCTGTTGTTATCACAGATGAAGATTCAAAAAGTGTTACTATCATCAGAGATCAATATTTAGAAATGTTGGTATTGCGGACAACGTTAGCCTCTTCCCAAAATAACACCTATTTCCAGAAGAATGGGAGTGATAATTCTCCCAGCATTCTATACTCGTCAAAATCGTGCAAATCCAGTCAACAGGATATTCTCTCTCCTCACAGAGCGAGTGAGAGTGCCACTACTTTGATCCTCCATGTACAAAGAAGAAGAAAGTGAGAATCTTAGATGAGAAAAACCCTTGGATTTTTTACTGGCCAGACATCACGCCAAATTTCTGAACTCGAAGAATGGTTTCTTGTGATGTTGTCCAGTGGAGACATGAGCAGAAATCTTTGCCTCTGACAGCTCTCAAAATTGATGGCAAATCCCAAATACCTGATTGCAAGATTGGCACCTACTGGATATGCTGCCCACTAGCATTCTTTTTGTATCTACTTACCATTACAGGTATATCTGGACAACAAAAAGATTTCATCAGTTTAGAGCTAAATACTAAAAAGAGAAGAGGTCATTCTCATTTATTATTTATTTATTTTATGACTATACATATATAAAGAATACAAATTACTACACATCATCATTGATGAACAGCTCTCCAGCATAAAATACCACAAATAACAGCAGCTGTAGACAGATATCAAGGTCTTTTATGTATTTTATAACATCACCCATCACGGTGAGAGGACCCTTGTAGGTATGTGCAGGGCATGTCGATACAACATGAGCAACTGTCTGTTGTTCCCTACCACAGTCACAGGATGGGGAGGAAGATTTGCCTCGCTTGTAGAGTGTGTCTGCACATCGGATGCAGTTCAAGATAGTCTAAATTGCCTGAGGCTAGTCGAATTCAGAGGTTTCTTCTGGATGTAGGGCAGCTTCAGGCATTGTGGGGAACAGTTTTGTTGCCATCAGTGGGATTGAATTCAGTTTCCATGAGAGTCCTGGCTGTGAACAGAGTGGGATGTCTTGATCTTAGTCTTTTTCAATCCACTGGGAATATTTCGCCCACTATTGGAAGGTTGGTGTTGTTAGGAATCTTCTGGTCTGCATACAATAGTGCACTCTTCCGTCTGATATCGGGAGGTGGAATGTGGCTGAAGTTAGGTAGCCAGTATAGTATGTGGCAGTAGATCATATTGACCCACTAACGATGCGCATGACCTTGTTAAGTTGTAGGTCTTTTTTACATGTGGACTATTAAGCCAGACAAGTGCACAGTACTCTGCTGCTGAGGATACCAAACCAAGAGCTAATACTCGGAGTGTGTTTGCTGACGAACCCCAATGAGAGCCACAGAGTTTATGAACAATGTTGTTTCTGGTTTTGAGCTTAACAGATGTTCATGTCAAGTGCTCTTAAAAGAAAATGTCCTACCTAGTATGATTCCAAGGTATTTTGGATGCATATTATGAAGAAGATTGTCTCCTTCAAAATAGTCATCTAGGGCTCTGTGTGCCAATCTTTTGGAGAGATGAAAAAATAAAACTTCTGTTTTATTTGAGTAAGTTTGGTGTTGGGTAGCACTTTCTGGACTAAACAAGAGAGGAGTAAGGATGGATCCTTGTGGCAAACTGTTATTCATTCAATACTTTTGGGCAGCTAGTGCTTTTTTCTGTAGTTACAGTAACTGTCTTTCCAGTTAACGTGTTACCAATTAGTTTTGTTGTCCGTTTGCATGGGACAAGGTGCAATAATTTATAAAGCAGTCCATGACTCCAAACTGTATCATATGCTACACTTGAATTGGCAGAAGCAACTGATGTTTTCTGCTTCGTTTGGGATCCTGCTTCAATAAATGTTGTTAAAGATAAGACTTGATCAGTGCAGCTCCGTCCTGGATTCCACCTTGCTCAAGTGGAAGGCTCTGAAAGATTGGTGGACTAATGCAATTGTATAGAATTATTTCAAGGAACTTATAAATAGTGCTCAACAATGTGACTGTGCGGTAGTTCTTAGGTTGATCAGGTGCCTTGCTGGGAGTGAGTATTTTTATGGTTTTTGATTGCTTCATTTTTTGTGGGGCTGAACCAGACTTCATAATCTGAGAGAAGAAATCTGGCAGCCATCTTTTTGCGTATTTCCCATTATGCAGAAGAAATTCTGGGTGTATTCTGTTGATTCCCGGTGCCTTCGCGGGGTTTAGAGTTTTAAGAGCAATAGCAGGTATAGAGTGAGTTCTTGAGAAGTCAGATTGTTCCTTCATGCACTTTTTGACCAATGTAAGTTTGTGTTGGTGTATCTAGTATGAGTTTTATCCCTATTCCCACAACAACAACAAAAAAATATGGCTCCAGGCTCCTTACTGAATATCATTTCTTGCAAATGTACGAAAGGGAGTAGCATAGGCGGCTGCAGCAAAAAAAAAAAAAAAAAAAAAAAAAAAAAAAAAAAAAAAAAAAAAAAAAAAAAAAGTCTCCAGTGCTCTGCCATTTGCAAACATTGTTGCGGTCATGATGTTAGAATTCACCCATGCTAGACCTCAATAAGGAGGCAGCTAAGAGGGATTACAACAATGCGGAAACCGTAAATGACAGTATCTTTGCTGGACAGGAAGAAGCTGATACCCAGTTTGGCTTGCCGTATGGACCAAAGTGGTCAAGCCGGCAACTTTTTTATGTGATTACGTATTGTGTTATACATTTATAAATTAATAGTAAATAAAATAGAAAGAAACTTCCCCATGGGAAAAATGTATTAAAAACAAAGATTCCAAGACTTACCAAGCGGGAAAGTGCGGGTAGACAGGCACAATAAAACACACACACACACACACACACACACACACACACACACAGACACAAGCAGACATATCTAAAGGCAAAGAGTTTGGGCAGCGATGTCAGTTGAGGCGGAAGTGCAGAGGCAAAGATGATGTTGAATGACAGGTGAGGTATGAGTGGCGACAACTTGAAATTAGCGGAGATTGAGTCCTGGTGGATAACGAGGAGAGAGGATACATTGAAGGGCAAGTTCTCATCTCCGGAGTTCGGATAGGTTGGTGTTGGTGGGAAGTATCCAGATAACCCGGATGGTGTGACGGTGTAACACTGTGCCAAGATGTGCTGGCCGTGCACCAAAGCATGTTTAGCCACAGGGTGACCCTCATTACCAACAAACAGTCTGCCTGTGTCCATTCATGCGAATGGACAGTTTGTTGCTGATCATTCCCACATAGAAAGTGTCCCATTGTAGGCAGGTTAGTTGGTAAATCACGTGTGAAAGCACCCACGTGATTTACCAACTGACATGCTTACAGTGGGACACTTTCTATGTGGGAGTGACCAGCAACAAACTGTCCATTCGCATGAATGGACACAGGCAGACTGTGTTTGTTGGTAATGAGGATCACCCTGTGGCTAAACATGCCTTGGTGCACGGCCAGCACATCTTGGCTCAGTGTTACACCGTCACACCATCCGGGTTATCTGGATACTTCACACCAACACCAACCTATCCAAACTCCGGAGATGGGAACTTGCCCTTCAGTAGATCCTCTCTTCTCGATATCCGCCAGGCCTCAACCTCCGCTAATTTCAAGTTGCCGCCACTCATATCTCACCTGTCATTCAACATCATCTTTGCCTCTGCACTTCCGCCTCAACTGACATCTCTGCCCAAACTCTTTGCCTTTAAATATGTCTGCTTGTGTCTGTATATGTATGCATGGATATGTGCGTGTTCGTGTGCGCGCGCGCGTGTATACACCTATCCTTCTTTCCCCTTAGATAAGTCTTCCCGCTCCCGGGATTGGAATGACTCCTTACCCTCTCCCTTAAAACCCACATCCTTTCATCTTTCCTTTTCCTTCCCTCTTTCCTGATGAAGCAACCGCCGGTTGCGAAAGTCCGAAATTTTGTGTGTTATTTTATTGTGCCTGTCTACCGGCGCTTTCTCGCTTGGTAATTCTTGGAATGTTTGTTTTTAATATAAATTAATAGTAATACTCGTTTTTTAAATATACATTTGACTGGTAAGAAATGACATTGTATTAAGAAAGAGGTGTTCTTGCAGTTGTTAAACTGTTACATTTAGAAGCACTTACCAGTTAGAAACCTGTGTTCTTTCCACTGTTACACGGCCATAATGGAAATGAGCATCCCATTGGTGGAAGGGCAGGGGGTGGTGGTTCTTGGTGATGTTTAGCATTAATTATTATAAGCACCTATTGTATTCTTTTAAAAAATGTACAGTTAAAATTATAATGCTAAAACTTGTTCTTTCGCTGATTTTTGTTAATAATTTGAGAATTTTACAGTTCCTTAGAAGCTCTGTATTTTGACAAGTATGTGATGCAAAAATTCATTTGACTAGTTGAAATTGTAGAATATTTTATCTCTCCAAGGAAGGTCTGAGTGAATTTTGTCATGGACACAAGGGAAAAAATGTAGAGTGAAAATCTAGTGCGTCAAAATTTTGCAGTTTTCCAGCTCCCCCAGTTAGTACAGGTTTCTTGGGATCAAAAGCTTTTATTCTACACTGCACACCTCCTACATACAACATACGAAAAGTTAATAAAATTTAGACCTTTTGTAACATCCAGTGTACCTGCCGACAGGACTGCACATAAAGTTGAGATGTTAAATTTCTCATTGTAACAATTGTCATTAATTTGTTGTTCATCTTTTAACAGGAGTTTGTGGTAAAATATGATTTGTACCAGTGGTTACTTTAAGTATTATATTGTAGATAAACAGATTACAAAGACTGTTTTGTTAGAAAGGAGATAAATCTTACGGTGTCAATTCTCTTGGTACTCATGTAAGACTAAGAATACTACGTGGAAGAAATAAACAAAAACAGTGATACAAATTAAAATTCCCCATTGCTGCCTTTAAAATTATTATACCCTGTTAGTATTAAGAATCATTTTAGTAGCTTTGCTAGAATATTGAATTCATACGAGCATTAACATTACCACTCGTGGTCAGAAATGGAGTAGAGTTTTAATTTGGCTTCAGTTTCGGTCAAATTCTTTCAGATTCGGGTTTTATTTAGTGTGTGTTACAGGAATGGTTCTGCAATTATTGTGTGTTTGTTGACAGTATTCTTTCAGTTCACAGTAACCAGTTTGTATTGTTGTATCCACTTTGTCATATTTGAAAATTTCTTTTCAGGTGCACAAAAAACTGGGTAATACACATTTAGCTTTAATGCACTTCAGTTGGGCCACGGACCTGGACCCGAAAGGTGCTAATAGCCAAATTAAGGAAAGCATAGATCCACCTGTTTATCGAAACTTGGAAGAAGAATTTGAGGCTACTAGGCACATGGGTAGGTTTCATAAGATTTATGCTTTTCTTCACATTTTTTTATTTTATAATTATCTTCAGTTTCAGTTGAATGAAACAGAATATGATAAGTAGCACATCAGCATGGTAGGTTGAGTAGACAAGCCCATAAATAAGCATTTGAACAATATAACTTGTTACCAGAATAAATTTTCACTCTGAAGTTTCAGTACAACTTGATTGT